>NC_133619.1:572122805-572458503 GCF_048593235.1 Sminthopsis crassicaudata
CCCCTTTCCAGTTATTTCCTCATTTCTGCATGAGTTTGGACAGAAATCCCTGGCATGAAGGTCCACACAACACTCTTAGCTTGGGGGATCCCTAGAGAAAGACCATAAATCACAAGTTTGGAGTAATAGTTATCAAACTTTGACATAGACCTACTTTTCATTTTCTATCTGCTACAATTAACTAGCTATTGGCATCGTGCTGCTCATTGATGAAGCTCATAAGACCCAAGCTCACTCAGAAAGACAGCTGGCCTAAGCAGCTTTGGGTTTTCTGCCATCAGAATGAGGATAGAAATGGAATCACAGGACACAGGCACACTGCTCCTATCTCCATAATTTTATTATGCAATAGAACAAGTGGTCTTTGGAGGCTTGTGAATGATATATGTACATGAGCAATGAATATTTCTCCATCTCATCTAAATTAATAGTGAATAAATTCAGCCTGTGCTCAAGATATAGATCATTTCCCAATCACATATTGGCTTGGGTCTCACGAGCTTAGAGAAAGGAAAGCAATGAGATCAGCTCTGAAAAAAGTTGAGAAAAGACAGAGGGAGGAAAAAAAGAGAGAGAGAGGGAAAGAGAGAAAAGGACAGAGGAATGGAGAGAGGGAGAAAGGGACAGAGGGGAAAAAAGAGAGGGAGGGAGGGATAGGGATAGGGAAGAAGGGAAGCAGAGAGAGGGAGGAAAAAAGAGAGAAGAAGGGAGAGGACAGAGGAATAGTGCAGGTAGGGAGAAAGGAAGAGAGGGAAGGAAGAGCAGGGGTATGGAGGGAGGGAAAAAGAGAGGGAGGAAAAAAGAGAAAGGAGAAGGGAGAGGAGGACAGAGGAATAGTGGATATAGGAAGAAAGGGAAAGGGGAGGAAATGAAGGTAGAAGAAGGGACAGAGGCAGTGAAAGAGGAAGAGAGGGAAGAAGAGAGGAACAGAGGGAGGAAGGGAGGAAAGGAAAGATAAGCAGATGGGAAAGAGAGGAAGGGAGGGAAAGAGAGAGAGACAGAGAGGGGCAGAAGGAAGGAGGAACAAAGAGGGAAGTGAGAGAGAGAGAGAGAGAGAGAGAGAGAGAGAGAGAGAGAGAGAGAGAGAGAGAGAGAGAGAGAGAGAGAGAGAGAGAAGGAGGAAGAAAGGGAGCAAACAAAAGAGGGAGAGATGAAGAGAGGGTAAAAGGAGGAAATGGAGGGAAGGAGGAAGGGAAAGCTGAAAAGAAAGAGAAAAGAAGGGAGAAGGGGAGGAAGGGAGGGAGGGATGGAGCATCTGATAATTTTTCCTATGTGAAGATTCATGGAAATTCTGAGATGATGTGATAGAAGATATTTGTTTCACTCTCTGCAGGCCCACTTGACTTTAGAATTTGTTTGGAAATGGCCCATAGCTGATTTCAGGATTAGCATTGCATGACTCAGGAAAGACAGCAGTGGGGTTCAGAATAATCTCTACAAACTAATAAACAAAACAAATCCTGAGGAACAGGTTTAAAGGGAAAAGGCTATAGACAAGGTCTTCAGCACAGGGGCCAACCCCTGGCCAGAGGATGATAGCAAAATGACTGAGGCATAATGAAGGGGGGAAAGAAGTACTTATGCAGGATTTCTACATAAATCGAGCAAAACTCCGGGATCTCCTGTTCCCGATAAGGGCCAGAGAACATAATACCTGCTCTGAATTTGTGGAAGATGAGAACCTAGTAGGATAAGGGTGATAGCATCATCCCTGTCCCACCCTGCCTCCCAACAATGAGGTTCAAGTTTCCACTTCATTGAATCAGAAAACTATGGCTAGACAGAGCCTTAGAGATCATTAAGAACAACTCTTTTTTCTATAGATGAGGGAACTTAGGTCTTTGAAGGCAGAGTGACTTTTCCAGTGCCATACAGTCTCAGGCCTAAGTCAAAACCGGGCCAACTACTCTACCCACTAGAGCACACTGCTTCTCCAGTTACCTTTCCTCAGATGGGCAGGGAATGAGCACCATCCATCCCCATTCAAGCTGGTCCTAAAGAAGGGAAGAGATGAGTCACTGAAGAACAGAAAGCTAAGAAGAGAAGTATTAGTAGGTGGGCTGGTAGGTACCTTTAACCCACCCATCAGTTTTGATTCTGATTTCTCAGGCTTCTGTTTGGAGAGAATTTGGATTCATCCTTGAGTTATTAGAAGTCTTCTAGGAGAACAGCTTCTCCATGAGAGATCTTAAGCTTTTGTGCTTAAACCAAGGCAAAAATGGAATGGTTTTCTCCAACAACTCCTCCTCTCTCCTACTGAAATGCAAGAACTGAATAAGGTACTTTCAAAAGATGAGACACTGGGTATCATCAGGCTTCCTCAGAGCTACTATGTATAAATGAGGCTGGGCTAGAATAAGAGAAGGATATCAGATTTGTAGCTGGAAGGGACCTTAAAAAGGTCATCCAGTTCAACCATTTCATTTTATAGCAATGAAACTGAGGCTCATAACGAAGGTCACAAAGCTAATAAATAGCCAAAATGGAATTTGGATCCAGGTCTTTGGATTCCAAATCAAGAACTAGTCAACTGTTGGGTAAGGACCATCCAGAGTGACAAACCTCCAGAGTACCTTGATCCTTTAGGCCTCCCAAGGAGGAAATTAAGAGAATAGTAGCTATTGTTTAGAATCAAAGTATTATTTAGAAACTCTTGACTCTTAACAGAAAGTTAAGGTTTGAGTTTAATATCTTGTCTTCATTATATATGAATCAGAATTAAAATATGAAATATAATCAGGCCAAGAGTTTTAAAAGATCATTAACTAGGTCTTTAAAACATATTTTTACTAATAGTACAGCTAAGGATAATGACTTATAAGTCTAGTACATAGAGAGACCAGGGTACAGAACATGATAAGCCAACTAGGTAGATTGGTTGGATTTTGGTGAGGAAATTGGGGGAGAGGAAGAATTTGTTAAAATTTTCCATTCAACCAACTAATAAAATTAAAAAAAAAGTAAATAAAATGCTGGCCACGTAATGGCAGTTCTCTTTTAAAAAAATAAATAAAATTTTCCATTTTTCTACAATGAAGGATGACTTCTAGTGAGATTTCTTTAATTCTCTCTATTTTTTATCACCATTTTTTTTAAGGCTGGGGTTAAGTGACTTGCCCAGGGTCACACAGCTGAGAAGTGTTAAGTGTCAGAGACCAGATTTGAACTCAGGTCCTCCTGAATTCAGGGCTGGTGCTCTATCCACTGAGCCACCTAGCTGCCCTTATCACCAATTTGTAAAACAGAAAAGCCACTGATTTCAGTCTTTGGGGTGGTTGACTACTGAATAGCAGTCAATGGTAGAATATCTAATGCTAGAAAAGTATTCTACAAAACCCTTCTGCTTTTCATGGATGAGTTTATGAATTGTCTAGACAGCCTGTTGCTCTCTAGTGCCCCAAACAGACATATAGAGGTATTCAGGTTACCTGAGATCTTTCAGCTCCTCTCTTGGTTGATTAGTACATACTACAAAGCTGATCTTTACTAATTCCTGAGAGATCCACTATATTTTATAATAGCTCAACATGATTCATACTTTACATTTTTAAGGGGCCCTTGATTAGGTCTTCCAAACAACTGGGGACACAACTCATTATAACTGGCTCAGAGAATTCAATCATCTATTTCAAAGCAGTCTCCTTATTTGTTTGCTGGTTCATCCCAATCCATGATTCTTTAATATTGGAGTTACCTTAGGATAATTTATCAACACAACTGTCAGAGTCTGAAAAGGCAGTGGCAAGGATCCCAAATGAAAGGGCTGGAATGGAGAAAACAGGATATTTTTCTGACTCACACAGGGTTACAGTGGAGCAGAAGTATTAGAAAGTCAAGCCCTAAAAAGATGTCTGGGTTACTACTCTGCTTTCAAAGACTTGGTATAGATTTGTTATAAGCAAAGGAAGGAAACAGACTAGAATTTGAATACAGTTGTTCTAACATAGTTGGGAGAGGTCCCATGCATTCCTGGAGTATTCAAAAGGTTCCTTAAGAAGAAACATGACTGGGTAAGATGGGGAAAGGGAGAATTAAGATAATGCACAGAAGCAGGCCTATAAATCCAGCTGGTGAGTTCAGAAGGGGCTGATTTTCAGTAGGAAGGCTCTGAGAGTAAATCCATTTGAGATTACATTGATGACTCAGCCATAGAAAATGGATGATAGTGGAATGGAACCTTCCTGAATCGTGGGGCATTTTTTTTAAAGAAGTAAAATTACTATGTTGTGATCCATACTCAGTCCCTACAATTCTCTCTCAAGGTGCATATGGCTATTTCCATCACAAAACCACTGGAACTGGCCTGAATCACCTCATTATTGAAAAGAGTCATATCCATCAAAATTGATCATCATGTAATCTTGCTATTGCCGTGTATAATGATCTCCTGGTTCTGCTCATTTCACTCAGCATCAGTTCATGTAAGTCTCTCCAGGCTTCTCTGAAATCATCCTGTTGGTCATTTCTTACAGAATAATAATATTCTATAACATTCATATACCATAACTTATTCATCCATTCTCCAATTGATGAGCATCCATTCGGTTTCCAGTTTCTTGCCACTATGAAGAGGGCTATCACAAACATTTTTGCACTTGTAGGTCCCTTTCCCTCCTTTACAATCTTTTTGGGATACAAGCCCAGTAGAGACACTCCTGGATCAAAGGGTTTGCAAAGTTTTATAGCTCTTTGGGCAAAGTTCCAAATTGCTTTCCAGAATGGTTGAAGGCACTTTCACTTGGGAAAGAGAGTGCTAGTGGGGAGATTGAAAGGGAGTTTTGGCCAAGAGACTCAAACCTAGAGAAAGGGAGTAGTTTGTGGCTATGATTCTATGTTATTCCAGTGTATTTGCCATGAGTAAGTAACCTCTCCGTGCATTTGCCAACATATTTATTTATTTAATAGTTCAGGGATTTGATTTCTTTATACACTTTATCTTTAAATGAGTGGGATGACTTATCAAGACTCTCTTGCCAAGCTTCCCTTCCCTTAAATAACATATTTATTTATTTATTTGTTTGTTTGTTTATTTATTTATTTATTTAATATTTATTATTTAACTTTCCATTAAGCTCAATCAAGCATTTATCAACCATCACCAAGCCTAAGGCATTGAGGATAAAGAAATTACTGTGGCATGGCAGGTTCCCTATTCTGAATTTTTAATTTGAGGATCAAAGAGAGCTTCATGGAAGAGATAACAACATATAATCCAGGTTATGAAGGGAAAAAAAGCATTTCATAAGCTGCTAATGGACTTAACATAATCTGAAAACAGTTCTTTTTTATTATGTTGGTGGGAAAGGGGAGGAATTTAAGCACTTATTAAGTGTTTATGATATGTCAGGCATATTATATCATTTGATCCTCACAACAATCCTGAGAGATAAATACTATTATTGTAATAATTTTATATTTGGGGGAAATAAGGTTTGAGAGGAGTTAAATCACTTTCCCAGAACCACATAGCTAATAAAGAAGATAAGTCTAGATTTGTACTCAGGTATTCCTGATTATAGTCCAGGACTCTATCCACTGCATCACCTAATACTTGAAGGCAGGTAGGGAAATTATTCTAAAAGTATGTTGAAGCCAGTCTGATGAGGGCCTTCAATGTTGAATTCAGATCACAAAATTATATATTATCCTTTAGATCACAGATACCAAATAAGCACCCAGTACCGTACAGAATGTATCCAGACTTAGATTAATATTTAGTTGGGAGGACTTCCGGCCAAGATGTCAGAGAGGACACATGCATCTACCTAAGCTCTGTCTTGCCCTCAGAGTACTTTATTTCATGACAAGGTCTTGGAATTAGTGCTTGACTGAAAAAAAAATTACCACAGAAGATATCCTTGAAATTCACCAAAAAAAGTCAGTTTTGGGTCATGGGCGGGGATGGTTAGATCAGGCGCAGACTGCAGGCAGGCAGCTGGGGTGCAGCAGGCACTGTGAGTATGGAAAGCAGCTCACACTGACCAGACCAGACCAGACCAGAGGCAGGGTGTGCCATTGCTAGAGCCTCACTATTATCTCCTGCAGTCTGTACAGGAAGCCTAATAATACCATCTGGCTGAAAAAAAGCAGATCTCATTTGCTTTTTTTGTTTGTTTGTTTGTTGGTTGGTTGGTTTTCTTTGATTCTTTGACAAATGAGCAAAAAATTAAAGTGAGCTCTAACAATAGATAGCTTCTTTATGGATTGAGAGCAAACTTTAAGCCCTGAAGAAACTAAAAACAGATTGTCTCCAGATGAATCCCCAAAGGGGATTATGATCTGGTCCCCAACACACAAGACACTCATAGAAGAAATTAAAAAGGCTCTCACAAGAGAGCTAGAAGAAAAATGGGGAAAGGGAAGGGAAGCTTGGCAAGAGAGTCTGGATAAGTCATCCCACTCATTTAAAGATAGAGTGAATAAAGAAATCAAATCCCTGAAAAACAGAATTAGTGAATTGGAAAAGGTAAATAATTCCAAGGAAAACAGAATTAGTGAACTGGAAAAAGAAAATAGCTCTCTAAAAAATAAAACTGGCAAAATGGAAAAAATTCCAGGAAACAAAACAATTCACTTAAAAACTCAATTGCACAACTACAAAAAGAAAATTTTAAAAGTAAATGAAGAAAATAATTCATTAAAAATCAGAATTGAACAAATGGAAATGAATGCCTTGAGGAGATACCAAGAATCAGTCAAGCAAAACCAAAAACATGAAAAAATGGAAAAAAATGTCAAATATCTACTTGGGAAAACAACAGGCCTGGAAAATAGATCTAGGAGAGATAATCTGAGAATTATTGGACTTTCTGAAAATTATGATGAAAGTATGATGAAAAAAAGAGCCTAGACACTATTTTTCAGGAAATTATCAAAGAGAACTACCCAGATGTTATAGAAATAAAGAGTAAAATAGACATTGAAAAAAGAGACCCCAAAATTAAAACTCCAAGAAATATTTTGGCTAAATTCCAGAACTATCAGACCAAGGAAGAAATACTACAAGCAGCTAGGAAAACAAAACAAAACAAACAAACAAAAAAAAAACAACAACAATTCAAACATAAAGGAGCCACAATAAGGATTACTCAGGATCAAGCAGCTTCCATATTAAAGGATCAAAGGGCCTGGAATCTGATATTCCAAAAGGCTAAAGAACTTAGTATGCAGCCAAGAATAACTTACCCAGCCAAAATGAGCATTTTTTTCCCAAGGAAGAATGTAATATTCTTCTCTAAAATGTAATATTCTCTGTTGAAGTTTCCTTGGGGTCTCTGGAGTCAGCCTTAGTTTCAGTTCAGTAATCACCACAAGTGCATCCAGGAGTTAAAGTCCAAATCCTTTATTGTCTCCTTCAAAGTCTTGTCTCCTTCACTTGGGGCTCTGCTAGCTTTTCTGGACGCCTTCCAGACCTTGGTTTCAGTGGAGAAGCAAAGGAGGACAGCCTGCCACCATTTCTCTGGTCTTCCCTAGTTCTGATTCTGGCTGAGTTTATCCCAGATTATATGTTCTCTTATCAAGGCTGTGAATCTTATAGAACTATAGTAACTACATGTACTGAACTAAAGAACTATTAAACACCATGCTAAACAATCATTGTCTCTATCAATTCCACTGACTTAGCACTTTGTTTCAAGTTCTGGCCCATAACAGAAGAAGATGGACATTCAATGAAATAGGTGAATTTCATCTATTTCTGATGAAAAAATCAGAACAAGTCTGATCTCCAAATATAGGACTCAAGAGAAACATAAAAAGGTAAAAAGAAATCTTGGGAATTATATTTCTGTTATAAATATACATAAAGAACACATGTATAATTTAGTATTACAGTTTTAGTATAAAAAAGAAACTAGAGGTGGAAAGGAAATTGTACCAGAAAAAGAGTAAAATGGGGGTACTACATCTCACAAAGAGGCAAAGGAAATCTATTATCTCTGAGGGAAAGAAGGGAGGGAGATGAACATAGTGTGTCTCTTACTCTCATCAGAATTGGTTTAAAGAGAAAAACATTAGACATATTTGATCTATAGAGAAATTTCTCCCACCTCATTGAAAAGTGGGAGGGGAAAAGTGAAAAGGGAAGGAGTAAGCTAAGCGGAAGGGAATACAGAAATTGTGAGGAAAAGGGGTAAGAAAAGGGGAGGAACTCTAAGGTGGGGAGAGGGATCCTAAAAAGGGAGGGCTGTGAGAGGCAAGTGGTACTCACAAGTTTAATACTGGGGAAGAGGGTAAGGAGAAAAGAAAGGAGAAAAGCATAAGCAGGAGTTAACAAGATGGTAAGTAATACAGAATTAGTCATTTTAACCATAAATGTTAATGGGGTAAAATCCTACATAAAGCAAAAGAGGATAGCAGACTGGATTAAAAGCCAGAATCCTACAATATGCTGTGTATATAAAACACACTTGAATCAGGGCAATATATACAGAGTAAAGGTAAGAGGCTGGAGGAGAATCTACTATGCTTCAGTTGAAGTAAAAAAAGCAGGGGTAATCATCCTGCTCTCAGATCAAGCAAAAATAAAAATTGATCTAATTAAAAGAGATAAGGAAGGGCACTATATCTTGCTAAAGGGTAGTATAGATAATGAAGCAATATCAATATTAAACATATATGCACCAAGTGGTGTAGGATATAAATTCTTAAAAGAGAAATTAAGAGAGCTGCAAGAAGAATAGATAGTAAAACTATAATAGTGGGAGATCTCAACCTTGCACTCTCAGAATTAGATAAATCAAGCTGCAAAATAAATAAGAAAGAAGTCAAAGAGGTAAATAGAATACTAGAAAAGTTAGGTATGATAGATCTCTGGAGAAAACTAAATGGAGACATTTCTTGTCAGCAGTTCGTGGAACCTATACAAAAATTGACCATACATTAGGACATAAAAGCCTCAAATTCAAATGCAGAAAGGCAGAAATAGTAAAGGCATCCTTTTCAGATCATGATGCTATGAAAATTACATTCAATAAAAAGCCAGGGGAAACTTCACCCAAGAAAATGACAATGATGAGACGTCATACCAAAACATGTGGGATGCAGCCAAAGTGGCAATAAGGAGAAATTTTATATTTCTAGAGGCATAGTTGCATAAAATAGAGAAAGAGAAGGTCAATGAATTGGGCTTGCAACTAAAAAAGCTAGAAAAGGAACAAATTAAAAAAAACCCTCAAACACTAAACTTGAAATTCTAAAAATAAAAGGAGAGATTAATAAAATTAAAAGTTAAAAAACTAATGAATTAATAAGTAAAACTAAGAGCTGGTTCTATTAAAAAAAACTAACAAAACAGATAAACCCTTAGTAAATCTGATTTAAAAAAGAAAAGAGGAAAATCAAATTGTTATTCTTAAAAATGAGAAGGGAGAACTTGCCACTAATGAAGAGGAAATTAGAACAATAAGTAGGAGTTACTTTGCCCAACTTTATGCAATAAAGTTGCATAAGTTGCATAAGTTAATGATAAGTTAAATGAGATGGAAGAATACCTTCAAAAATATAGCTTGCCCAGATTAACAGAGGAAGAAGTAAATTGGTTAAAGAATCCCATTTTAAAAAAAGAAATAGAACAAGCTATTAATCAACTCCCTAAGAAGAAATCATGTATGGGACTGCCTGCCATCTAGGGGAGGGAATAGAGGGAGGGAAGGGAAAAGTTGGAACAGAAGTGAGTGCAAAGGTAAATGTTGTAAAAATGTATGTTCTATCGATAAAAAAAAAAAAACAAAAAAAAAAAACTATAATTGAAAAATTGAAATGAAAAATAAATCAACATGTAATGCTTAAAAAAATTTAGTTGGGAAATATTTAACAAAATAAAAATATATAATAGAAAGTAGACAAAAATACAATTTAAAATTGTTATTATACAGCCTGCAGGGACCTTGTGTGATTAATAGACCCCATTTCTATTTGAGTGTGATGTCACTGCTTTAGTTAAGGGGGAATTCTTCAATATTTGTTTGCTGACAACTATCAGTTTGGTATCTTTGGAGATTATTTTGATCCCTGTACAAAGGAGTGATTGGAAAGGTAAGAGATTAAAGGTAACAGAAAAGTTCGGATGTTATTGCAATATAGGAGAAGTAATGGTATTTAGTTGACTATGTGAGTGAATAAATTTAAGAGAGGGTATATTGGGGGGCAGCTAGGTGGGGCAGTGGATAGAGCACCAGCCCTGAATTCAGGAGGACTTGAATTCAAATCTGATCTCAAACACTTAACACTTCCTACCTGTGGGACCCTGGGCAAGTCACTTAATCCCAGCCTCAGGAAAAAAAAAAAAAAAGAGACGGTTAATTGCAGAATCAATAGGGCATGGCAAGTGATCAGAGATGGTCTAGACAACTAATAAAATGGTGGTATGCTCATAAAGGTTTAGAAGAACAAGTGGATGGCCATATATTATCATTTAGTATTATATATGTAAATCTACCAAAACAAAAAAAATTATATAGAACTATTAAATAATCAAAACTGATTACTTAATATAAAAACAAAGGCCTCTCCCACCAATGTGATTATGTAGAGATTACAGCATCCTGGGAAAAATCTTGACTCTGGAATGAGAGGACCTAAGGTAGAATCCCAGCTCAGGCTTTTAACAACCATGTAAACTAGTGTATATAAATTTAGTCCTCTGAGTCTCAGCTTCCTTATATTTAAAATGGGGCTTCTAATATTCCTTTCAGCTCCAAGTCTAAGGTCCCAACATCAAATTAAAAACTTTTCTTGTAAAAGTTGTAAAACTTCTGTTGCCTCCTTCAAGCTTCAATGAGAAGCAAGAAGGTCTCAGAGCCAAGGATTCTAGCAAGAGGGAGATAAGAAGTGGTTCCCTGAATCAGAAAACTGGCTTTTATCTGGAAAGATTTGCATGAACTGATGCTGAGTGAAACAAGCAGAACCAGGAATACATTGTACACAGTAACAGCCAGAACGTGCAATGCTCAACTGTGAAAGACTTGGTTCTTCTCAGTGCTTCAATTAGCCAAAGCATTCCTTATAAACTTTGGAGAGAAAATTCCATCTGCACCCAGAAAGAAAGAAAAAAAAAAACTATAGAAATTGAACATAAATCAACATGTGCTATGTTAACTTCTTTTTTTGTTTGTTTTCCTTCTTTCCCTCTTTTACTGATTTTTCTCTCCTAACATGATTCATAAAGCAATGTGTATTTAATAAATAAATAAATGGATTTTTTTAAAAAAGAAAAGAAATGGCAGAAACTAGGCATGGACCCACATTTAACACCACATACTAAGATAAGATCCAAAATGGGTCCAAGATTTAGGCATAAAGAACGAGATCATAAATATTAGAGGAACATAGGATAGTTTATCTCTCAGACTTGTGGAGGAGGAAGGAATTTGTTTCCAAAGGAGAACTAGAGATCATTATTGATCACAAAATAGAAAATTTTGATTACATCAAATTAAAAAGCTTTTGTACTAACAAAACTAATGCAAACAAGATTAGAAGGTAAGTAACAAATTGGGAAAACATTTTTACAGTTAAAGGTTCTGATAAATGCCTCATCTCCAAAATATACAGAGAATTGACTTTAATTTATAAGAAATCAAGCCATTCTCCAATTGATAAATGGTCAAAGGATATGAACAGACAATTTTCAGATGATGAAATTAAAACTATTTCCATTCATATGAAAGAGTGTTCCAAAAGACAACTCTGAGATATTACTACACACCTGTCAGATTGGCTAAGATGACAGGAACAAATAACGATGAATGTTGGAGGGGCTGTGGGAAAACTGAGACACTGATGCATTGTTGGTGGAGTTGTGAAAGAATCCAACCATTCTGGTGAGCAATCTGGAATTATGTCCAAAAAGTTATCAAAATGTGCATACCCTTTGACCTAGCAGTGCTACTACTGGGCTTATATCCCAAGGAAATACTAAAGAAGGGAAAGGGACCTGTATGTGCCAAAATGTTTATGGCAGTCCTTTTTGTAGTGGCTAGAAACTGGAAAATGAATGGATGTCCATCAATTGGAGAATGGTTGGGTAAATTATGGTATATGAAGGTTATGGAATATTATTGTTCTGTAAGAAATGACCAACTGGAGGAATACAGAGAAGCTTGGAGAAACTTACATCAACTGATGCTGAGTGAAATGAGCAGAACCAAGAGATCATTATACACTTCAACAATGATACTGTATGAGGATGTATTCTGATGGAAGTGGATATCTTCAACAAAGAGAAGAGCTAATCCAATTCCAATTGATCAATGATGGACAGAATCAGCTACACCCAGAAAAAGGAACACTGGGAAATGAGTGTAAACCGTAAGCATTTTTTGTTTGTTTGTTTGTTTGGGGTTTTTTTTGTTTGTTTTTCTTCCCAGATTATTTTTACCTTCCGAATACAATTCTTCCTTTGCAACAACAAGAATAACAAAATTCAGTTCTGCACATATATATATTGTACCTAGGATATACTATAAGATATTTAATATGCATGGGAATGCCTGCCATCTAGGGGAAGGGGTGGAGGGAAGGAGAGAGAAAATTCAGAACAAAAGGGAATATAAGGGACAATGTTGTAAAAAAAAAAAAAATTACTTATGCATATGTACTGTCAAAAGAAAGTTATAATTATAAAATTAATAAAAAAGAAAGAAAAAAAGAAAAGGAAACTGGCCTTTTAAAAATCTGGATTTGAAAAACTTCAAGAGAATTACACATGTTCAAACAATATCAGATCACCTACTATATTGGGGAGGAAGAGGAAGAAAAGAGAGAAAAATTTGGAACACAAGGTTTTGCAAAGGTGATTGTTGAAAACTGTCTTTGAAAAGTGTATTTGGAAAAATAAAATGCAATGAAAAATAAATAAATAAGAAAGACTTAAAAAAAAAAAAAGACAACATTCAAGGAGGTGCTAATTATGATTAACTCAATTAGCTCTGCAGAAAGCAATGGCATCACCAGAAAGAAAGACATTAAAGAGGCAGGAGACATTCAAAAAAATTAGCTATAGGCTATGGTTATTTATAACACCTATGCTTCAGTTGAGAACAATAGCAGCATGAGACAAAATATTTTAGATCAAGTTAAGTTCCTGCTGCAGAAGGGAATAAAGAGCCAGGCTGGGACCTGGTGTCTTCTGATCACAGCTGGCTATCTGCCTCCACTTGGTCAAAGATAAAAGCCCATATACCACACCCTCTGAAATATTCTTAAGAGTATTTGCCATGAGTATTTGTTTTGTCCCTCATGGACATAGAATAATTTTCTTAACTTCCCTAAACTTTAGAATTACTTTAGATGAAAAAAGAGTTTTAGAGATCAAGAAGTTTATAAAATATCCAGAGACATTTCCATTGACTATAATGCAAAGGAAACATAATATGAAACCCTTTGACAAGTTGATTTTTGAAGGAAACAGACCAGTTTTTCTTAAAATGTACTGAAACAGGGGCAGCTAGGTGGTGCAGTGGATAGAGGACTAGCCTCGAATTCAGGAGGACCCGAGTTCAAACAGATTTGACACTCAGACACTTAACACTTCCTAGCTGTGTGACCCTGGGCAAGTCACTTAACCCCAGCCTCAGGGGGGAAAAATGTACTGAAACTAATTACTTTATTCAAATTTTTTTCTGTAAATCCTCAATGATTGGGGTTGAAAGGGAATGTCAAGGTCTCAAAAACAAACAAACAAACAAAAACCTAAAACAGGAAGAATCTCTAATATCATTGTCCCATTCTCCAAAGCAGAGCCCTGTCTCGATACTACCATGTTTCACTAACATTCTCAAATAATTTGATGGATGACAACATTGGCAATGGATGTTGAAAATTCTAGTTTAAAAAAAAATTAAAGACTAGGACAAACAGGGACCCAAATTTCAATCAGATAATAATTTTTCTTCAGGAAAAAGGAACACAAGAATCAATAAAATAATAAAGACATACAGATCCTGACTAGCTGGGCTACAAGCAAACGTGGTTTGTGAGTGTTGAAGTAGCCAATGAGAAGATCTATTTTATACTTGGCTGTTGGGTTTTTTCCCCTTTTCCTTAGATTGACAAGGAATACTATTCCCAAATGAGATAAAGTTCTCTGCAAATAATCCTTTTAGATGTAATTAGATTGCAAATCTAATTACGGTACACTGAAGTGGAGCTGATTAATTGAGGTTTCCCAACAAAATTTTGGATGCATTGCATGGAGTAGCTTGAAATGCTTCAGATGTAGCCTGAAAAGTTTCAACCTTTTTGTGGAAGAGCCGGCTGGCTGGTAAACCACCTTAAGACTGTCTCAAACAGATGAGTTCTACACTTCACAACAACACAATCCCAGACATTTTGGGTTGGAAAGGACCTAAGGAAGTTAGAACAATAATGATACTAATAATAGCAGCAGTTTACATTTAACTATCACTTTGGTTTGCAAAGCTCTTTATAAAATATCTCATTTTACCCTTGTGATAAACCTGAGAGATTAGGATGATTATTAGCTAGATGGTGCAGTAGATAAGAACACTGAGCCTAGAATCAGGAAGATACATGTTTACTTCTAATATGACATCTACTAGTTGTGTGACCTTAGCCTAGTTATTTAACTTCTGTTTATCTAATTTTCTCAACTATAAAATGGGGATCATAATAGCACCTATGTCTCATGGTTTTTGTGAGGATATAATGGACATAATAATTTGTAAAGTATTTAGCACAGTGCCTGGCACATAATAAATGATATATAAATGTTAGCCATTACTTTTTTAAAGATGAGGAAACTGAGGCATATGGAGATTAATTTGCAAAGGGTCACATAATTAGTAAATAATTAAGGCTATATTTAAATCCAGGTCTTCCTGACTCCATGTCTAAAGCTCTATCCATTGACTCCTGATGAGCTCAACTAATACCTACAACTAAATCTAAAACTAAAATGATTTTTCAGCATCCATATCGGCTTGAATCCACTTCAGAACTTCAAGAGAGAGGCAATCACTTCCTCCTAAGACGGTCCACTTCATTTTTGATCAATTCACATTGTTAGTAAATATTTCTTTACTTCAAGACTAAATATGAATCTTTACAACTTCCCTCCATTGCTCCTACTTCCCTCCTAGAGCAAAAAAAAAATATTTGCAATCTTTCTTACATTATGATGATCCTTCATATCAAATCAAATAACCTTCCCAAGCCTTCCCTTCTCCAAGCTACACAACCCAGACCCTCAAGTCCTCACACCATCTTCATCCTTGTCATGTGGCTAAATCCCTCCTTCATTCCAGCATGAAAATATTCACACAATATTCCAGAAAAGGGTCTACATGAGCAAAATATAATACAGCAATACAGCCAAGACTCCATTGGCTTCTTCCATCTTCATATCACAACAATGAATTGCATTATACAGGTCATTATATGATACTATCCCCAGATTTTGTTCAAATAGATTCTTGTAGAACTATTTGTGCTTCTGAAATTTCATCTGGTTCAAACCTCTACATGTATGTGTATATATGTATAAATATATATATATTTAGATATATATTTATACATAACAATATTGTTGTAAGAATCAAATGAGGTAATATTTTTAAATGTTTCACCCATGATAGATATTATTTAAATGCCAAATTCAGGCACTCACATGCAATGGTCCCCTTTTTTTTCAGTAAAGTATGAAAAAATGTTCTCAGCAGAGAGGGTTCAGATTGGGGGTGACATGGAGGTCCTAATATTTAGAGCTTGCTTTATAGATAATTAAACCGTTACCATTTGTAAAATATTTTTAAAGTTTGCAACACATTTTGCAAAGGTTATCTCATTTAATCTTTACCACAATCCTGAGAGATGGATGATATTATTATCCCTGTTTTAAAAACAAGTCAATTGAGGAAAACAAAGTGATTTGTCCAAGATCACTACAGCTAGGAAGTATTTGAGACTATGATTAAATAGATTTCAAGAAATATCAATGACTATCCCAAGGTCACCTATCAAGGTGATAAGAGAGCTAGCCCTAAAACCTAAGACTCTTAACTCTTGCATCATCCACAACAACCTACTGTCTCAAGTACTCACTCTTCATTGTAGCTGCAAATCCTGCTGCTTCTGGATTCTTTTTTATAAATTCCAGCATGCTAAGAAGTGACTGTTCTGATGAATATCTATGACTAGAGATGAAATCTTCCATGTGCTTATGGATATTACCATAGCAATTACTGTCTGGTCTTCCCAACAATTGGAAATCTGAGAACTACTCACTTTGGTGATTTGGTGACAGTAGTATGGTAGAGAAATAAAAAATAACTTTCTTTTTTTAATGGAAGCAACAGTAGGGTTCATATCTTGTAATTTCACTAACCTTCAAGTAACTCACTTTCCATAATAAATCATGGATTATTTCTGAATTAGAATTTTTCAAAGAATTAGGGATTTTTTTTTAGCTCCTTCCTTTCTCATGAATATGGTATCCTCTGTCAAATGTAAGCTTCATATTGTCAGCCTTGGTTAAATATATGGTAGGGATCAATGTTGGTATAAGATAAAATATTAGATTTTAAATACATCAAAATAAGTTATAATTAAAACCTACTTGTATTTAAGACTATATGGTAATCTTGAAATGGGTCTATCCTGGGCATTGGGCAATAATTTTATAGTCAAATACATTCATGCAAGGTTTGAGGGAGGAGGATTAAAGAAAGAGGAGGGTGTGTGTCTGGGAAAACAAAATAACACTGAGTAAATGGAATTCATTTTAATCCTCTCAACAAATATGTCAAATTCAGGCCACACTTTAAACTCATACATTTAGCTTGAAAGATTCTTGGATCATTTTTATAACCTGCGGGTTTTTCATCAGTGAATGAGAAAGCTCTGCTTTGGAAATACTAACCCCAAAGCTTTAGAAGCCCTGGACTCAATAGGTAGAGACACAAATTTACATGGTAAGATCTTCTAGCCTAATAAGGAATGGAGACTGCACTGATCCAAGAAGCTGATAAAATCATTCATTTCTTCTCCATATCTTGACATCAGGAGGTAGGCTGAATCAGGTTTCAGCTTGTAGAATACAGTAGGAGAATCTCGGTCGATACTATTTAGACCAACCCTCCAAAATGCTACAGCTATTGGGATGTCTGCAATACTTTGTAGAATTACAGAAATATTAAACTCTCTTCTAGAACTACATTTTCAAGGCTAAATTTGCCTTGTGAATGTTTTTAATTAATCAACAAGTAATTATTAAGTGCTTACACTGTGCCAGGTACTGTGCTAAATGCTGGGGAAAAAACGAAAATCAAAGTCCCTCTTCTCAAGGGGCTTAAATTCTGATGGGGAAGAGTGATGAATATTTAAATGAGAATATGCCACATGAATACAGAATAAAAGGAAGGTGACCTTAGGGAAAATGGAGAAAGACCTCTGGAAAGGATGATGCTTCTGTTGAGTCTGATTCTGGAGGAGAGTGTGGCTGTCAACTTTGTGTAGCCCTGACTCACTTAAGTCCAATTTATACACAAGTCAAGACTTCACCTTTGAAGTAATGTGATGTGATGTCATTGGTCCTCTTTGAGAATGAAGAACCATAAAAAGGAAGGAAAGCATTCTAGACAAGAAAAATAGTCAACACAAAGACCCAGATATGGGAAATGGAGAACAGTATTGGAACAATACAACTTTGAAAGTGGAGTGGAAGGTAGTAGAATATAAGAAGGTGGAAAAGGTAGACAGGAATAAGGCCATGAAACTCATCTCATAGAAGATTATAATAAGAGTTAGCATTTAAAAAATCATTTCAAGATTAATAAAGCACTTGTAATATGTCAGCACCTCATTTGATCCGTACAACTATCATTATTAGCTGAGAAAATCCAGGGATCAGCAAGGAAGCAACAAATGATTTGGAAGCACTGAGGTAGCCAGATCCTGAGATCTAATTTTTGGCATGGGAGTTAGATCAAAAGGATTGACTGGGATAAGCTAGATGGTGGAGTGAATGGATAGAGCACTAGCCCTGAAGTTAGGAAGACCTGAGTTCAAATGTGGCTTTACTCACTTAACCGTCCTAGCTGTGTGACCCTGGACAAGTCACTTAACCCCAATTGCCTCAAGGGAGAAAAGGATTGATTGATTGGTTAATTTTAAATGGAATGTGGATCTAGCTCCACATTATTCTTCTTCTTCCTTTTTTTTTTTTTTTTTTTTTTTTACTGCAGATCTTACTTTTCTTTTTAAATTAAAGTATATAATGAATTCTTGAAAAATTTGTTAAATCTCAAAGGAAAAGAAAAGGCTCCCTGGTACTCCATGGGAACCAAAAGGAAAATACAAAGCAAAGAATTACAACATTTTACTCTCAGTCATTGTACTCCCTCTGTGAGGTGATTTCCTTCTATTATTATCATCCTTCCAAAGTTAAGTGCATTACAGTACAGAGTAGCATGGAGCCCACATTTCTCAAATGCAAGGATCAGGAATCTCAAGAGGATCAGTCCAGAATACTCTGCTTCCAAAACTTTTCGTCTTCCTGGCCAGCCAGGCTAGAGCCACATCCAGATTTTTCTAAATTTCATAAGAGAGCCCCTTCTCCTCAAATACTGTTTAGATGCTATGTTAGCTTCAACAACAAAGAAACATGCATTTTCTGATTCTGAGATCACAAGCAAAGGAAGGCTAATTGGAAAGTACTGCTGGCAAGAGGGGTTGAGAAGTGCCAGAGGTCCAGAGAGGGCGCTACAACTTATTAAAGCATAAAAGAAGGTTCCTTAGAAGTCAGAAATGGGACTTTGCAAATCCCCCTATGAAGCCAAGAAATGAATAAAGTGGTGACTAAAAATAGAAGTGCTAGAGTATGATTTTTTTTTTCCCACTATGGAATGACTAACATAAATAAAAAAAAAAAAAAAAAAAAAAAAAAAAGGCCTTGATCATCCCAATGCTACCTTCTCATTGAAATGCTGGTTCTCCTTAGCTGAGCAACTCATGTGAGAAAGGAAGCTCCCTCTTCTAAACTCTAAGTCTCCCACCTGAAATGCTCCAATCAGCTTGTTCTCAGATCACTACATTATATACTCATTTACTTATTCAAAATCTCCAAACTTTCTTTTTGGATTTATTTAGGTACTATAGACAAAGGTTTTTTTTTTTTTTGGGGGGGGGGGTTGTTTGTTTGTTTTCTTTCTTTCTTTTCAAATGGTCTAATTGCATGGTCTAGAAAAGGTTTTCTCCTCACCTTTCTAGATGGAAAACAAATATTCTGGCACTTTTTTGCTGTGAGGGATCCCTTTGGCAATCAAGGAAAGTCTGTAGATTTTTCATTACTATGCTTATAAATGCTTAAAATAAAATATCCAGAATCACAAAGGAAAACAAATATATTTAAACACAGTAATAAAAGGAAAAAGGTTCATAGGTCCCTGGTTAAGGTTCTCTGTGTGAATTTATCTAGAAAGGTAAAAACTGGACACTGATTAAGAGAACATTGACAGTACCCCAAAGATACACCATTATAGTGGCGGCAAAATAAAAATAAACCACAATGTTTAATGAATTAATGATCCTTGCCACAAAGATAATCAAAAGATATTGTAGAAACAGCCTCCTTTCATTCTGTGAGTGATAGGGATGATCCACTTCTGTTCCTAGCCATTTGTCACTCAGAGAGCAGATGCCAATGGTTAGAGGCCTGGGTAAAGGCATTACTATCCAATTTTCCAGCAGCTCCCCTTTGTATTCTCCTTTCAAATTTCAAAGCACTCATACATCAAGGCACCACTACTTTCTTAAATCAGTTTTGCTTCATTGCAAAATGAACATGATGGGCTGGATTTCACCATGCAAGTGAAAGAATGATGTCTCCTAGGATCAGTGCATCTTACACACTAACTCTAGGAAGTCACCTTCTCTAAGTGATAAGCATATACTATGACCATGGGAAAATGGATATCTATTCAAAGAGCCCAAGTGCACCCCCCAGAGTCACTTTCTGAAGCAATCTTTTTTACTACTTATACATTTGTCCATATATTTACACACACACACACTCACTCACATGTATGGGCTGCCCAAAATCAACCTCATCAAGAAGCCTGACATCTTTCCCAAGACCAAAGCTGTGGGTTTAATGGCAACTAAGTTCAGGAAAAGACCCCATTATTTAAAAAGGGAAGGCTCTTTCTTTTATAAGACCTACCACAGGGCAGAGGATGAGGAACCACAAGAAACTTCACATAAGTACTGGAGAATGAGTTAGATCAAAGGAAAAGCTAAAGGTTCCAGAAGCCTCTGCCATATACTTTCTGGCTTTCCTCTCAAAAGATATCAATCTCTTCCCTCAGAAACTTGTGCAGACCAAAAAGGGAAAGACTTCCTACCTACTATCAGTCAGACAAGAACAAGGCTCACCACCAAATTCTCAATTCTCCCTCCTCGAATGCACCCTCTAATAGGAACTCTTGCCTCATCATCCTCAAGTGGGTCTGAATACCCAGTCCAGTCAGGCCCTAGACTCCTGAAAGATACAACATGGAGAAGACTACCACGCTAAGCTGCACCATGTCAACATTCCCTATATGCTCCTGATCCAAAGAAGACGAAGCTTTCTGTCAATGATGCTAGTCTAACAATCCACTGGCTCAAATAGACAGAGCTTCCAGAAGATGTAAGTTAAAGTACCACTTCTGACATTCTGCTAGGTAACTCTAAACAAGTCATTTCACCTATGAGAGCTTTAGGTGACTCTCTCAGACTATGAACTGTGGAGAGCATTATTTACAAGATCCTTGCATTGATGAAATGTAGGTTCGATGCTACTCTGTACTGTAAATGCACTTAACTTTGGAGGGATGGCTCTAATAGAAGGACTATTCTTCTGTACTAAGGAAGTGCAATGACTGAAAACAAAATGTTATAAATTCTTTGCTTCATATTTTTCTTTTGGCTCCCATGGGAGTCCTGTTTTTTCTCTGAGATTTAACAAGTTCTTCAAGAATTCATTATATAACTTAATTTAAAAAGAAAAGTAAGATCTGCATAATAGATTTATTATTTCAATCCCTTTCTTCTGTTCTCTAGTATATATGGAAATAGTCATTTTATTTGATGCTTATGAAGTGTAGAATAAAAATTTTAAATTCCTCAGAGTTTGACCTTGTTGAGGAGGTAGTCCAGCCTAAGACAAGGCTGGACTCTAATTGGGAAAGGCTTTGAGAATAAATCTAAAATCTAAGCCCTACCAATATCTTCAGAGTCTCTCTGCAGTGATGATTGGTGGGGATTAGGGAGAAGGGCACATAGACTAGAGCAATTGGACAATTCAATCCACTTGCCCCTTCAGTTTGAGAAGGTATCACCATTTCTCTAGCTTCTTTCTAAGGCCTGACTCCCTGAGCTCAGTATGGGGGGATGAGAAGTAAGAACCCCTAAAGACAAGAAGGCCCTGGCCTACCTAGAAACCATTCCCAAAGACCACAGCACAGCAAGAGTGATAGAATTCCCCATGCTGCTGCTGCTCCCTTCCTATTCTCCTCAATTCGGTAGACTCCAAGAACATGTACTAGTCTCTGAAAATGATAGCCCCACTGGGTGAGCAATATTTATTTGGTGCAATCCTGCAGCACAATGGGGCAGTGGTCAGAAAAGAGCATAAGAATTTTTCCCAGACTGAATATCCACACACTCATTGGCTAATCCTCTCCTGGACCCTGTGTACTTCATAGACCTCTCTTAGTGGTATTTCCACCTGGGCTAGCTCTCTGGCTTTCATGGCTAAAACCATCTAATTTTCCTCCCTTTCATTCTCAAAAACCACACCATGATCCCTACATTGCCATCAGGCACTGGAACAGACCCAGCCCTAAACCCGAAGAAATATTCTTAACAGCATCCGGTTCTCAGGTGTTAACTCCAGCTCCCTTGGAAGTTGTGGGGATCCAAGAAGGGAGGAGGAAGCAGTAAGAAATAGAATGGGGAACATGGGAAATGTCCATAGAGCTAGGGCAGTCTTGGCTACTAATTCCTAAAAACAAAAAGCTTCCTTTCACCAAGTCCCCTAGGGCACCCAGGACAGAGCAACAGATAGTCTGGGCAGAAACAGACAGTAGGTGTCATCACTCCCCCTTCCACCAGAGCTGGTAAAGTGTATCACAAATATCACCTTGGTGGGTGGGAGCAGGGGCTTGGAGCAAGACCTGGGAAGGTGGGATCCAGCAAAGAGGGAGGACTGCCGGGGAAAGGACTTGATTCCAAGCTTGGCCCAGAGTCTTACCTATTCAAGGTCATCTGACCTCCCCAGGCTATGGTTTACCCCAGCAGGCGGAAGAGCATCTGCTCCCTTTCTCCCCTCTCCCCGCCCCCCATCTCTTAATAGTTGATTTGAATAACAAGGACTGGCGGTCAGAGGAGGTCTGTCTTTAAGCCTTTCCTTGTGACCCTCAACTTCTGTTACTGCTTGTAAAGACCCAAGAGGCGGGTCAGTCCAGAGGAGAGCTCGCCAGCCACCTGGGGAAGTCCCTGTCCTCTCAGCACCTGCGTCGGTCTCTCCTTCTCGGGGTCTCGGCTTCAGTGTCTCCCTCTCCTCTCGCCCGGTACCTTCCGGTCTCCCTGTCTCTAGTTTAGTGTCTCTGATTCTCAATCTCTTACCCCGATCTCATAACCCCAGGGTGAGAAGGTAGAGGAGAGAGTACGTTTTCTAGGTTGTTTCCACCCCAAAAAGAGCAGTCTCTTCCACTGGTCCAGCCCCGGAGACCCCGAGGGAAGAGTGGGAAATGATTAGAAATTTAGTCAGCCCCAGCCAAAGGCAGGACTACCAGTGGGCTCCAGACCCTTCCCTCTCACTGGGGACGGCCCGCTCTGAGTGTCCGATGCACGTTGTGGTTTGGAGGGGGTTTTCTAGGGCTAGGGCAGCCTGCGGACGCCAGGAATGACCCCACCCCCACTCCCGTCCATCTTCCAGCAGCTGGGAGACAGGAGGTGGGGACTGGGACGCAGGGGCGTAGCTCCTCTGGCCCCCACAGGACGGCGCTACGGGTCAGAAGCTCGGGGCCGGGACAGGACAGACCTTCTCCCTCTCTCCCCCCCCCCCCCAACACATACACACTCTTTCCCCAACACTGATCAGGGACCAGGAGTCCCCCGAACCCGCCACAGGGAAGCCCAGGGCAGCCGGCTGGGGGCTAAACTGACCGTAAGAGGGATTAAGGGAGTAGGATAGAACCCGGCTGCCTGAAGCCAAGCGGGCACCATTGGGCAAAACAAGGCAGGGCAGGATGGTCCAGACAAGGGCAGCTTGGTGAGTCACCTCTCCGGCGGAGAATGAGGGATGCCCCTCTCCATTCTAGTCCCCTGCCCAGCTGGAGTGCACAGCCTAGGCTCGGGTCAGTAAGCACTCAGGGAACTTTTGCCGGGAGTCAGTCAGAGGGGAGAAGGACCCAGCCTCCAGCTTCCCGCCCTATCTCGGCCACAGGCACTGACCACCTGCGCTCTAGACCCACCTCGAGGTTCACTGCTTGCTCTGGGCAGAGAGGCCAGCGTTCCAGACGTTCTTCCTTCCTTTGGTAGTACCCGCGGCCTCAGCCCCACGTCGGTGTCCCGCAAGATGAGCCCAACGACACGTTCTGGCAGTGCACCCCAAACAAGTCCCCCAATCCCTGCGCGCCTTCTGCGGCCCCAGCGGCGAGAAAGAAAAGGGGAAGAGGGGCAAGAAAAAATAGAGGGGGGGGGGAAGGGAACAGGAAAAAGAGCGGAATGGGTGGGGGAGGGAACCCCCAAGCTCACCTACCTGCGGCGCCGCGGGGTCCACGCCGCCCGCTGCGGCCATAGAGCGGGGCTCCGGCTGCGTAGGAGCCGGAGCCGGAGCCGGGAAGTTGGAGCCAGTCGAGTTAGTGTGTGAGTTGCCAAGCTGGACTCAGGAGTCTGGTCCTCCTCCCAGGCGCGGTCGCCTGGCCGGGGCACATTCTCCGCACTCAAAGCGCCCCGGTCCCCGGGGCCGCCGCTACGCTCTTGGAACCCCTCGGATCCATTCACAGAGAGCCCTTGGACTGCCCTAGGCTTCTCCTTTCTCCAGCTGAAGTGGCCTGCTATCCCAGCCCGCGCACTCGCCCGACCACCCGGGGAACCTCGCTCAAGGGAAGCGAGTCAGTGCAGCCCTGGGAAGCCGTGCGGTCTCCTGGAGACCGCTACTGCCTGGGATGCAGCTGCCGTAGCCTCGGATGCCGCTGCCTCGGACGCTGCTGCCTAGGACGCTGCCGCCGCTGCTACCAGCAGCCGAGGACCCGCACCCGGCGAACTGCAGCATCCCGAGGAGGAAGAGGAGGAGGAGGAGGAGGAGGAGGAGAAGAAAAAGGAGGAGGAGGCAGCGCCACGGCTCCCCCGGACAGCGCCATGCGGCAAAGGCCCGGCAGGTGGGTCCGAGCAGAGAAAGAAGAGGAGGATGGGGGCGGAGAGTAGGCGCCAAGGACCCGCCTGCCCTCGAGCTGCCCCCGCTCAAGCACTCCAACTCCGACAGCTGCCTCGCTGCTTCTCCAGGCGACGGCACAGCCCCCGCACTTTTTGAGTGCCCGCGGCCGCCAGGCAGTCCGTCCCTGGGCAGGGAAAACGAGGTCCTCCTTCAGGTGGGGAGGCGGGGGAGAGGAGGCGGGTCGAGGGAGGCAGGCTCTGCTGATGGGTGGGAGCAAAGGGGAGATGGGGGGAAGCAGCAGGAAGAACGAGCTAGATAGCTCCTCCCTCCCTATCCCGCTGCCAGCCCGCCAGGCCGTCGCCCCCTCGGATGTTGGGCTGAGCAGAGCCGCACTCAGCTCTGCTCTCCTCCCCGGCCCGGGCCGCCCCCCTCCCCTCATCCCACCCTTACCCCCACCCCCACTCCCACCCCAGAGCTGATTGCTGCCGGCAGCTGCCAAAAGGCAACACCGCCTCTGCTGGCAAACATGCCTGCTGGGTCTCAGAGACCGCCTTCTAGCTGCCCCTCGTGCTCTGCTAGGATGGGGGGGGGGGGGAAAGGGGGCGCAACACTAGGGAGAGAATCTCTTGTCCGGTGTGTCCACTCTTTGGTGGGAGGGAGGGAGCTACCTACGTAGTTGTTTAACTTCTTTTGTGGATGTGGAAACAGGGGATCTTTGGGGGGGCATGACTGGATTCCCCACCCACCTCCATGAAGACACAGCACCCCCCTCCAATTCTATCTTTTATTTATTTGTTTCCTGAAGGAAGGCAATAAAATAAGGCCACCTGTCCCCCAGGATAGCAGGGAGTCCATTGGGGGTGATTGGATTCTTCAAGAAGTAACCCCCTTTTTTGCCCAGAGGTGTGTTATAGACCTCTGCATTTTCCTAAGCGACCCCTCTGCCCTTCTCACCATTAGATTTGGATTTGTCAAGAAGGCTCTTGTCTGTGTGATGTCCCTCAAAGCCTCTCTCCTCCTTCTCTAGCCCCTCCCCCATCTCACGAGATCCGTTGGTCAGGCATTCTCATATTGCTTTTATATTTTATTCCCAGAATACATTGTTATGGGGGCTTTTCTGCCAACTTCCCCCCCCCCAGTCCAATTCTTTTTCCTGCATTCTTTGGGAGGGAGGTAGTTCTCCTTTATTGGAGAAATCTATAAATAGACATACTACCTAGTCGAAGTAGTTTCCCACTCAAAGTTGCTGCTCTGCTTTAACAATCTTCAGGCTACTGACTAAATATGGGGACGTAATGAAACCGAAATCCACGCAGGTGACAAAATAGTCCAAATAACATCGAGACACTTGTTTCCATTTTTCCCTGGGAAACATGCTTATGATTACACAAATAGTCCATCCTATTCCCTCCAATGCTTGCATGTGTCAGGAACAGGAAAAATAGAAGGCTTTGCACATATGGTAACATTCATTTGTCACTGGGGTTCACATTAGGCAAAGTCCCTATAACATACACATTTACTCTCTGATTCTCAGCTCTCTAGGATGGTAACTTGCAAATCCTCATTTGGGAAGCTGCAGCCTCCCTGCTACCACATACTTTCTCCTCTCATCGAGATGGTCTTAAGGCAGAAAGTTGAAGGTACTCCAGGTGAGGAACAATGGGGAGTTAGAAGAATGCAGGGATGCTCTGGGTCTTGTTTTTAACTCAATTTCAGAATATGACCCTCAATGGTCAGAGCCCTGGCTTGCCACAGATTTCATGAAGCAGGACCGTGTGCTGTCACACTTCAGGCCCAGCTCCAGATCTCTGGGGCAGTGATTGCCATTCTGCTACCTGTCCAGAGAAGGTAAAGGAAGACAACACTATCCAAACAGGAGGTTTAGAGAAGGCAGATGACATCCCAGCTTAGCCGGTTGTGTGGACTGTGAGTTCAAAAAAGGACCCCCAAGGATCTCACCATATGTGCCTTCCATAGGTAGCTAGTATATATGGGTACTTCACTGGCTCCATGGTCATGGAGTATGTGTCTCCCCTCCAAGAGAAAAGATCACAATCCATCCATGTTTTCTCATAGTCTATGATTCTTGTTCACAATTTGCCATAATAGAAGAAAGGAAAGGGAATCTCACAGAAATCTTGTCCAACTCATTTCTTAGCAAAAGCCAGCTCTCCTTTCTAACCCCCCTTCCCTTATATATCCCCAACAAGCAGTCACCCACCGTACTAATATTGACCCACACAACTTGCCAGATTTCCACATATAGATTAGGTGAGATAGCCACTGAAGTTTTTTTTCCTGTGACTCTATGACTACCCTTGAAGACCTCTAGGGATAAGGAGCTCATTGTCACCCCAGAAACCTCATTGAACTTTCAAATTACTCTGGTTTATTTGACTTTACTGCCCATAATCATCTGTCTTCTTCAAAAATTGGACTTGGAGACAAGATCTGTATTCAGATACTGGTTCAGACATTTCCTAGCTGTGTTACCTTGGGCAAACCATTTAATTACCATCTACCTGTTTCCTCATTCTCAAAATAGGGGTGATAATAGTAGCAACTTCCTGGTTGTGGTGATGTATCTCAGAGGAAAAGAGGGCATGGCCACTCAACTTGAGAGGTTGGGTTGAGGGAGGAAGGAGGGTTCAAATTGGCTTGCTCCTGGTAGGGTAGAACCCTTCTACTGGATAGCTCAATCTATTGCTTGTCTGGGCTAGGTGGGGTCCTAAACTGACTCCTACCAATCAAAGTCATTTTCCCCTACTTTCAAAGTCATTCACAACCTTGCTTTTCCATTCTTATTCTACCTTGCTTCCAACATTTACTCTTTGATCCAACTAATCTTTGTGTCTGGGCACCTCCCCTAACAATTCGCAAGCTCTTTAGTGTAACATGGTTGCTGAGCCTGGATGCTCCTGTATCCTTCTCAACAAAATCCAGCAGCTGGTAGGCTAGAGGGGTCTTTGCACATATACCTGTCATTATGCCTTCTAGAACTTTAATATAAGCATAGGGACCTCTTCATGAAAATTTAATAAAGTTCAGAGTTGGAATGTCTTGACCTCAACAAGAATTTACAATCACATACATATGTGACAAATGATTATATAACCTTTATTTGAAAACCAGAAAGGGAAAGTTCCTTTCTGGAAGCCTGGATTATTTTGAGATAACTAAAATTATTGGGGACTTTTTATCTCATGCCATACCTAAATTACCTTTTGCAATTTACACATATTGCTCCTAGTTTCCAGTCTGGGACCAAGCTAATGGACTTTATTTTCTGTTTTAAAGAGGAGAACAATTGTATACCATCATCTACTTATAAGCAGGATCTAATCTTTTCTTCTCTAGGCTACCCCCCCATTCCTCCAATTGGCGTGAGGTAACCATTGTCAGGAATGATGTGAATTCTATCCATTGTCAACCTTATCCCACACAGAAGGAGGCCAAATTCCTGGGACTGTCTTGTCTGCATGACTAAGGCATATTCAACTCATCGAATCACCTAAGGGACTTTGTTCTTTCAGGACCAAAGCACCCTCATTATCCTATTAGCATACCCTATTTCCTCCTGCTCCATCATACAGTAGCTGACATAAAGCACATTTGAGTTTGTTTTGGACCAGGATCTTCCCTCACTCCTCCTTAACTCTCTAGACCCAGTCCTTACACTGTGTTTCTGCCCTTTAAATGGCCCATTTCACTCACAGCCTCCTGCTTAATCATTTTGATTAGCCTGTGTAGCTTTTCATGACAATAAAGTTTATAGTTATGATAATGCTTTTTGTGAATTTTTCACATTCCAAACCACTTTCCCAGATCCTGATACTTCATGGCAATCCTAATTCCTAAGGCTCATCACTATCCCCAGTTGCCATCCTCTAGACACCCTCCAATTGATCAAATGTCTTGCTAAAACTTCTTTACACAGAATACAATTTCACTATTTCCTTCCCACTCCCAACATTGACTTACTGCTGAATTTTCTGCCTTTCCAGATCTGTTGGAGGTTCCTGGATTCCTGAATTTGTATAGGTTTTGGTCAAAGTGTAATCATAAATTAATTGTATAGTTTTGCTACCAAAAGAGAGATGTTTAATGAGATCATTATCATGGAGCCTATCAGGAAATTCTTAGCTCTTTAATGAACATGCTAATCTATCACTCTATTGAGATTTTGCTATACTGAAGATTGGAAGAAGGAAAGAGGAAGGAAACAAACATTGAAATGGCAGAGTTGAAACTTCTTTCCTTCGGATGTAAAAGATACTTTCCAGCATGAGGATCTAAGACTTGAGCAGCTTCCATGCCTTAGGAAATGGCCAAGGAGACCAAGAACTTCCTTCTAGGGTACATACTGTACACACATGCCCCCAAGTACAGAATAATTGGTCAGACTCAGATTAATAATAAAAATTGAAGGTGGAAGCCCTGATTGAGGGAACTTGCTCTGAACCAGGAAGGATAATTGGTATGCTTATCTCCAAGACTTTGAGGGAGCCAAATCTACTAATCTAACCTTGCCCGAAGACCACGAGAGCACTCCAGCTGAAGAGAATACAGTAATGATAGCTTAAATTTTGTGACACTTTAAGGCTTGCAAAGGCAAGTCAATAAGCATTTATTAAGCACTTAATATGTATTAGACACTGTTTTGTCTTGGCAAAGCACTTTATTATAACAGTAATAGCAGCTAGCATTTATGTATTACTTTAAGATTTGCAAACATGTTTTATAAATTGTGTTTCATTTTTTTCCAC
This sequence comes from Sminthopsis crassicaudata, assembly GCF_048593235.1. Classification (NCBI taxonomy): domain Eukaryota; kingdom Metazoa; phylum Chordata; class Mammalia; order Dasyuromorphia; family Dasyuridae; genus Sminthopsis; species Sminthopsis crassicaudata. Next base: position 572,151,957 of record NC_133619.1, read on the forward strand.
AGTCCTAGAAGGTAAGTGATATAATTATCTCCTTTTTATAGGTGGGGAGATTAAAGCTTGAGAAAGGTAAAATGACTTGTCTAGGTAAGTAAGTATCTGAGGCTGGAGTTAAACTTATTTCCCTGATTAAACCCAGATCCAATCTTGCCATCACCATACTCAATAAACTCCAGTGGCTCTCTCTCATTTCTAGAATCAAATATGAAATCTTGTTTGTCATTCAAAGCCTCCCACCTTCCCATTCTTCTTAAACTTTATCCCCCCCAAAAAAACCCCACAATTTATAATCTAATGAAGCAGGCCTCCTTGCTGTTCCTCAAACAAGACACTTCATCTCTTATGTACAATTACATGATAATAATTATCCATAATTCATAAAGACATATATAGATAGATAGATCTCTCTCTTCATATATATGTATCTTGTGAGAAGAATATTAGTCAATAAATGTTTAAACAACTTTTTAGAATTTAAAGGGCTTTATGCTGTCTCCAGAGAAAGAATTGATATTATCTAAATATAGACCAAAGGATATTGTTTCTTTTTTCTCCCCTTCCTTCCTTCTTTCCTTCCTCCCTTCCTTCCTTCCTCCCTCCTTCCCTCCTTTCCTTCCTTCCTTCCTTCCTTCCTTCCTTCCTTCCTTCCTTCCTTCCTTCCTTCCTTCCTTCCTTCCTTCCTTCTTTCCTTCCTTCCTTCCTGCCTTCCTTCCTACCTTCATCTCTCAATTCTAGTCATTTTTACTGGTCATTCATCATGCATGGAATGTTCTCCCTTTTCATCTCTGCTCTTGATTATCCTGACTTCTTTCCTCTCCCAGATAAAATCGAACCTTCTTTAAGATGTCTTTCCCAATCATTCTTAATTCTCTATTTTTATCTCCTACTTTCCCTCTGTTTTTATCTCCTATTTTTCTTATATATACCTTGTTTGTATATAGTTGTTTGCTTCTTGCCTTCCTCATTAAATTGTAAGTTCTTTAAAGGCAAGGACAGTTATTTTTGGTTTGGGTTTGGGTTTTTTTTTTTTTGTGTGTGTGTGTGTGTGTGTGTCAGTGTTTAGCATAGTGCCTGAAACATAGTAGGCACTTAATAAATCTTTATTTACTTGAATGTTGTTCTCATGTTTTCTTTCCCCATAAGATTGTAAATGTGGTATCAAGATAGGGACTTTCTTCTTGCCTTTGTAATCGAAGTTCCAAAGTCCTTTAATATGGGATTCTCTCCTCATTGATAAAGATTACTGCCAAATTCCTGTGTAAGGGGGTAGAGTGGAGTTGGAGAGAAGAAAAAAGAGTCTCTTCAGAGTCCTTATATCTCTAGAGTTTGAGTTCCAGAGTTGCATAGGACACTTCTGCCTTCTATCTTTGAGAAAGAAGCCCACACTAATTCAGGTAGCTAAAGCGAAAATATGCCTCTGGGCAGAAGCTGACTTGAGAAGAACTAGCTGTCTCCATCATGACCCTTTCCCCACTCGAGAGACTTTGGAGAATTTCTTAGGTGAAATTTGAGACTTTTTCTCTTGTTCAAACTGAATTAACTCACTCCCAACAGGAGAGCTCCTTCATTTTATGTATTGTAGTTCAGTCTTCTGAAATGATTAATTGGAGAAATTATGCATCACAGTTCATTAAAATAGAGCAATGAATAACTCACTAAATTAGTTGTCACCAGTTTTTTTTCCAGTGATCAACACTGAAATTAACATATGAACCAGAAATTTTCCAGCAAGAGGGATCCTTCTTCAACAACCTCATTTTTCATTCTGAGATTAATATATATGTACATATATACATATATATGTTTGTGTGTATAATATATTTGAATGAAACAATTTGGACTTTTATTTCTACTTTTTCCTTGTATAAACCTAACAAATAAATTGATAATATATGAATGAAAAGGGAAATAAATAAGGTATTCAGGTTATAGCCTGCAATGTAAACTCTGATTTAGAAATCCTAAACCATATCTTCTTGGTTAGCTGTTTACTTCCCAGATTATTGTTTTTCTCTTTTACATCCCTTGTATTCAATGGGTAACATGGAGGAAGACACACTCTGTGACCCTGCCATCTTTATTTTCTTGACCAAGTTTTCAAAATAATTGGTGGCACATTTTAGATTTCTTCTGGTAGAGTCCTTCATACCCAAGGGAATCATCAGAAATAGATAGTTGTCATTCATTTTAAAAAGTCATGGAGAACCGGCTGTGTCTTGCATCTATGTCTCAGGAAGACAAGCTTTCTTCTTTCTTGCTGTATTCAAATTACCTTAGGGCCCCTGAATTGGAATCAACAACTTCTACTACTCTTTTTCTTTAAGGTCTTACTGGATAGACTCTTACCTTATCCCTCCAGTGGCTCAATTATTACAGTTTTGGTAGGAGGGAAGCTTCATCCATCTCAGAGCATCCAACTCCCTTCTCTAGAACAACCTCAAATCTATTTTTAGCTCTAATAGCCTAACTTTTTTATTTCCTTCCATTTCTCATTTATATAATATTCTTCCATTCCTGGCAAAGGTCAAGTTTCTCCTCCCAAACCTCAGATCCCTTTTGTCCCTCACTGAACTTTACTTTGGTTACTTTAAGGGACCCTTCATTCTGCCTAAGAATCTGAAGGTTAGAGAGGCATTCATCAACCTATCCTAAGAGTATCAAATATAGTTATGCCAGATCTGCAAATACAGTCCTCTGGATAATAAGTCAAATTACCCCATACAAAGGATAAATATAAAAAAGATACAGTAAATGACTCTTGCTTAGGCATGCTTTGATAAGCAATGAAATTGCCTCAAAATCTAAGATTTCAAACTTAGGGTGTTAGGGTACAATTACATGATAATAATTATCCATAATTCATAAAGACATAGATAGATAGATCTCTCTCTTAATATATTTGTATCCTATGAGAAGAATATTAGTCAATAAATAATGTTTAACAACTTTTTAGAATTTAAAGGGCTTTATGCTGTCTCCAGAGAAAGAATTGATATTATCTGAATATAGACCAAAGGATACTGTTTCTTTTTTCCTCCCTTCCTTCCTTCCTTCCTTCCTCCTTTCCTCCCTCCTTCCCTCCTTCTCTCCCTTCCTTCCTTCCTTCCTTCCTTCCTCCTTCCTTCCTCCCTTCCTCCCTCCCTTCCTTCCTTCCTTCCTTCCTTCCTTCCTTCCTTCCTTCCTTCCTTCCTTCCTTCCTCCTTCCTTCATCCCTCCCTCCTTTCCTCCTTCTTTCCTTCCTTCCTCCCTTCCTCCTTTCCTCCCTCCTTCCCTCCTTCTCTCCCTCCCTCCCTCCTTCCCTTCCTTCCTTCCTTCCTTCCTTCCTTCTTTCCTTCCTTCCTTCCTTCCTCCCTTCCTCCTTTCCTCCCTCCTTCTCTCCTTCTCTCCCTCCCTCCTTCCTTCCCTTCCTTCCTTCCTTCCTTCCTTCCTTCCTTCCTTCCTTCCTTCCTTCCTTCCTTCCTTCCTTCCTTCCTTCCTTCCTTCCTTCCTTCCTTCCTTCCTTCCTTCCTTCCTTCCTTCCTTCCTTCCTTCCTCCCTCCCTCCCTCCTTCCCTTTCTTCCTTCCTTCCTTCCTTCCTTCCTTCCTTCCTTCCTTCCTTCCTTCCTTCCTTCCTTCCTTCCTTCCTTCCTTCCTTCCTTCCTTCCTCCCTCCCTCCTTCCCTTTCTTCCTTCCTTCCTTCCTTCCTTCCTTCCTTCCTTCCTTCCTTCCTTCCTTCCTTCCTTCCTTCCTTCCTTCCTTCCTTCCTTCCTTCCTTCCTTCCTCCCTCCCTCCTTCCCTTCCTTCCTTCCTTCCTTCCTTCCTTCCTTCCTTCCTTCCTTCCTTCCTTCCTTCCTTCCTTCCTTCCTTCCTTCCTTCCTTCCTTCCTTCCTTCCTTCCTTTCTTCCTTCCTACCTTCCTTCCTCTCTGTCCTTTTGTAATTTATTTTCTTGTATAGAATGACTATTATGGAAATGTTTTACCTGATTACACATCTTCAACCTATATTAGATTGCTTACCATTTCAGGGAGTAGGGAGGAAAAGGAGACAGGGATAGAATTTGGAACTCAAAAAAATTTTAATGTTAAAAATTGTTTTAACATGTAATTGGGGGGGGCAATATTCCCTCCCAAAACAATTTAAAGCATTCTAATTTTTATAAGTGCCTCTTATCTGTAGGATAATGTGTTTGGTATTATCAAATGAACAAATTAATCTACTCTCTATGACTATACCCATACCAATGACCATGTCAGTCTCTTATTGCCCTATCAAGGTTCTATTATTTAAAGAAATACATTCCAGAAATATGCCATTTTGACTCATATGGATATATGTTTTACATATCTTCACATGTAATATAGTTTGCCTTCTCAGTGAGTGAAGGAAGGGATGAAAGGGGGGGAGAGAATGTGGAACCCAAAAAAAGAGTATAAAAAAGGGGCAGCTAGGTAGCCCAGTGGATAGAGAACCAACCCTGAAGTCAGGAGGACCTGAGTTCAAAATCTGGCCTCAACCACTTAACACATCCTACCTGTGTAACCCTGGGCAAGTCACTTAACCCCAGTTGCCTCAGCAAAAAAAAAAAAAAAAAGTATAAAAAATAAACACAATTTTTTAAAAACACAAATATGCCATTTTGTATATTCTTCTAATAAGAAATCATCTTGTAGCTTTTTGTTCCTGTGATCAACTACAGAAGCACCTCTAAATATTTTCTAACCAAACAGCTCAGCTCAGAGCATCATAGTTCATGAAACAGGAAGAAGACTCAAAAGGTTAGTTTTAGCCTAATATTTTTATGATTTTTTCTGGGTTTTGCTCATAAAACTTGACAATGGATAATCAATAGTAATTTCCCCAAAGGGGAGGTTTTATAATTAAATTGGAACCAAGATGAATTTGCCTTGTTAGAAGAACTCTATTGGCCCCATAGAATGGCACATGATTCATTTGCCTACTATCTTTCTAGCATGGCAGTGAAGCTGGTGCTTCTGAGAAATTAAAGTAAAGTTCTCTTAGAAGCAAAAAGGTATTCCTCAATAGTTCCTACCATCAAAATTTCTTCACCTAAAGTCTTGTTTTCTATTAGTCTTTCTCCAAAGACCATGGGGCCCAATAGGGCTCTCTGGCTCACAAAGATCTGGGTTGGATCTTTGAGTATTTGAGCAGCAGGAAGGGGAGGGGAGGCTGGTAGGTTTTTCCTCAAACAAAAATTCTAAGGAGCACCCATATGAACAACGAGACTTGGAGTCCATCAAAGTCATCAGAGATTCTACTGCTGAGTCTGAGGGGGAGGCAGCAGAACAGCTGAGTGACAACAAATGTAATCATCAATCAGCCAAGACGCTATGCTCTAAAAAAAGCTAGTCCTACATAGGATGATTTCAGAAAGGCCTGGAGAGACTTACATGAACTGATGCTGAGTGAAATGACCAGGACCAGGAGATCATTATACACTTCAGCAACAATACTATATGATGATCAATTCTGATGGATGTGGCCATCTTCAACAATGAGATGAAACAAATCAATTCCAATAGAGCAGTAATGAATTGAAACAGTTACACCCAGAGAAAAAACTCTGAGAGATGATTATGAACTACTACATAGAATTCCCAATCCCCCTATTTTTGTTTGCCTGCATTTTTGATTTCCTTCATAGGCTAATTGTGCATTGTTTCAAAGTCTGATTCTTTTTGTACAGCAAAATAACTGTTTGGACATGGATACAAATATTCTATTTAATTTATACTTTAATATATGCAACATGTATTGGTCAACCTGCCATTTGGGGGAGGGGGTGGGGAGAAGGAGGGGAAATTGGAACAAAAGGCTTGGCAATTGTCAATGCTGTAAAATTACCCATGCATATATAAATAAAAAGCTATTAAAAAAAAAGAAACCAGTTCTGCTGACCAAGGAAGGGACTAAGTCACTATGGATCCCTCAGTCCAAAGAAAATTGGGGGGAACTCTATGAAAAGCAGAGACTCAAAGACCAGGAGTTGCAAGGGACTTCCTGGTCTCACTTGTTCCATACATAAATGTGCTTATATTTTCATGCTTTAAGTCTTATTCCACTCACCTCAGAGATGGTGTGTGTGTGTGTGTGTGTGTGTGTGTGTGTGTGTGTGTGTGTACAAGCCATCAGTGCATCCATGGTTTGAGGAATATTATGTAATATTTGTCACTGCTATACATTTTCAGTAAAAATCCCTTTTGAAAAGATAATTGATGTTAATTGGTTGACCTGTATTGAAAAGCATATCAGATGGGATCTAGTCCTTTTGAATCATCTCCTAGAACCCCTCAGAGGAGAAGTACTATTCTCCTCTCTGGATACTTAACTTTCTAGTCCAGTGTGAGAAAGGGAATGAACTAAAAGGAAATATAATCCTAAAAAGAGGTTATGGATCCCCTCTTCCTTCACATTCACCAGGCTGGGTCAGAAAACCATTTCACAAGGCAGTAGAGATTCTGCCAAACATCATAAACACCATCTCTTCATAGGTTGAACTTTTATTTCTCCAGTCTTTTGTGCTTTTAACATTCTTTTTATGGTGAGGAAATAAATAGCTACTAAATATACAATAAACTCCAATGTCTCCCTATTATTTGTAGGATTAAATATTAAATATTCTGCCAGATTTTAAAGTCTTTCTTAATCTGACTCTCCCTTATCCTCAGATTCTTTTTACATTTTATTCTTTCCCTCATCATTTACAATTCAGTGACTTGGTTCTCTTGACTCTTCCTTGCATAAGACACTCCACATCTATACTCCCTCATCTTCAAGCCTAGTCTCTTCAGCTTTCCTCTCAGCCCCAGCTCCCTCTTATCTTCTACAAGAAACTTTTCATTTAAAGCCAGGGCCTTCCTTCTGTTGATTAACTCCAAATTATCCCATTTATATCTTGTTTGTACATAGTTGTTTCCATATTTCCCCCATTAAATCAGGGGTTCCTTTAGAGAAGGGATTGATTTTGTCTTTTGTTGCATTGTCAACCCTCAGCATAGTATCTGGCATATACTAGGTGTTTAATAAATGACTTGTCATGACTCGATTTCCTGTAATATATTATTCTGTATAGTGGATAAGTACCTGCCTAGAAGGGAACCCTGTTAGGGACTTTTGGTGATTCATCAGCTGTACCTAAGTTACTTTGGAAAATTTTCCCTGGAACTCTGAGATGGGGGCATTGTGCCAAACAGGACAAGGAAAGCCTGAATACTAACTCTTTGGAGGCATGATACTCCAGGATGCACTCAGCATCTCTTAATTTCTGGGGCCTCTGAGACCCTACTCCTCACCTGGGAACTAACAACAGATATTGGGGTAATTGTTAACTCCTCATTCCTGTCTTTTTCTATGGAATTCAGGTAGAAAAGGTTCTGGGATAGGTCACTAGCCTAAGGCTTTTCTTTTATGCTTCATGTTCTGTAGGCTGGGACACAAGTAGATAAAGTGGCTTCTGTTTTACAATCTCATCAAACTACTGGGAGATCAAATTGTCTGTGAGCATGCCAGGATTACCCTGGAGACAATCTCAGTATAATAATCAACAATAACAAGCATTTATTAAACATTTTGTACCAGGTTTTGCAATAAGAATTGGGGCTATCAATACAAGAAAAAGAAGCACAGTCTCTGGGGAGAAGAAATATCATAGAACAAAAGTTCAGAAAGTCAGAAATAGGGCCAAAAGAAGATTGAAATCAAACTGATGTGGGGCCTTCCGTAGGAAGTCACCAATGGGGAAAGTGGGACTAGTCATGGGGAAGAATATTTCAGAATAAAACATCATAGGAGTGGTAAGTAGATCAATTGTTCCAGGCCAAGGAGGTCCAAGGCACTGTAGAAATTTCCAAGATGGACTAGCACTAGAATAGTCAGTGTTTTGAAGTCCAGAAATTCAGGCCCAGGCCCAGTAAGAATGGAGAGAGTGCTTAATATTTAATAGGTGCTTAATATTCTGGACTGCCCCCCCCAAAAAAAAATGCTTGTTGAATGAATTCAACCAACAATATGTTAACAAAGAAACATCGAAGAAACATTTGAACCATCCAAATTTGTTTATGGCAACAGAAGATTTATCTAATGATTCTGAATCAGATCTTTGGAACCAGAAATAACAGAAAAGGTTATCCTTAAGAGTACAAAATTATTGATTAATGTATATTATGCAGTGAAATGAAGTAAACCATGAAAAATATCAATGTATTACAAAATGTTAGCATTGACTGAGTACCAGGAAAGATATGTTCAAATCACCAGAATAATCCACCAGGAGCTCTGTAACCTTCATTAACTAACAGATGAAAAATCTCTGCACTACATATACAAACCCAAAAATATTTTTGAGAAGGCAGCAAAGAAACAGTCCTGAAACCAAAGAATTATAATAGAAAAAATGGCATTTTTCCAACTGCCCAGTCATAACTCTGACCAAAAATCATTTAAGAACAATGTTTTCAATATATGTCTTCATGCTGAATACATATAGTCTCTAAGGCCAGCTCAGGTCTCCAGACTTCAGTCCAAGCTGACACAAAATGGTCAGAGTTTTGAGTGTTAACGCTGTAAGACAGGCTGTGCAGAGGCTATAACTGCCCTAATGTCATGACCATATCTAGAATTCTAATAGTCTAGTCATTGATGGAGCTTCTTCCATCTACTGATTCTCTCCCCAACCTCAATCTGGTTAGAATTCTTACTCTTCCAATTTCATTAATATAAATAATTGACAATAAAGAGCAAATCACCTTCTCCATATTCCCTGCTACCCATTCTGTCATCTCCACTCTACTCTAAAACACTAATGCCCCATTACAAAACCACAGAGCTTTACTCCATATCTACTTGAGTTTTCCACTGTGTCCTCTTCAACTCTTGTATTACTATTAACTTTCCTTCATTTCAAACTGCTTCCTTTTATATACCCTCTTCTTTTACCCACCAAACCCTAGTTCTACCCAGATGATACTGCATCTTTGGTCATCTCTCCCCTTCTTAAATACCCAAAGCAGACTGATATTAGACAATGGATAAGTGGCAGTCATGATTCAGTTTTAGATTTTATAGAGATCTGGAGCCATATACTAAAAGTAATAAAGAGCTACAAGGAAAACGTCAGAAGACTAGAAGGGGGCACCAGGGAATGACTTCCATCTGATGGACACTGAGAAAGGCTTGGATGGCTGACTATATACTGCAGAGAGTGCCGGAGGAGAGGACTTCTAGAGAAGATATGGGGGTGCAGAGGCTTTAGATAGGAGAATAGAAGGAGGAGGATAAAATCATTTATGCAATACCTACTTTGTGCCAAAAATTGTGCTATGCACTTTACAAATATTATCAAAGGAGAAACAGTCCTCAAGTACCCCCTTCTAAAGCCCAACAGAAGCTGGTATTTCTCATGACTCAGTCTGAGAAGAAGGGGATGCTCAAGAATCAGTTGTCTATTTTCTTTGGGAACTTAAAATAATCCTATTAGTTCATTTTGTCTCTGAAATAAACCTGTTTTTATTTTAATATAAACCTCGCAAGTCCATGTGTTTGCAAGAGGAACTAATGGCAATTTCCTATGGCTCATAGATACTGTGTTTAGAGAAGATCTAATGCAGCAATAAGACAGAAAAGAGTTAAGTCCTCCAACTGGACTTGTTCCCTCCTGCCAGAAGTTAGTCAGTCTGGCTATACAAGTGGATAACAGAGGAAAGAATGATGACATCTAGACCTACTTCCCCAAAAGTAACATATACATTATGATCTTTCTGTAATTGGATGATATTCATTCCAGGTAAAGCAACCTATCTGGGACAATGAAACATACCTTTCTCCTAGATGGGTTTGCTTCCATTTTTGATGGTATACATTGTCATAGCTCATGCTTCAAGTAAGCAAGTAAATATATACAGTTTCTATGTATGGAAATCGTATAGATGGAAAACCTCTTCAGTTTATGCAACAATTTTTTCAGAGCTTTTTGATGTCATGATAAAAGGCATTTTATAGATGATGACAAATCCTAGTCATCTCAGAACCCATTAATAATATTTATTATTGCTGAGACAATCAATGCATGTTGAATGAAATGTGTATTGTAATGTATGTAACAAGAGAAATAACAAAATCTAATTCTTTATATTTAATTTTCCCCATATTTTAACTCTTCCATCTCCCTCTTTATGGTCTTTATGGTCAAATCTCTATGGGATTGGTGAGATAAAATTGATTTAAACTTTTTTCTTATCTGATTTAACCAAGATCAAAATAATATAAATTGGGAGAAAATTATATAATCTAATTTTCTGGTTTGTAATTTATTAGTTGAAAACTGCAGAGTTGTATACTGACAGATTAAAGGTTAAAATTTCATATCCTTAGAAGGGAAGTAAAAAATTAGGAAAATATTTTTACAGTTCTGATAAAGGTCTCATTTCCAAAATATATAGAGAACTGACCCTAATTTATAAGAAATCAAACCATTCTCCAATTGATAAATGGTCAAAGAATATGAACAGACAATTCTCAGATGATGAAATTGAAATTATATCCACTCATATGAAAGAGTGTTCCAAATCACTATTGATCAGAGAAATGCAAATTAAGACAACGCTGAGATACCACTACACACCTGTCAGATTGGCTAAGATGACAGGAACAAATAATGATGAATGTTGGAGGGGCTGTGGGAAAACTGGGATGCTAATACATTGTTGGTGGAGCTGTGAAAGAATCCGGCCATTCTGGAGAACAATTTGAAACTATGCCCAAAAAGTTATCAAACTGTGCATAGCCTTTGATCCAGCATTGCTGCTATTGTGCTTATATCCCAAAAAAATACTAAAGAGGGGAAAGAGACCTGTATGTGCCAAAATATTTGTGGCAGCTCTTTTCATAGTGGCTAGAAACTGGAAGATGATTGGATCAATTGGAGAATGGTTGGGTAAATTATGGTATATGAAGGTTATGGAATATTATTGCTCTGTAAGAAATGACCAGCAGGATGAATTCAGAAAGGTTTGGAGAGACTTACATGAACTGATGCTGAGTGAAATGAACAGAACCGGAAGATCGCTGTACACTTCAACAACAATGCTGTATGAAGATGTATTCTGATGGAAGTGGATATCTTCAACATAAAGAAGATCCAACTCACTTCTAGTTGATCAATGATGGACAGAAACAACTACCCCAGAGAAGGAACACTGGGAAATGAATGTAAATTGTTAGCACTACTGTCTATCTACCCAGGTTACTTATACCTTAGGAATCTAATACTCAACGTACAACAAGAAAATTGGATTTACACACATATATTGTATCTAGGTTATACTGTAACACATGTGAAATGTATGGGATTGCCTGTCATCTAGGGGAGGGAGTAGAAGGAGGGAAGGGAAAATTTGGAAAAATGAATACAAGGGATAATGTTATAAAAAAAATTACTCATGCATATATACTGTCAAAAATTTTAAATTACAAAATTAAAAAAAATTAAAATAAAAAAATAAAAAATTCATATCTTTAAATTTTTATTTTATTCTTTTAAAGAAATATATCCCATTGATGCTAGTCTATTTGTTTGTTTGTATTATTTGTTTTGGTGGTGTTTTTTTTTTAGAACCTTCTTATACTCTTTATTTTCAACTGTGAAGTATGTCATGATAGGGCAGAATTTCCTCATGATTCCCCACCATCACCTTTATCTTTCATTTGTGAATAAAAGGTCTCACTAATGAGTGGGGGGGGGTCCTCTGATTTGGTGGATTTCTAAAGAACATGAGAGTCACCATACTTCATCCATGTGTTGGTCTCTTTGTAAAGTAGAAATAATGTGTACTTGAAGTTAGAAACCTCTATTCACATCCTACTTCTATAACTACTGACATGAACTCTAGTCCATTTCTGAACCTAGAGAATAAGGATATCAGATCAAGATAGCACTTTTTAACTTAGGGTCACTGGCTAGACTTCAGGGAACTGGGAAGCTTAGATAGGGGGGAAATGGGATTTGTAGTCCTGGTTCATAAAAAACTGCTGATAAAAACCCAGCCTGTGTTTTCTCTGAGTTTAACTTCATGTTAGTTTGGGGGCTTCTAGAAGTAGTAGCTTCTCAAAATCACAGGCATAAGGTTGCTTAAGCTAGGATGTGAGGGACTAAGGTAAAAAAGTGCTATCTGTAGAGTGGAGAAATGGGATTCAAATCCAGCTTTTCACCTTGACTATTTGAATGATCTTAGACAACATTTCAATTCCTTGGGTTTCCTCATCTCTAAGGGAAGGGGGTTGGCATGGCTGGTGCTAGAGCCCCTTCCAGTGTAAGTTTTATAATTCTCTGATCCTAGAAGTTGTTTGACATCCTCAAAAAAAGTAGCTCAATGAATCAACTTGAAATGATAGTTGGAAAAAGAAAGACTGGAAATGAATTATTAATAAGGGATCACATATGGACAGGATTCCCAGTTCTATCCTATAAGCAAAGAACCATGTGGCATATTGAGCCACATTCTCCAAGTGTACAGGATGCCCCCTGGGTGGACTCTTCCTGGGAATTGCCAAAGGACACATGGAAGCCAGATGTTTTCCCTACCCACACTGGAGAGAACAAAAACAGATCCCTGCTACTAAGCATCAATGTTCCATGGCATAGCTCCTCCCAAGGGTAGTTCCCATCAGAATTATGGGTGATTTATGCACGGTTTCCCTTTTGCCTGATCCAGTGGTGAAGAATTGTGGTCTGCCAATGGCTTAGAGAATTCAGATGGGAGCCACCAAGAGTACAAAATGATTATAAAATCCGTAACTATATAACTTTCATTTTATCTGTGGAGATGTCACCATGGACATGTAGGGTTAGGAAAGTAACTATAGGAGTGGGGCAGGTATATTTATGTAGATTCTCAAAGGTCAATAAATTGAATTCAAGAAGACTTCTACAAAAGAAAAGGGGGAGAGAGAGAACAGATACAATTATGAAACACCATTTCCTGGGATAGTTGATGATAGCTGTCTTACTGGTTTTAGGGTATATGATTACAAAATGAATTCCAGGAAAAAAATCTGAAATATGAACCAATATTACTCACAATGGATAAGGATGCAGAGAAAATTCCATAAAGGATCTAATAAGACCCTTCATAAGAAATCAACATATACTCCACATAATAGTTGGACAAAGTCCAAAGTGAAAAGTGCATTCTGTAATATAGTTCAGAAGGAAAATGAGAGAAGCACAAAGTTTGTACATTACAAATATAACTTACAAAAAGAGGATCAAAATCTCAAAGGAGAAAAAGAGAAAAGGTGTGGAAGAAGGAAGAATGATCCTTCCAAACTTCAGAATTATAATATAAAGAAGCTATCATTGAAGCTGTCTAGCCCTATCTAGCCACTGAAAGTAAGTGGGAGGAAAAGAGAGACAGAGACAGAGACAGAGACAAAGACAGACAGAGACACATAGAGAGATACACAGAGAGAGACACAGAGAGAGACAGAGACAGAGAAAGACAAACTACCCAAAGAATATATATATACTAGAAATAATGGAATTTTTAGGACACTTGGGTTATCAAAATTTTTGAAGGGGAAACAGGTATAACAAAATCATGTAAAACATCTTAGACTAGTACTAATAATGACTTGTCTGACATATATATATATATATATATATACATATCTATATATATATATAATTTTTCCCAATCTTTATAAAATTTTATGCAAATAAGAAAAGAAAAGGAGACAAATGATCAAACACACACACACACACACACACACACACACACACACACACACACCCCAAATGGAAGTAAAAGGGATCCCATGCTTTGATGCTGATAAAGAAGCAAACAAACAGAAACCATAGGCAATTCAATCCAGGGAGTTCAGCTGAATCAATTGGACAGGTCCTCAATGCCTTCCCTCCTTAACTGTCTTTGTACAATGGCTAAGTGAATCTCCCCTAGTAAATCTACCAGAGGGTTGAGCAGAAAGAGTCCCATTTCTGAAAACCTCTACTAGACCATAGGCTCCAAATTGTGTGCTTCCCATCTACTATAGAGATTTGGAAAGAGCAGATGTTCAAAAAATCTTTGCTTAATTAAATAATAAAAAAAAGAGTCCAGTACTTGCTGTGATTACACCCTGCAATAGAATCTATTTTTAAAGTCTCATATTTTACTGAAAGGTACAAGGGAAAAACAAAACAAAACAAAACAAAACAAAACAAAACAAAACAAAACAAGGTCTGATAGCAGAAAGGGGTACCAGAGTTCACAGAAGACCAAGCTTGGAGACAGGAAGCTCTGAGCTCAAATTCGATCTGACACTTTTTGATTGCATGATCTTGGGTAAGTCATTCAATCACTGTCTTAGTTTTCTCATCTGTAAAATGGAGATCACAGTAGCACTTACCTCATAGGGTTGTTGGGAGAATCCAATGAGACAGAATTTGTTAAGTGTTCAGCACTGAGTCTAATACTTAATAAGTGTTTAACAAATTTTTTGTTTCCTCCCCCTTATTATATGCTAACTTTTTATTGATTAACTAAAAAGAATTATTCAGCCAAGCAAAATGCTACCTTTCTATTTTACTTCAACCATAGACTGTCCTCTGTCTCTGATGCATCTGGGCAATTTCCTGAAATACCACATTCAGGTATTCAGGAAAATTTATCCTAGAAGAATAAACATCTTCAAACTGGTTTATTAAGGTGTGGTTTCAAAATCAGGTGCTTTGCCTTTATACTGACCTCACCCATGTTTCCAACTTTGCTCTTTTGATGTTGTTCCATAATTTATGGAGCCATTTCTGTATAATTGAGTTCCCGAATATGTTCCCATTTTCCCCTCCCTGTTCTAGTGAGATTTTCCACAGTTTGCTCTAAGTTATTAGTTCTCTGATTTGGGTTTTACTTCACCACCTTTCCTTCTTTACTGAACTTTTAAATGATTTCACAAGTTCCATTCTCTTTGGGGAGACATTTTTGTTTCTTCCAAACTTTCCCCCCTAACTTTCTTTCACCCTATAACATTTTTCTTTATGGTATAGCCTTTGAAAAACACGTTTCTTTATCTAGTTCCATTCTACCTTTCCACAAGTATCTGACATTTTCCTCCTTACTACAATCTTCATTTCAGCCAAAAGAAACTTTTGTTGCTGCTCACGTAAGACATTCCATTTCTGTCTTCATATAATTGCACAAGTATTCCCCCATGATTGGAATTTATTCCTTTCTTGCCTTCATCTTCACCTTTTAGAATCCCTAGACCACTTAAAGCTTGGTCCAAATACTCCCTCCACCCATGAGGGTTTTCCTTATCTCTTCAGCTGCAGATGTCTCCTCACCAAAACTCCTCTGCATTTATTTTGTATCACTTATACTCAGGGGTCTGCTGGTAAATGCATAACAACCAACTCTCCAGGGGGAAAATCCCTATTAGAAACTTATAGATTTATTCTGCATTATTAACTTTTTTCTTCATCACTTTAAGTCTATCAAAAAAAACAATAAATGTGCCCTCTGGTTTATAGTTTTCTGATTTCTCAGTTCATGCTCACACTGAAAATTTAACAATCAACTCTTTGGAACCAGCTCAAGTTAGTCCTAGTCCAAGCCTACAGTATATTCACATATTTCTCTCCTCAACAGAATCCCAGCTCCATAACAACAGAGACTGTTTCATTGGTCTATATAGCTTTATCTCTTTGTAGCCTGCTTAGGGCTTAACAAATGATAGTTGATTTATTAAATGATAGATTGAGGATTTGAAATTTCTTTGTGAGATTTCTAAGTGATTAGCACTTTCCTGTTCCCTCGGGCTTTATTGTTGGGATGACAGTGGTTGCTGGGGTTGCTGTTATTCTTTTATAAATTTAAAGCTCCATTTTTTTTTAAATGTTGAAGCAGAGTTAGGGTTAGACTTGTCTATTTACTCAGTTTTTTTCCTCTAAGTCCTCATGTCACATTCAATGAGAAAGGCCACCCATAAGGGACCATAGAGTATTCATAGGAAAGACTCATTAGAAATCAAACAATCCAATTCTCTCATTCCACAATTGAGGAAACAGAGAACTGACTAAAGTAAATGACTTGCCCGAAGAACTCAGAATACAGACACCATTTACCTGTACCATTGTTATGCCTCCAATCCAATAGCTTTTCTGTTTCCCTCTGCCACCCCATTTGATGTAGGTTCCCTAAGTGTGACTTGTTGGCCTCAAACTGCATCATCAATTGGATGTCATTAAGTATCCCAGAATCAATTTTACTATTTTGGGGAAAATGGACATTTTTACTATAGTGGAAAGAGATTTTTCTGAAAATTAATGATATTCCACAATTGTCTACAAAGTCATTTGACACTCTTAGGAAAAAGTTGCAAATGATTCATAATTTTTTCATAATAACATGGCAGCAAATTGGGATGAAGTATCCTAACATCTCCCTTCCCCCAAAAAAACACATGATCTTGATGCATCATTAACTTAAAAAGTTGTATTCCATGGTAATGGAATTTGGAGATGTTTAGGAAATCCTTAGGAACCATAGATATATCTTCTACAAGAGTGATTTTACACTATTATCTCTCTATTTAGAAATGAAAATATTACTGACAATGAAAAACTATTCTCATGGACATGTTCATCAACAATATCAATCCTTTAAGGATGTAGAAAGAGATATTGAATGACTGAGTATCAATTACACCACCTTTACCCTATTCAACAGTTCTTTTTTCCCAGCTATTTCAGAGCATTTTTAGAGGTGAATTGTCACATGCTTTACCTGTATAGTTATATCTCCCCAAAATTTCCCCATAATAATATTTTTTGTCTTATATTTATATAATATTATGTGTACCTATTTGGGGGTTCCCTTACACAATCTATAGAGTTCCCTTCTCAGGCTATAGCATTTTAAAAAATTATCAGATTTTACATTTATTCATAATAATGAGGGTAATATAAGGCTTTATAATTACACGACTTAACTAAGACCTTAATCTTGAGAAAAAAAAATAATACATGTATATAATAATACTACGAGACCAAAAACATACAGAATTGACTTGAAAAGCATTACATAGTTTCAGAAACTTCTCTGCATTGAACCTTGGCAAGAAAGCCTTTAATTTAACAAAGACATTGAATGATAGGGTCAGAATATGGAGAGGTCTTTGCATGCTACCATGATATGTTAGATCTAGCTAATGAGAGTAAATTTAATAGCTATAACTAAAAAGTCCCAAATTTGGTTTCAAAATTCAATTTCACAGGGTTATAACAAGAGAGGCTTAGTTAGATAATAGTCATTGTAAATACTATCTCAGGATTTAAGGGGAAAGCAAACTTGAATCAACAGTTCTATACCAAAGTCAACAATATTAATGAGACTCATTAAGAGAAGTAATGTTCATGATTATCAATGTGAAAAATCTCATTGTACTCTCCTCTGACCATATCACATTTTGCCTATTTTGTTGAGTTCTGAATATGACATTTTAGGAAAGACATTAATGAACTGGAGTGTTTCTATAAGAGGATGAACAAAAGAGTGAGGATGTGTCAAAAAAAAGGGTTAATTGCAGGGATTGTCTATATTTAGCCTGGTAAAGAGAGACTCATTTGATGACAGAGATTTGATATCTATCTTGTAATATTTGAAAGACTGTCAAGTAGAAGAATTAGCTTTGTTCCAACAATGGAAAATTAGTGGATGTTGAAATGGAGTATATTTAGACTTGATATAACAACAACAATGATGATGATGGCAACAGCAATAAACTTCCTTCCACTTTAAAAGAATCAGTTAGATAAGGACAATCAGGTTTGAAAGTAGTGCAATAATTAACCAATAAGAAAGAAAGAAAGAAAAAGAAAGAAAGAAAGAAAGAAAGAAAGAAAGAAAGAAAGAAAGAAAGAAAGAAAGAAAGAAAGAAAGAAAGAAAGAAAGAAAGAAAGAAAGAAAGAAAGAAAGAAAGAAAGAAAGAAAGGAAGGAAGGAAGGAAGGAAGGAAGGAAGGAAGGAAGGAAGGAAGGAAGGAAGGAAGGAAGGAAGGAAGGAAGGAAGGAAGGAAGGAAGGAAGGAAGGAAGGAAGGAAGGAAGGAAGGAAGGAAGGAAGGAAGGAAGGAAGGAAGGAAGGAAGGAAGGAAGAAAGAGAGAGAGAAAGAAAGGAAGAGAGAAAGAAAGGAAGAGAGAAAGAAAGGAAGAAAGAAAGAGAGAGAGAAAGAAAGAAAGAAAGAAAGAAATGGGAGGGTTCACTGACTACTTTACTTTTTGAAAATGTTATAGAATGTGATCCAAATGTACATTAGATTGTTTCTGATGCCCTGCCAAAATCAAAGGTTCTGTAATTCTGTGAGTTTATTCTGAGAACCAAACTAATTCAACGCACTTATCAAAGGCCAGTTTTCAATTATTTTGGCCACTCACCTTCAAGCTATTATTGCCCCATATCTCTTCTTTTCACTACTAAACTTCTAAAAGAAGTCACTCATTGCTTCTACCTCTTCATTTCCTTTGCATTTCTCAATATATTACAATATTATTTCTGACCTCCCTCCTTACCCCACCTCTACCAGACACCAAAAGATTATCATTATACTCTTAACTAGTCCCCCTCTTCTGTTTTTTTGTTTTTTTTTCAGTCCTTACTATGCTTCTCTAAGATAAACTCCTCAATTGGCTTTAGTGATGCTGTTCTTTTTGATCCACCTCCTTCCAATCTAACAGTTTATTTTTGGTCTCTTTTGAGGAAAGGAATTTATATATTATGTGTCAGACACTGTGGTAAATACTTTAGAAATATTGTCTCACTGTCCTCATAACAATCCTGTGAAGTAGATACAATTACTATTCTCATTTTATAATTGAAACTGTAACAAATAGGGCTAAAGTTCAGGATCACATAGCTAGTAATTGAGTTTAGATGTAAATTCAGATCTTTCAGACTCTAAGTTTAGTGTTCTATCCCCATACACCACCTAACTACATGAAATTATCTTGCATTTACTTATATGTGTACAGGATATCTCACCCATTCAAAAGTAAGTTTGTAGAGGAAAGATAATGTTTTGTTTTGGTATTTGTATTTCCTATCTGCCTTGATAATTAATCTGCCTCAGATAATTAATAAATGTTTTTAAAATTTAATTTAAGTGGTCAAAACCTCAAAATTATCCTCAATTATATGCAATCTCCTTTTTTGTAGAAAAAGTGGTAGAAAAGAGGAACAGAATGTTGTCAGTTTTCTATACTGTTACCCAACATTAATTTATCTGTTAGTAATCTTTATTCAACAATCAATTGTAACCATTTGCTCAAATACCACACATAAATATGTCAAGTTATTCCCAGAATCTTTCTTCTAAGGAACCTTTCTCTAAAGAGAATATAAGAAAACAAACCCACAAAAATCATTGAAATTTTTATATATTACCAATAAAACCCAGCAGCAAGAGATGGAAAGAGAAATTACATTTAAAATAATGTAGAAAATATAAACTATTTGAGAGTCAACCTGCTAAGACAAACTCAAGAACTATATGAACACAATTACAAAATACTTTTCATACAAATAAATTATTTCAGATTTAAATAATTGGAAAAATATGAATTGTGCATGGGTAGGCTGAGCTAAAGCAATAAAAAATAACAATTCTAAATTAATTTACTTATTCAATGACATACCAATCAAATTATCAAAAATCATTTTATAGAGTCAGAAAAATAATAACAAAACTCATCCAGAAGAACAAAAGGTCAAAACTATCCAGGAAATGAATGAATAAAAAAAAATATGAAGGAAGATGGCCTACCTGTACCAGATCTAAAATTATATTATGAAGTAGCAATTATCAAACTATTTGGAATTAGTTGAGAAAAAGTGTAGTGGATCAGTGAAATAGTTTAGGTATATAAGACACAGTAGTCAATGATCAAGGTAATCTAATTTTTGACAAACCCAAAGATTCCAACCTCTAGTCTAAGAATTCACTAAATGACAAAAACTGCAAAGAAAATTGAGAAATAGTATGGCAGAATAGGTATAGACCAACATCTTAACCATGTAACAAGATAAAGTCAAAATGTTTACATGGTTTATGCATAAAAGGAGATAAGCAAACCAGGAGAACAAGGAATAGTTTACCTGTACGGACTATAAAGAAGGAAAGAATTTATGACCATACAAGGCATAGAAGTCATTATGAAATGCAAAATGTATAATTTTGATTATATTAAATTAAAAAGATCTTTCATAAAGTCAATGCAACCAAGATTAGAAGGAAAGAAGAAAAGTTGGGAAACAATCTTTATACCAAGTGTTCCTGATAAAGCCCTCATTTCTCAAATATATAAAAAGCTGAGTCAGATATATAAGACTACATGTCATTCCCCAAACCACAAGTGGTAAAAGAATATGAATAGACACTTTTCAGATGTTATCTAAATAGATAGATAGATAGATAGATAGATAGATAGATAGATAGATAAGACAAAGAGATCGTTATAAAGATATATATATATTATATACATATATATATACACATATGAAAAAATGCTCTTAATCACTATTGATTAGAAAAATGTAAATGTTGGGAAAGATGTGGGGAAAGATGTGGGGAAATTGGAACACTAATATATTGCTAATGCAATTGTGAACTGATCCAACCACTTTGGAGGGCAGTTTAGAACTGTGACCAAACTGCATGCCCTTTGAATAGGCAAAATTATTATTCATTTGTATCCCAAAGAGATCATAAAAAAGGGGAAAGGATCCATAAGTACAAAAATATTTATAGTAGCTCTTTTTTTTTTTTTGGTGGTGACATTAGATTAGAAAAATATCACTTAAAACAACTCTGAGGTACCACCTCACACCCATTAGATTGGCCAAGATGACAGGAAAAAAATAATGATAAATGTTGGAAGGGATGTGGAAAAACTAGGACACAGATAAATTATTGGTAAAGTTGTGAACTAATCCAGCCATTCTGGAGAATAATTTGGAACTATGCCTAAGGGGCTATAAAACTGTGCATACCTTCTGATCCAGCAATACTACATGTGCAAAAATGTTTGTGGCACTTGTTTTTGTGGTGGCAAAGAATTGAAAAATGAGTGGATGTCCATCAATTGGGGAATGAATAAATTATGCTATAACAGAATTCTATTCTCTAAGAAATGATGAGCTTCAAGTTGGAAAATATTGGCAACTTACATTGATCTGCTTAAGTTATAGCAAGAAGCTTAGAGTCAGAGAAACATACAATAAAAACAATTATAAGATAGGCATCTTATTTTTAAATACTCAAACCTTAGACATACTTATGACAGGGGAAGAAATGTAACTCAGGCCTGTTATATCATTTTAATAGCTTTCATCTAAAATTTATTTGCTAAAATGAAGCTTAGTTTGATAGTAACAGCTGTAGAACGATATTTTCACACTTGCATCTCAATGGGAAAAAATCATAATTATTGGCTGTCACAAGGAAAACCAAAAGTATGATATTTTCAGCTTTACTAAACAATATCACATAGAATGTAAGATAACTTAGAGAAGATTTAGGTTATATTTCCACATATGAACTCAGCCACATAATCAAGCAAATGTTTTTTCTCTGTACTTCGTTGAAGCCTTTAGTTTCACCCCACCCAAAAAATAAAAGTTTTCTTTTTAAGAAAAAAAGAAAAATGAAATGATGAGCAAGTTGATTTCGGAAAAAATCTAAAAAGACTTACATGAATTGATGATGAATGAAATGAGCAAAATCAGGAAAACGTTGTACACAGCTACAGTAAAATTGCATGATTATCACCTATGGTAGATTTAACTTTTCAGCAATTCAGTGATTCAAGGCAATCCTAGTAAACTTTGGATGAAAAATGCCTTCTTCATCTAGAGAGAGAACTATGGAAACTGACATAGATAGAAGCATACTATTTTTAACCTTTATTTTTTTGTTTTTCTCTTTTTCTTTCTTGTGATTTTTCTTTCCCAATATTACTCATAGGGAAATATATTTCTAAAAAATTAATGTATACATATAGTTTTAAAAATAAATTTAATTAAATAAAAATAATACCCATATTTTTTTTAAAAAGGTGAAAGCTGAAAACTATCTTTACATGTAGCTAGATAAAATATTATTAAATATTTAAATTAAATTAAATTATTAAATAGGACCACATACTTTCTCTCTTGAATATGAAATACAGAAGGTCAGGAACTTTCATCTCCCAAATTTTCCTTAACTTCATGCAGATATGGAGCAGTCATTAGTCTCCAAAAATAAAGAGATGCTTAAACTGATGGATTTAGGACTAGGCTTTACAACTAACTACTAAAGTCATAATCCACAGCCATATTATCATTATTTTTATAAATTAATCAAAAATCTGTAAAGAAATTGTAGCTGTATAAGCAATAGCAACTGTTTCAAATGTGAGTGGTGTAAAAAACATTGAGAACATGTATATAAGAGTAAGAGGAGGTAGGCTGTGCAGGTAGAGGAATTAAATAGCTCTGTAAAGTTATATCTGTGGTCCCCTGAAGTGTTATTTCAGCTTTTCTACATTTAACTATAAAGTTTTTGGGACCTAATATATGGTCAATTTTTTAATTTCTTTCTATTACTATTCATTTTTCACTAAATATCTATCATACTAGCTTATATAAAATTCTATTCATCTCCTTGATTTCTTTCTTATTTATTTTTTGGTTAGGTTCATTTAGTTCTGAGAGGGAAAGGTTTAAATCCCTCACTATTATAGTTTTGCTAACTATTTTCACCTGTAATTCATTTAGCTTTTACTTTTAAAATTTGGCTATATTTGGTGTTTACTATTGATATTCTTTGATTATCTATGGTACCTTTTTTTTCCTTTTTAATCTCTTTTGATTAAATTTCTTTTAGTTTAACTTTATCTGAGATCATGATTACTATCCCTAGTTTTTGTCCATCAGCTGATGCATAACAAATTCTACTCTAGTCCTTTATTTTTACTCTATGTGTCATTCTAATTTTTAAATGTGTTTCTTATAACAACATATTGGCAGATTCTGGGTGTTGATCCATTTTCATTTGATTTTTAAAGTCACTTTTAAAGCTCTTGTAAGAAATTGTTTTGATCTTGGATCACTTGACATTTTTCTGTGAAGTAGAAGCAGCTGTTTTGACTGGTCATCTGACTTTAACCTTGATCTTCTCCATTCGCATAATAGCTATCTATGATTAGGTTCTTTCTTTTTTTCTTCCATTTTTAAAAGAAGTCTATTTATTGGCTGTTAGTTTTTTTAGGGTTGGGCTTTGCTCCCAGAGTGTAAGGGGATAATATTTCAGACTTGAGGGGTTTTGTGCTGTTGGTTTCTGAGGGGGCTTGACCTTAAATACATCTCTCTGAGTCAGCAAAGCTGTCACACACACAAGAAAAAAAATTTTTTTCTTGCTTCTTTCAGTCCCTCCCATGGTCACAAGCTTCAGCTCACTCCTTCTTTAGAACTAAAACCAAGGACTCCAGAAGGGACCACAGCTAGTAGGTCTCTGTTCTCTGTAATAGCACTTGCCTGCCTGTATTTGCTCCCATCCACTGCCTGGGACCTCATCTAGCCAGCACACCTGGGCCCTTTATCTAGTGCCAAGAGAGAGCTTCCCACCCCAACCCCATATAGTCCATTTTAAAGTTCTGGAGGCTGTCTGCTGCCACACAGTTGCCCCCAGGCCTTTGGTTTGTTGACTCAGTGATATCAGTTGAGAGCTATGTACACACAATCAGACTAAGCCACCTCTCAGGGAATGTCTTTCCTAACTTAGTCCCAAATTGTTTTAGGCTGGATAGCTGCTTTACCTTGACTTTTAATTGTTTCTGCCACTCAAAAATTCACTTTGAGATATTATTTTATATTATTATTTTTGTTTATTTATATCGCATTTTATAATATATGTAATATTATGTTATATATCATATAAACAAATATATTTATTATTATATTATTTTATATTATTGGAAGAGCCAGATAATAACCTGCCTTATTCCATTTTCTTCTTACAATCTTTCTCCAAGCTATGATGTATACAGAACAAATTTATTTCTCTGAGATGTTTTCCTTGGCCTGCATTCTTAGGCCATTGTAAGCCTTAATATGAAAGAATAATGTTGCACTGCAAATACAATAGGATAAACAGCACTGTAAGGGAAGGCATCTGTGAGCTCTTTCCTCTAGCTCAATTGATGGAGTCACAGATGATGAAGTTTTAATATGGTTAGAAAAAGTTAAACTAACTAGAATCGCAGATGTGTCCCTTTACAGAATCTGTTCTAGTCCCTTGAGCAAATCAAAATAGATAATGGAAAGGCTGGGTAGAAAGGTGGCTGTACCTCTGAGGGACATCAAAAGTGTGAGTTACTAATTCTGCAAGTCTTTGAGCCCAGGACCCAACAATGGAAGAAAGGAAGGAAGGAAGAAAAGAAAGGAAAGGGTAGGGGGATTTGCTATCTCTTAACCTCTCTCAATAGTAAATATTAAGAATCTTTTAAAAGTAAAAAAGGAGTGGGGAGGCGGTTGATGGAAGCTAGATGGAGCAGTGGATCTTAGTACCAGCCCTGGAGTCAAGAAGACCTAAATTAAATCTGACTTCAGGTACTTGACAATAGCTGTGTGACCCTGGACAAGTCATTGACTTACCTAAAGAAAGAATAAAGAAAAGAAAAGTTAAGCCTTTGTGAAAAACAATGACTTTAAGCTTGCTCCAAAGAATGGAGATGGATTGGCACCTTCCCATGTTTCCTCTCAGAGGTGTAGGATATGGTATATCATGTTAGTTTCTTTTCTATGTTAGTTGATTTTTCCCTTCCCATTTGTTCTTTATTATAAAGGATGTCTCTTTGAGAGTAGAAAATGCAATAATCCAGGAATGAAGAAATGAAGGGATATCCCACAGTAGGGCAATGTCAGAAGAAAGAAGGAGTCATATTTAAGAGATGCTGAAAAAATAAAATTTACAGCTCCTTGGCCCCATTGGATATGAGGGTGAATGAGAATGAGAAGTCCAGGATGACTCCTAAATTGCAATCTCTAGGGACTAGGAGTGTGGTGCTGCCTTCTACAGCAATAAGAAAATTGGGGAAAGGAGAGTAGAGTTTAGGGGGAAAATAATGGGTTATGTCTTGAACATATTAAATTTAAGATATCTACCCAATATCCAGTTTGAGATGTGTGATGAAGGGTAGGATATCCCCCATACACTTTCCTGGTTTGGGGAAATAGAATAATTCTTCCTAGAGTTCACTGTGACATGCTGAAAATAATTTTCATATTCTTGATACTTTAAATTCCAATGTGGAAAGTAGGGTTATTTTCTTGACTATCTAAATCTTCTCTATCTCTATTGTGTACATAGACACTTTCCTGTGTTTAATGGATTATTAGCTTGCGTGCTTGCAGGGGAAATTGGGCTCCATTTAGAAGCAAAATTATCCATTTTTTGAAATTCCCTATGTTTCTTTAGTAGAAGAGTACGTAAAAGATACTTTATGAGCAGCACCCACAGAATCATACCTGAGAATTCATGTCAGAAGGAATGTTTCAGCAGTAGGATATTAAACTAATTAAAATGGTTAGAGTTAATTCACAAACATTTATTAAACCAATTTCTGTGCAGAGCACAGTAATAGGTACTAGAGAACATGCCAAATTTCAATAAAAAAATAACTTGCAAGCTCTCATGGAGCTCAGTCTAGTATGGGAATAGAACTCTTATATAGAGAGCTATATTCTATGTAATGCTTTATGATAAATACCTCATAGAAAAGCATACCAAGTAAATATGTCTCCTATGAGGAAAATGTGTCAATCTAGGAAGACTTCATGGAGGAAGTAGTGTTAGAGCTTGACTCTACAAGATGGGCAAGAATTTGGTAGGCAAAATGAGAGGAATTGTGGGTATTTCAGACATGGGAAATATTTTGAGCAAATACATAAAAGAAAAATCTGGGCATCCATAAGGAATCCTATTTGGGCAAAAGTGTGAAGAAGAAACAAAGGAAACAAAGGTAGTAGTGCCAGATTATGTGATGGCATTGTGAATGACCATGGGGCAACTATATGGTACAATGGATAGTATGTCAAGCCTGGAGTCAAGAAGACTCCTCTCCTGAATTCAAATCCGGTCTAAGATATTTCCTAACTATATGACCCTGAGCAAGAAATTTAACTCTATTTACCTCAGTTTCTTCATCTATAAAATGAGCTGGAGAAAAAAAAATGGCAAACTACTCCAGTATGTTTGCTAAGAAAACCCCAAAAGGATCATGAAGAGTAGGACCCGACTAAAAAAAACAACTGAACTGAAGAAAATAGGGAGTTTTTGAAGAATTAGAAGCAGAGTTGTTAATAACATGTGAGTTTATAAAAGGCAAGTCTCAGCCTCAAAAGGATGGTTTAGTTAGGGAAAGAGTGAAGGAAATATCTCTGCTAATGCATGTTGTTTGTTTTTTGATAATCATTAGAAAAAATAATTAATGCCCTAACAATATTTTTCCTTTCCTCAAAAAAAATCCTCAGTGCCAATTTAAGTAACCTTGCATAGTGCTTACAATGGCATAATTGACTCTAACTTGATCCAAGATGAGTGGGATGAGGATAGTTCTGATTCTTTGCCATTCTTTTCTAAGAAGTAAGAGTTTTTTGGAATAGATTTTATCCTCAGAAATACTTAGCCATTATTTCCCGAGTAAAGTCCTGAGGACACATGGGCAGGTTCACACCTTCAGGAAAGTGTTCACATTTGGTTAGTAGAATTTCAGAGAGCAGAGAGATGACTGTTTGCACACTTCAACTTTTCTGGGAAGTTACTAAATACAAGAGAAATCCTCATATTTTATCTTAGAAAATTCATGCTCTACTTTCAAATCTGATTGTCTTAAAGCACAGGCTTTCTATAGGTTCTCAAGCTAGAACTCATCAGAGATCACCTTGGTCTAGTCACTTACGATGTCTACATGATAAGGACATCATGAAGATGAAGAAATAGGATAAGATAGACTGTGAATTTCCCAAATACACTAACAGCATGCAACAAAAACTCAGGATAAATTCCAATAGTTGAGAATGGAGGAGCACATGAAGGTGCCTCTTGTAGCCCAGAATAAAAATCATTTATATAGCATCTGCCATATGACTGTACTAAGCACTTTATAATTATTTATTTGTTTGTTTGTTTATTTTCAGAGTCAGGAGCTAATTTCTGTTAATGAAGAGTTGATGAAATAGAAATTTATTTATTTATTGTTAAATGTTTATAATCATAATTATTATCTCATTTGATCCTCACAATATTCCTTGGAGGTAGGCGGGTTTTTTTAATCCCCATTTTACAAAAGAGAAAACTAAGGCAAGCAGCACTAAGAAGTCTCTGAGCCTAGACCTTCCTGACTGAGACTCACTGCTTAACCCATTGTGCTACTAGCTGAGGAAAACTCAGGAAATCTTTAGAAAGTGGCATATAAACTGAACTTTGAAGAATCAAAGACATGAACGTAAGCAGAGAGGTTATCCTAAACATAGTGGACATACTATGCAAAAGAATAGAGGTGGGAGATGAGGGTCAGGTGAGAGGAACAATAAGAAGCCCAGTTTACCTGAACCATGCAACCAAGTCAAGGAAAGGGATATGTAATAAAGCTGGAAAGGTGGGGAAAAGTCAGATGAAAAAGATTCTTAAAGCCCCCCAAACAAGATTCTGTGTATGATCCTAGCAGCAATAGGCAGTCACTTGAGTTTCTCAAGCACAAAGTTAGCATGATTTCTGTAGGCAGTGGTAAATGCTCTAGGTAAATGATTTTGGCAGCTGGGTGGAAGGGGAAGAGGAAAGGGGAGAAACTAGTGGTAGGAAAACCAATGAGGAGGACCCTACCTGCCTTCTTCAGGTGAAGAGGGCCCGAGATTAGGTCAATGATGCTGAATACCAAACATTTGAATTCACAAGGACTGGAAATATCCACCATTTGGAGCTACTGGTCACTATGGGTGATGTCAGGGAAGATCACTACAAGCCACCAAAGGCAATCAGGAACCCAAAGTCACCTGGGTAAGCCCATTCTCACTGTCTTAAGGTTGGGACCTCCATTGCCACTGGAGAGGGCAGAAGGAGGTAGCAGTGGGAAGACCCCTTAATTCAACCTCTTCATTTTACAGATGGAACAGTGAAAAGTCCAATTTACAGAGGAACAAGTCAAGGGAAAAGAAATGTAATAACTCTGGAAAGGTCTTACAAAGGAAACTAAGACTCAGGTTATAATTTTTTGGTTCAAGGTCAAACCTGTGAGAAAGCAACAGAGACAGAAATTGAACCCAAAACCTTTGACTGCAAAGTCAGCATTCTCCACTTAGTCTACAATGATCAGTTAAAAAATATGTGTTAATCCCTTACTTTGTGCTACCTGCTATGCTCATCTAGGCAAAAATGCAATTAGAGAGCAGTAGTTCAGTCACTCGCCTGCCCTAGAGACATGATTTAGGAGGGAGCTTCATTCCCCAAACTCCGTGTGTGGGAGTTTTCACTCTCTGCCAAAAGCAGAGCATCTCATAAATTCTTGGGTGGCCTTAACTAGGCCTTCATCCTTCAAAAGGCGGAGAAATCAACAAGGGGAACTGCTTTTTGGGGTCAGGAGCTAATTCCTGTTAATGAAGGGCTGCTGAAGTAAAAATGAAGGCAACCCCTGGGGGCAAGTGCCCAGTAAATCTAAAAAGTGGTGAGAAAGGAAGCACAGAAAATCTGGCATGGCATGTTAAACACTCAAGAGTTTGGGAGGGAGGCCTTATGATGGTTTAGAGGAGGAATAGGGGATGTCAGGCTAATAAAGAGGAAAAACTGTGAAAAACTGAAATTCTGCAGAAATCAAATCATAGTCTTAGAGCTGGTAATAACCTTGACAATCTTTTCATCTCTGGGGGACAAAGAAGTAGCTTATTTCTCCTAGTCTGGGTTGGGGGGTTGAGGGGCAGAGTGTGATTCAGGGTGAGTCAGCAGTGGGTTATGGAAGCCCCACCAAGTATTTGAGCTGCAAGAGGAGGGACAGAGTAATCAGGAAGGAGGTAGCATGTCTACCTGAGCCCAATGGTGTCTTGAGCATTGCATCTAAATCTGGGCAATACAGTTTTTTTTGGGGGGAGTCACTGGATAAGCTGATGTGAGTCCAGAAAAGGGAAAGCAGGATGGGAAGGGGACCCATAATGTCATCTCATGTGAGGAACTTGGAATGGAGAATGGCTAAGGTCTGTCTTCATAGGATTTTATTAGGAAAGATGAGTGAGTAATATTCTCTTTGGCCTCCAAAAGCAAAAACTGGAATGACAAGGGGGAAAAAAGTTTCAAAGAAACTTTTTAGTCAGGAAAACTCCAAACAAATAAGCATACTTTTTTTTTTTTTGCTAAGGCAATTGGGGTTAAATGACTAGCCCATGGTCATACAGCTAGGAAGTATTAAGTGCCTGAGACCAGATTTGAACTCAAGTCTTCCTGACTTCAGTTTGGTGCTCAACATACTGCCCCAACACACTTCTTAATAATTCAACTTGTCCCCAAAAGACCTGATTACCTTTGGGAAGATGGAAAGCAGAATCTGGATGCCTACTTCCTGAATATTCTTTTGTGAGTAATGGTTGAATCAGGGCCTTAAGTTCCCACTAGGTCTAAAATATTATCATTCTGTGACCCTATGAGTCCTGGACAACTCTGGGTCTCAGTTTTGTCAGAGTTGGACTCAATAATCTCTGAGTTTCTTTCTAGCTGCACCTCCATGATTCCATGATTCTATCACTGGAGCCTCAAAGTCAGAACAAACCTTCTTCTTAAAGGCAGAAGGACTTCTTGGTCCTTATTTGTCTTGATTCCCTCCTTGGGTAGTCAACAAGTTCTCTCTTCTCAGAATCATCTTTTCAAATGCAAAAAATAAAATACTTAAGGTTACAGAGAAATCTGAGTTTAGTGAAATAATTATCCAGAGACTAAAATAGACAATAGCACACAGTGCCCAGGTTGAGAATCCCTGATTTAGTTAGCACCAGAAAAAGCAGTAAATTCAATTTTGGAATTATAGTAATGATTAGGAAAGCTTTCTATTTTTTTGCTGAGGAAATTGGGGTTAAGTGACTTGCCCAGGGTCTCACAGCTAGGACATATTGTGTTTGAGGAACACTTACTTTAGAATCCAAGTATGCTTTATGTAGGAGTGTAGTTCCTGAGCCCTAATGGGCATGTTGTTTATTAATAATCATCCAATTGACTCCATTAGTTTTTAGGAAAGGGATTTGGTAAAAAAGGAATAGCAAAAACAGTTGACCCAAAGTTATATGTGTTAAAATGAAGTGACTGCTTTAGAAAATGATCTTACTTTTATGTCATCATTGGAAATGATCTGGATGCTATATTTAAGGTCCAAAAATTCTACTTGGATTCAGATAGATTTGGAGAATATTGATTTCTCAACAATACCTACCAGAAGTGTCCAGCACTGTCTCCTACAAATTTTTTTTTTTACCTGCAGAGAAATAGAGGAGATGCCATCTTGCTAAATTGTCCTGACAGTACCTAATCTCCAGAGTGGGTAAGTGGGTCTTATTGATAGTTGGAGGAGAGAACATCTGGGGATACCATATCCTCTGTCACAGTAGTAACGTAGTGCAGTAGAAAGAGGTCTTGAGTTGAAACCAGAGTACTTAAAATCAATTGTTGAGAGCCTTGCTGACCTTGAAATCTCTTAGCTCTCTATGACTCAGTTTCTTCCCACTACCAGAGAAGGATAAGAATAAATAAGAATAAATCTTGAGTTTTTCCTTCTGAAAACCATTTGAAATTATGCAAATAATTTGATATCCTGGGACCCAGAAGTTTCACTTCTAGGCTTATATGCCAAAGAAAAAATTAATAAGAAGAAAGTCTGCTTCCTGCCCTCTCCTAATACCAAGATGGCCAATATAAATTCTTTCATGGTAGCAAAAGAAAGGAGATTCTATTGGTTAGAGAATGGCTAGAGAGATTGTGATCCCTTAATGTCAAGGATTATTATTGTTCAGTAAGAATGGATGAATATGATGAATGCAGAAATGTATAGGAAAATGTATAAGATAGTAAATTATAAAGGAAGGGTAAAGAAAATAATATACGAATTGGCTGCAATAATGTAGATGGAAAGAACAATACTTTAGCAATGGTCACATTTGCCAGCTAATGTCTTAAGCATTGATAAAGCGTCTGGGCAGCTTACCTCCTTTTTGGGCTGACATATTGTCTGGTAAAGTGTGACATAGTGACAGAGCTTCCCAGTGGATGAAATTACCACAGAGAAGCCTGCGAAGGAGTGGTCTGTCTAACAGGATAGCCTGCTGCATTTTGTGACTCCTCACTCTCTTTGTCACATCCCATATCCAATGTGGTGAAAAGGCCAGTTGGTTTCATGTCCCCTTCTCTCCTCCAATCTTACCATCACTCTTGTACAAGTCCTCACCTCCCTTTTGGATCATTGCAGTAGACTGATGGTGGATCTGCCCGTCTCTGCTAACTCCAGTCCATCCTCCATTCAGTCATTAAAGTGATTTTCCTAAAGTTCAGGTTTAATCATTCCATCCCCTTACTCCATAAGCTTCAGTGACTTCCTAGTGCCTCCAGGATCAAATGCATAGTGCTCTGTTTGCCATTCAAAGTCCTTCATCACCAGCCTCCTCCTACCTTTCCAGTCTTCTTATGCTTTATGTACCTTGCAATCTTCCCTCTTATATACTACAATTCAATGACAGTGGCCTCTACTTTTCCTTATATAAGATATTCCATGACCCATCCCTACAGCTGGAATTCTTTCTCTCCTTATCTCTACTTCCCTGTTGCCTTCAAGTCCCAGTTAATACCCAGGGTTTTCCTGATTGCCATTAATGCTCTTGCCTTCCTTCTGTTGACAGTCACCAGTTTCCCCTATTTATGTCTTATTTGTACATAGTGATTTACATATTAGTTCTCTCATTAGGTCAGGGACCCTCTCTGCCTTTCTTTCATCCCCAGTGCTTTGCACAGTGCCTAACACACAGTAGGTACTTAATAAAAGCCTACTGACTGATTGAGGAGAAATGATTCTCTGAGACTAAGAACTCTGAACCAATAGCACTTTATTAAAGGATGGACCTCAGATCTTCCTCATGATTTGAGATGCCTCCTCCTTTCAGAGCCCTATTTGTATAGAACTCCTGTCCAGTCATTCAAGAGCACTATACTAAATACAGATTAGTTCTATTGATGGATATGTGACACATAAGCTAAAAGACATATCCATATTTGAAATGTTGTATAAGAAAAATCAGACCAAAGGGGAAAAAATGAAAAGAAAACAAACAAAAAAAGTGGAAATACCATGCTTTGATCCATAATCACTCTTCATAGTTCTCTCTCTCTCTGGATGCAGATGGGTTTCTCCATCACAAGTCTATTGGAATTGCCTTGAATCCCCTTATTGTGTATTGTCCTTCACAATTGATCATCACATGATCTTGTTAACTATGCACAAGTCTCTTGGTTCTGCTCACTTCACTAAGCATCAGTCATATAAGTCTCTCCAGGCTTTTCTGAAATCAGCCTGCTCATCATTTCTTATAAAACAATAATATTCCATTCCATTCCATGCCATACCATAACTTATTCAACCATTCCCCAACTCAATTTCCAATTCCTTGCTGGGACTGCAAATATAAAGATCTGAGTTCAAATCCAGACTCAGATATTTTTTAGCCATGTGACCCTCAGCAAGTAATTTAACATGTGTTTGCCTGTTTTCTCATTTGTGAAACTGGGATAATAACAGCATCTACCTCTCAGGATTGTTGTAGGGATCAAATAAATTAATGTGTGTCTGTAACATTTACATAAATTATGTAAAACATATATAAAGGGCTCTATATAAATTCTAACTATTATTATTATTTCTATTATTTTATCAGAAAAGCATGAGAAATAGAAAAGGAAAGCAAGTCCTAAAATGATCAGAGTTCTGTATCTAGAGATAGAAGGCTCCCCTGACAAAGCCCTAGGTTTATCAGAATGTCCCAGCATGGAGACCTTAAAAACCTGGGGGAAACAGTGAGTAGTGAAGTATGAGTTCCTAATCTGTGGACCTCTATAGTGCTATGGTACTCACATCAGTGGTGGAGGTGAGAGAGCTGCTGTGTATTTAATTGAGGGGACTTCAGAGAGTGACTTTTTAGCAGGTAGAATGTAAACACTTCTCAGAGATATGGAAGAGGAGAGGAGAAGGGAAGCAAAGTGGCCAGGGCTTCTCCAGAAACCACAAAGAATCCAAGGGATGCCTGGGGCTGTTGTTGCTGCTGTGGCTAACAGCATATTCTGCCAACCTCTCAGGGACTGCATAGATTTCCCTTTCTGCTTACTGGAGAGGTGGAATGGAGGCAGACAACAGAGAGAGACAGACAGAGATAGGAAACAGAAAAATAGGGGAGGGTGAAAATTTATAAATCTGACCAATATTATTCAGGTTTATTACCTTTTATGACATCTGGTTCCATAGAATGCCACATTCTATCTCATCCAACTCTAGATAATATCTTTTCTGTGATAAAACTAGAGGGATTTTTAAAAGTCTCAAATAAATAGAATTTAAAATAGAGCATTTTAAGAGAACTACATCCCATCTTTTAAAGGGGAAAAAAAAATCGCAGATAAGTGATTTTTTTTGAAAGCACAGTATGTGTTGCAAATACCTTCAGGGGATTGCATTTAATCCAGTGAAAAGTAGGTCAACCCTTCCAAGATCAATTCCTAATCAAATGCCTGCTCTGTCCTCTGGTAATATTTATTTCTGACTCTTTCATTAAGGCTGTTCTAGGTTTCCTGCACGGAGCTGAGTTCCCTCAACGTTAAGGGCTGTATTAGATTGTCTTTCGAAAAGACAGTAAACCTTCCTTGTCAATGAGGGCCTAGTGACCCAGATTTTAGGTTTTACTAATCCTTGGTAACATAATCTATAAAATTCCAAGAAGAAATACATTTCTTCAGTCGATTTCCTCTTGGGGGTCTCTCCTAAGGTTTTCCTAAAGTTTGAATCCAGGGATGAAAAGAAAACTTCTTAGTCCCTTTTAAGTTTCAGGTATAGAGACTCCCCGCTGAGTTGTTAGAAGTAACTAGAATAGGTCTATTGTCCCATTTTACAGATGAGAAACTAAGGCAAATATAGCTTAATTGATCAGGAAAGGATACTAATTATACCATACAGAATTGATCCTTCTGTCTTCAGGCTGGATATGCATAAAACATGTAGGCATGCCACAGAATGACACATGGATTCATTTGGGTTGCTTTAATGACCAATATTCTAGGTATGGTTCTGCATTCATAGTCAACATGGCCAGAAGGAATGAATCAACCATGGGTTGCTTTGAATGGCAGAATTTCAGAGGTGAAAGGGGCCTTAGTAACTACCTAAATGAAGCTATATCTGGACAGGAATCCCATCTGCAACAAACAAGTCATCCAGCTTCTGCTAGAAGACTCCAAGGGATGGGGATTCCCATTCCTGAGGTAGCCCATTCCACTATTGGACAACTCTCATTGTTGGAGGTTCCTCTACCTCCATATATAAAGCTTAAGACTTTTTGTGACTTCTTGCAATTGCTTCATTCATTCCATCTTGATACATCAGCCTTGCCCTAGAGCCAGAAGAATGGCAGTTCATCAATAAGCTAATAAAATGAAACTTGAAGTTTCTTTTATGTCCTCTTTCTCTTTATACAACAGTAGACAGTAGAGGGGATAGCCAGCAGGAAACCAGATCATGCTACTAAAATGAAAGGATAAATGAAGTATTCATAACATTCTAGGTAAATGAGCCAGATGGCAATAGCATCTGGAAGAATTAGAGGAGGTTTTTATCTCTAAAGTTTTTTTTTTTTTTATTCTCAGTATATATAATTCATACTTACATGATATATAGTTTACAAGATGTGTTTCTCACAACAACCTTGTGAGGTTGCATTATTATATCCATCTTTCAGTTGAGAAAACTTGAAAAAGTTGAGTAACTTGCCCAATTTTATCCACAGGTCAGAGACAGAGCTTGAATAAGCTCCTTGACTTCAAATTTAGTATTTTATCCACTAGGTTAGTGGTTCTCAAATGTTTTGGTCTTAGGAACCCCCCCCCCCACACACATACATACACACACATGAAGTTAGCAGCAGTTATCTGTGCCTTATGTCTTTTAATGTTTACCATATTAGGAAAAAAATCTCCATACTATTTTGAAAAGAATTTGGACCTCACAGAGTGCCCCCCAAGTGTTTAAAGACTTCCCCCCAGGCATCCCTGGACCACACTTTGAGATCCCTGGCATTAGACCATGGATCATAATAAATTGTAGAGCAAGGAAGACCTTCTAGTTAGGAGAAGACATCTTCTTTGGACACATTTCTTTTTTGTAGGGAGCATCAGTGATCCCCCAAAAAGAACAATTCATTGTGCTTATTTTTAAACCTGAGGCTGATGCACCAGAAAATCCCCCTATTAACAATCTTCCCATTTTGGCAATATTATATTCAAATTTACAATACTGCCTCTTCCTTCAAAGTTCTTGAGCCAAAAAAGAACAATATGAAAAATAAATTTTTGCAATTACAAGAAAAGAATTCTAAGCATAGCAATGAATTAATGAGGAGGACTATTTGTTTTCTCTTAGGGTAGATTTACTTTAATAGTCTTTGCAGAATGTTTAGCTGGGTTCTATTATTATAAACAATAATCTGCTTTAAGATGACTTTAAGAAATGCACCTAAATTATATAAACATGCTCTTAATTAATGGCACTTGATATAGAACCATTAGCTAATGTTGATAGCATATTATAATTTATGAAAATAGCACCAATCCAAGGAATTAGAGTTTAGCTTCATATTGGGCATTATTAATATGTATAAGGGAAATGTTTATAAATATTGTTACATTATCAGCATCTGCTGATCTATTAAGAAACACCCTTGCATTTGGAGACATGTTTTCACCTCTCCATACATAAATATTTCCTCTCTGCCTAATCATGGAATTGATTTATAAATTCTTTAAAATCAGATGTTACCCATAAAATCTCAACTAATAATGTATCAATCTTAATGTAGTTTTTGTGGGGGCAATTACAGGAGCCAAAATTGTGTATCTCTGATATAAAAGAACTGATTCTTGAAATTATCCCAAATAAGATTATCCATAACACATGAAGAAAAAAGAAGAGGATGTAGAGTGAAAACTATATACACAAACAACTTTGAATTTTCTTTAATTTTGCTATTTGAATATGTGTACCTCACTATAGGAAGCAAATTGATTCCCAAAAAAAGTACCAGGAAGTTAAAATCGTATTTGCAGGGAAAACTATAGTGTATCCCAGCATCTCAGAGCTGAAATACATTTTAAAGGCTTTCGAGGATGACCCAAACTTGACCAAGAATACCCCAGACATTCATTCAGCTGGAGAGCAATCATTCAACATTTAGAGGAATTCTTTAAAGCCAAGAAAATGCTTTCAGGTGAACCACACATTCACCATTTTCTACTTTGGCATTGATTTTTTGAACCAAAGAAAAACACTTTGGAATCATTCCTTATTAAATTAAATTTGATTAGATTTGATTCAAAAGTCCATTGATCACATTCTACAATTTTAGAGATCATCCATTCCAATCTGTTTCTAAATAAGAGTCATAGTGACCAGATCCCTAATCAGGTCCATCTGCCTAAATGGCCTCTCAGAACAGGGAAGTCAGCAACTTCTAAAGACATATATTTCACCTTGGGAAAGGAATGATTGTATAGATATTTTTTCTTTTATAAAAACAAAATTTACCTGTCTACTACTTCTACCTTCTTCTTTCTGATTCTTCTTTCAGGTAAGGGAGGAGTCAAGGAAAACAAATCTAACTTCTTTCTAGTGACATCTCTTTGAAGTAGTCAAAAATGGCTGGTGTGCACATCCTAAAGCTTCTCTTCACTGAGCTAAATGCACATGATGCCTTTCCTAGAATATAGGTATACCCCTAGAGTATACCAGGCGTGTTTTTAAGTCCTTTCAAATTCTGGGTCATCCTTGTATAGGCATATTTCCATTTATCAGAATCTTCCTTGACATGAAATACCAAGAGAATCCTAGAATCTCAGGGGAAAAGTCTTCAGAAATCTGTTGAGCAAACTTGTCCTGGTACGAATCTCATTCACCATATGGCAGAAAAACATAACCCAATCTTCTACTGAAGATGTGGAGGTGAACTGCTGGAGTAGAAGGAGAGGAGTGTAGAGAGGTAGCTCAGTGGGTAGAGTTCTAAGTCTTGGAGTCAGGAAGACCTGAACATCAATATAATCTCAGATATTTGCTAGCTATTTGATCTTGAGGAAGTCACTTAATTTCTGCTTCACTTAGGAAATGACAAATTATTCCAGTATTTTTGCCAAAAAAAATCCTATAAACAACTGACATGCTATGGTCCATGGGGTCACACTAAGAGTTGGACAGGACTGAAGATTGAATAAAATTTTGATGAAGAAATAGTCCTCTTTAGAGATGAGAAAAAAGGGAGAGAATGGATGATGATGTCAAGGGGTATGGGAGGTAGGTAAGGGGAGAAGAGTGAACTTTCTAGAAGAATAGCCTCTCTTATCTTAGTAAAAATGCGACCTGGTCCTCAGCTGAGAGTATGTATGGGAAGATGAAGAAGAAAAAGTCTGGAAGATCCTACTATACCTTCCATTAGGAAAAGTAACAAGTACATTTGTAAGTCAATGCAAAGTTTAGAGGGAGAGCTAACACACTGGATGTCAGCATCAATCAGTTGATCAACAAGCATTCATTTGCCAGCCAAGCTTCACAAAAATTGTGACAGACTAGAACATTGGTTAATTCTAATAAGATGAGTTTCAATAGTCCAAAATGCAGAGCTGGTGTCTGAGGGGTTGAATGACTGAGAACCAGAAGCAGGAACTAGAGATGGGGCCTAAAGTCTTTTAAGTTTGACAACACCTCCAGTAAAATTTGGGTCTCTTCTACTCAGCTTCATAGAAACCTACAATTAAGTCAAAATAAAAATTGGAAATGTGAAATACTTGGTGCACT
This sequence comes from Sminthopsis crassicaudata, assembly GCF_048593235.1. Taxonomy (NCBI): domain Eukaryota; kingdom Metazoa; phylum Chordata; class Mammalia; order Dasyuromorphia; family Dasyuridae; genus Sminthopsis; species Sminthopsis crassicaudata. Next base: position 572,190,095 of record NC_133619.1, read on the forward strand.
AAACAGTGGATCCCACAAAACCATTGTGTCCCAGGTTTTCTACAAGAGACATTTTAGAAAAAATTCCACCAGCAGCTATGAAAGGGTCAAGATTCTTTAGATGAAGTAACCAAGAACTAACTATCCCTGGGTTACATAAGAGTGAAGCTGAAGTTTGCTAAGGAAGTCACTAGCATTGATGGGGAAGTGAATCCTTTGTCTTTGGTGTATCTTCACTCACAGAAAATGGGTTCCAATGTCTCAGTTAAGAATCAATATCTGAATGCTTGTCTCTACAAACTCTCTCCTAGAAAATAGAAGCAAGAGATGGTAGAAAATGCTTTTCACTAACTATTGGATAGAGTCAAAAAATTTTGTCTCCAATGACCTTCCAATGATTGAGGATAGAAAAACTGATATGATTAGCCACTCTGCCATGGGCATCCCTTTAGGTGAATCTACTAGCAGAGCCCCTGCCCTTATACAGAATGTAATGTGACATGGGTTGGGGGAAGGGGTGGGTTGGCCAGAAGAAGGAGGTGGGGATTGTGCTCATATTTTCTTAGGTCAGATCCAAAGCCTGCCTCATTACTGGCCTCTTCTGGACTGGAGTTCTTGGAACTTTGCTTCTTAAGGCATTGCCACTAGTTTGGCCAAGTTCTCATGGCTCATACCCTCAGATTAGAGTGAAAACTCTATCCCTAGAAGAGAAAAGAATAAATAAAAAGGCCAAAGATTGAGTCCAATTTGTTGGAAGCTACATGGCCTGGAGGATGGGAGTTGGGGTGGGGGGGTGGGGATGTATAAGGCTTTAAAGACCTTCTCCTCTAATCATGAGGTTTGTGAAGGGGTCATCTTATTTGTCAGACATGAAAGCAGCAAAAGTTCTGGCCACAGCTGACCCCACTGCTTTTACAAATGTCAACAACATCTACTATATAGCCAATGGAAAAATGCTCTTCTCCACCACATGGCAGGCCAACACAGAAAGCCAATTGTATTCTTATTTCTAGAAATGGCTCCCTGATATCTTCCATGTGGATGACAACATTTTAGCAAGCGGATGTCTTCATCCTTCATCCTTCATCTTCAGCCAGAATCTCCATCCTTATATTTGCATTTATTAAGTGAATACTACCTGCCAAGTACCACACTTGATACTTTGATTCAATAGAAAGACAAAAACCAGAACCTGCTCTCAAGGAGCTCATGGCCTAATGGAGAAAACTCTTCGGGACCATATTTGGGGTTTTCTTGACAAAAATATTAAAGTAGTTTGCCATTTCCTTAATCCATTGGATAGCCACTTAATAGAGATTAAGTTCAAATAGCATGGGTTCTTAAAGACTTGAGGTAAAACATGTCTACTAAGTTGTTGTGGTATTCTCCAGCTTCTTGAGTCTTAAGTCCTCCTGGAAATACTTTTAGATTAATCAACCAACTCCCCAAATGTTCCTGACAATATTGTCTTTCACCTGGGTCAGGTGATTTTAATTGTCCAATGACAGTGAGAGTTGGCTCTTACTAGGACAAGGATGCCTTTTATCTTGGGAAGCCATTCCTCAGGAGCCATTTTGATCAGTCATTTCTCATGCACAAGACATAAAAGAATTGGGCAGTTATTCCTTCTGTCTTTTGTCAGTTATTCATTCATCCATCTCAAATTAATATGAATGGAGAGAGAAGAGAAAAGAAAAGAAGAGACAAGGATGGGGAGAAAGGAGAGCGAGAGAGGAAAAATGAGAGACAGTCAGATAGACAGATAGACAGTGACAAAGAGATAGACAAAGGCAGAGACAGAGAGAGACAGAGACAGAGAGATAGAGAGAAAAGAAGAAGAAGAAAGAAGGAAAGAAGAAGAAAAAGAAGAAAGGAAAGAGACAGAAATCCAAGCACTCTCCACCATGCTTCCCCACTATGATTACTGTATTTCTTCATTTAACATAGAGAAACTATGGAATTCATTGGAGCTACCCACTTCCATCGCTCTTTCAGTACTAGGAAGACATCTTCTAGGGCATTAATTCCCTTTTCTCATTTTGGTTGGCTTATTAATCCCCAGGCTCCCAGCATCCTAGGGACAATGTTCCTTTTTTGGTTCAAGTTAAGGGCCTTGCCACAAAAGAAGACATTTAAAGAGGTGCCAAAGGATAAACATGAATTAGATATAGGATATGTCATTTATTCCTGCTCACAGAGAGGAATATTAAGCATAGCCAAGGTCACACAGTAAGTATTTGACACAGAATTTGAACTCAGATTTTCCTGACTCCAATCCCAGAAGTTTATTCACCATACCATATAGTTGATTTGGAAGAATAGCAATTGAAATACTCAAAGGTCCACAGGGAACAAAACCCAGGAAAGGAGCCAATGGTTTCCAAACTCATGGCCTCAATCTCATTTCTAAAATATATAGAGAATTGACTCAAATTTATAATAGTTCAAGCCATTATCTGATTGATAAATGGTCAAAGGATATGAAGACAATTTTCAGATGAAGAAATTGAAACTATTTTCAGCCACATGAAAAGGTGCTCCAAATCTCTATTGATCAGAGAAATGCAAATTAAGACAACTCTGAGATACCACTACACACCTGTCAGATTGGCTAAGATGGCAGGAAATGATAATGACCAATATTGGAGGGGATGTGGGAAAACTGGAACCTGATATATTGTTGTCAGAACTGTGAATGGATCCAACCATTCTGGAAAGTGATTTGGAGCTAGGCTCAAAAAGTTATCAAGTTGTCCATACCCTTTGATCCAGCATGTTTCTACTGTGTTTATATCCCAAAGAGATCTTAAAGGAAGGAAAGGAACCCACATGTGCAAAAATGTTTGCAGCAGCCCTTTATGTAGTGCTAAGACACTGGAAATTGAGTGGATGTCCATCAATTGGAGATTGGCTGAATAAATTGTGATATATGAATGCTATGGAATACTATTGTTCTGTAAAAAATGAATGATGCAGGATGAATTCAGAGAGGTTTGGAGAGACTGATATGAACTGATGCTGAGTGAAATGAGCAGAACCATGAGATCATTATACATGGCAACAACAAGACTTTATACTATGATGGATTATGCTGGACGTGGCTTTCTTCACCATTGAGATGATTCCAATTATTCAGTGATGGTGAGAGCCATCTACATCTAGAGAGAGAACAGTTGGAACAGAGCATGGAATACAACATAGCATTCTCATTCTCTCTGTTGCTATTTGCTTGCATTTTGATTTATTTCTCAGTTTTTTTTTTCCCTTCTTGATCTGATTTTTCTTGAGCAGCAAGATAACTGTATAAATGTGTATACATATATTGGATTTAACATGTATTTCAACACATTTAACATGTATTGGACTATCTACCAACTAGGGGAAGGAGTAGGGGGAAGGAGGGGAAAATTTGGGACAAAAGGTTTTTGCAAGAGTCAATGTAAGAAAATATAAGAAAAATTACCCATGCATATGCTTTGTAAATAAAAAGCTTAAAAAAAAAAAAAAGAAAATTAATTAATTAATTAAAAACAAAAACAAAAACAAAAAACAAAAAACCTCATGGCCTCAAAAGCCTATGTAAAAATGTCCAAAATTTAAGCAACAAGCAAGAGGAATTAAAGATTATGTCATATCCCATCATTTTCCCCAGTTTTCTCAACTATAAAATGTGGAACAAATAGTACTATGTCTCTCAAATGACTGGATTTTGTAGAACTTAACATAGTGTCTGTCATACTATAGGAACTTAATATTTTAAATAATATTAACATTTAATATTAATCTGTTTATTTCTTTCCTTTTTTCTTTATTTTAGTCAGTCTCTATGTTATCTAGTTCAGGTGTGATATACACAAGCAATTTTATTTCTCCCTGTCTTTTTAAGTTTGAAGGAATTTTGTTTAGATTAATAAGACACACAGTCACTACATTTTTTAATAAAAGTTTTTTTTAATTTTCAAAATACATGCAAAGATAATTTTCAACATTTACCCTTTCAAGGGACCTATATGTATAAGAATGTTTGTGGCAGTTTTTTTTGTGCTGGCCAGAAACTGGAAACTACATGGATGTCCATCAATTGGAGAATAGTTGAATAAATTGTGGTATATGAATATTATGGAATATTATTGTTCTGTAAGAAATAAGCAACAGAATGATTTCAGAAAGGCCTGGAGAGACTTTGCATGAACTGATGGTGAGTGAAATTAGTAGGACCAGGAGATCGTTGTATACTTCAACAATACTATATGATGATCGATTCTGATGGATGTGGCCATTTTCAACAATGAGATGAACTAAATCAGTTCTAATAGAGCAGTAATGAACTGAACCAGCTACACCCAGTGAAAGAACTCTGGGAGACGACTATGAACCACTACATAGAATTCCCAATCCCTCTATTTTTGTCCGCCTGCATTTTGGATTTCCTTCACAGGCTAATTGTACACTATTTCAAAGTCTGATTCTTTTTGTATAGCAAAACAACTGTTTGGACATGTATACATATATTGTATTTAATTTATACTTTAACATATGTAACATGTATTGGTCAAGCTGCCATCTGGGGTGGGGGAAAGAGGGGAAAAATTAGAATAAAAGGTTTGGCAATTGTCAATGTTGTAAAATTACCCATGCATGTATCTGGTAAATAAAAACTATTTAAAAAAATTTACCCTTTCAAAATCTTGTGTTCCAAGTTTTTCTCTCTTCCTTCTCCCTACTCACTCCCCTAGATAGCAAATAATCCAATATATGTTAAAGATATACAATTCTTCTATACATATTTCTACATTTATCATGCTGCATAAGAAAAATCAGATCAAAAAGGAAAAAAGTGAGAAAGAAAACAAAAAGCAAGATAACAATAAAAAAGGTGAAAATACTACATTGTGATTCACATTCAGTTCCCACAGTCCTCTCTCTGTATGCAGATGACTCTCTCCATTACAATTCTATTGAAATTGACCCGAATCACCTTATTCTTGAAAAGAGTCATGTCCATAAGAATTGATCATCTTATAATCTTGTTGTTGTGTACAATGTTCTCTTGTTTCTACTCATTTCACTCGGCATCAGTTCGTGTAAGTCTCTCCAGGCCTTTCTGAAATCCTCCTGCTGGTCATTTCTTACAAAACAATATTCCATAACATTCACATATCATAACTTTTCAACATTCAACCATTCTCCAATTGATGGCCATCCACTCAGTTTCCAACCACTACAAAAAGGGCTGCCACAAATATTTCTGCACATGTGGGTCCTACGCTTTAAGATCTTTCTTTCTTTCCCTTTTTTAAGATCTCTTTGGGATATAAGCCCAGTAGAAACACTGCCCTTTGGGCATAGTTCCAAATTGCTCTCCAGAATGATTGGATTACTCCTCCAACAATATATCAGTCCCAGTTTTCCCACATCCTCTCCAACATTTGTCATCATCTTTTCCTGTCATCTTAGTCCATCTGAGAGGTATGTAGTGGTACTTCAGAGTTGTCTTAATTTTTCTCTGATCAATAAGTCATTACATTCTTTGGAAGTTTTGTTATATGTTTTCCATCTCTAGTCTCAAATCTGGCAATCCTGAGTTTAAGATATGATTCAAAAGCCTCAACCTTATTCTTAAGCATGACCTTCTATGTCAGTTTTTTTTTTTTTTTTACTTCCCACTGTAGTTTTCCTCTTCTGTATCCCTTGCTTTCAACAAATAATCAGGAATAAAGTACATGTATTTGTATACATTTTTGTCTTTAGTTCTCTAATCAAAACATTTTACATGTTGGTAATTTTTGTTAGGTTCCCCCAGCAGAATCATCTATGGCCACATGAATTATGAAAAGGAATTAATATGTGTTCATTTTATTAAGTCTTTGGAAGTTCAGACATCATACTTCTCTTGTTTTGTCAGGTTAAGAAATAATTTCCTGGGCAGAGAATCACAAATCATCAAGACTGTTCTTCCTCTATTGTTTTTTTTAAATTAAATTTTAATTTGCTCAATCAGCCAAAAAATGCTTCTTTCCCCCCTCTTTCCTTGCAAGTAAGAAAGAAGGAAAAACAAAACCACTTGTTGGAAATAATTATAATTGATCTAAACAAATTCTCTCATGATTTATCTCCAAAAAAGTTTTAATTTGCACACTGAGTTCTTTACTTTTCTATAATGAGATAGTAGTATGTTTTATTATGAGTCCTCTGGAATCATGGCTGGTCATTGCACAAATCAGAGTTGCTAAGTTTTATGATATTGCTACTAGGTACTGTATAATGTATGTACTGTAGCACAAAACATAGTACATATATTATGTACAACTTTCTGGTTCTTCTCACTTCACTCTGTGTCAACTCATACAAGTTTCTTTCATTACCAACCTTTTCTTATCAACTATCTTGCCCTTTCCCTTCTCCTAAAATCTGTCCTGTCCTTGAGATCTCCTCATTAAGATTCTCATTCCTAATCCTCTTTAATTCTGTTCTTCCATGTTCAACTTGTTTTCAATAAAGGACCTGGGGGCCTAGGAGCTGTTGAGTAAAAATCTGCCTAGACATAGTATTTATCAAAAAATCATGCATCCAAAGGCAGTATATTTCTTACAATTAAAAAATGCTTCTTTCAACTATAATAAAAATAATTTAGTAATTCATCAGTTTGAGCATTTGGCAATATTAATATAAATATTTCATATACATGGAAAATATTTTAATAGCTTTCTTATTTTAAATAAGTCTGATTAGTGTCAGGTGTCATAATAAATACCAATAATTTTTGCTACTCCACATCCTCAGACTCTAGTCCAGCATGTTCTCGGTTTTCCTGTTGACCTGAGTTGGTTTCATATTTAAAGAATCTGGCTTTCCCCCAAAAAGCTTTCAGATTTCCTTCATTTTTTTTTCCCTGAGGCTGGGGTTAAGTGACTTGCCCAGGGTCACACAGCTAGGAAGTGTTGTGTCTGAGACCAGATTTGAACTCAATTTCCTTCATCTTTACAGAAGTTTTTCTTCTATCCAGACTCTTCTCACAAACTAATTTTTCCTCAAAAAAGAGTTGTAGGTCTTACATTCCCCACATGAAAGTGTAAAACCATATCCTAAGTTTAAAAGCTTGACAATCCACATAAGGAATGTATTTCTCCTTAAGGCTGGACTCCTTTCTCTTCTCAATTTGTGTCTGAATTGACTTCATGTGCCTTCATGTACATATGCAGTTGTGTATTTGTGTGTATGTGTATATACATACATATGTATGCAGCACAAGACAAAAACATGTTAGCAAAAAATACAAAGAAGTATGCTGATTATTTAGCTAAGGGTTTCTATAGTCATTTTCTTTTTAAATCCTAGGTGATATTTCTAGTTGAATCTCTTCTAACATTAGCCTATAAGAAGGAATAGTCCCACGCTTAGCCCTGTGATTATGTCTTTGATCCATCAAGTTAGAGGCAGAGTCTGAAGAACGTCAATCTATTTATGAATCTCAGAAAGTGTGAGATCATCTATTACCTAGCTCTGCCTTTCTGGGTGTCTGTTCTCATACTTTGGGCCCTAATTGGTCCAGAGAAAATATAAATATCAATTGTTTCTGTTTGGCCAGAAATGCTGAGGGTCTTTCCCCTCCAGATTTACACACACATGTGTATGTATATGTACATATGCATACATATATAGATACATATATATATAGATACATATATATATATATATATATATATATATATATATATATATATATATATATATATATATATATATATATATATACACACACACACACATAGTTTTGATTAGCCAAGAATAGTCATTCTCTGCCTCATTTCTCACTTAGCTTTATCACTAATGGGCATTGCCTTAGTCAAATAGACCTGTTAAAACCTTAGTTTATAAAGGCCAGGGTCTCCACTGCATTTAGGGTCATCTTGAGTCATCGTGATCTATATCTGGCCACTGGACTTAAATGGCTCTGGAGGAGAGAGTGAGATTGATGACTTTGTACATCCTACCCTCACTCAAATCCAATTCACTTCCATGTCATGGTATCACCTTCCTGCTGCTGTGGTCCTCTGAGAATGAAGGACAAACAACAATCAAAGCACAGAACTATTAGCCTACTATGAACAATCTTTGAGAAAGATTTTAGGCAGTGACCAGGCAAAAGAGAATCAATCATAAGGAATGACTGAGTTTTCAATTGATTATAGGAATATGAAGGTATTTTACCTGCTTCTAGGGAACCAGTCACAGATCCACTGTCACACTAAGCAGATCAAAGATATCTGGCCAGACCTAAAATCTCATTAGAACCAAGGCTTTTAGATGAAATGGGCCATAGGAGACCAGTTCTATGTGACCTTAGCAGAAAAGGAGTTAGGAGTTGTTAGAGAGCACTAAAGAGAATCCCCCCTGCAGGGATTGTGAGAAGTTATTCTTCACTTTTAATGCTTCAGAAAAATACTGTGAATAAGAAAATGTCAGTGCTTTATTTATTTTAAATGTGTATATTGCTATAAAAGTTTCATTTGCCTAAAATCCTTTAATGATCTAACTCAAAATATATTCCTTATCTTTTATTTCATTAAGTATTTAATTATGTTGTGTCATTGCTAGAAGCTGTCTCCAATTTATCTGAATTATAACTTGCTAACATTTAAAGTCAAAATGTGTTTATGTTAATCTGCCTGTGTTCAAGACGGTCAAGATGTGACTAGATAGGAGCAGATCATATTAAGAAAGGGTCATGGCCTGCCCTGATCAGATCATAGCTAGATTAGTATGCTCAATTCCAGACACCATAACATTTTAGAAGGGACTGATGAATTCATGTGCAATGAGAAAAGATTGTGCAGGATAATCAAAGGATAGGAAGTAATATCCAATGTTTAAAGCTTGAATGAAATGGGGCTTCTTAACCAGGAGAAAGACAAATCTAGGTGGTCATATAGTGGCAAGTAGGTAGATAAAGCACTAAGACTAGAGATGGGAATATTTGAGTTTAAATTATATCTCAGACACTTACAGTTACATGACCTTGGATAATCCCTTAACTTCTGTCTGCCTCAGTTTCTGCAAATATAAAATGGGGTTGTTGAAGAATCACATAAGATAATATTTATAAAATGCTTAGCATATACTAGATATTAAATAAATAAATGGATGAACAAATAAAATAAATAAATGGAAGAATACATGGATACATCAATAAATGAACGAATAAAGAATAAACAAATAAATGAATGAATGAATTTCTTTAAAATCAGTCACTACTTGTGAGGGACATTGCAATTTAGGTAGCTCCTGAGGTGCCTTCTAATTCTATGATTCTAAACTACCATAAGACTGTCTAGAATAGGAAAGGTGCCAGAGGACTGAAGAAGGGCAAACATCTTCCCCACTTTCAAATAGGAGAGAGAAGAGAATCTGAAAACCCTTCACAGAGGAATCATAATAGACATTTGTAATGAGATTCTAAACTGTCTGATCTGAAAGATACCTGAGGAGTGTCTATAAGAGCTGGTATGATTACATCAAGATGGACTTTATATTCTTGTTTTACCAGCTGACTCTTGGGTACCTTAGGCAAGTTCCCTAGACATAACATTTCCTACTTTATTCATGGATAAGATGCAGAACTCTGTATGAGATGATTACTTTAGAATTGCTTGAATTGCCAGACCAAAAGAGCAGTCATTGGTTTGATGTCAACTGGGGAGGAGATCTCTAGAGAAGTGTTTCAGGACTATTTAGCATTTTTATTAATGTAGATGACATACATATCAATGTGTAGATTACACAAAAGTGGAAGAGAGAGCTGAAAGGAAAATACTGGGTGACAATTGGTATCCAAAACATTCTTAGTAGCTAGAATGGTAGATTGTAGCTATCTACCTCCAGAGAAAGAATTGATGGAATCTGAATGCAGATTGAAGTATGTTATCATCACTTTTTTGCATGTGTTTGTTTTTCTCTTGGTCTGTTTCTTCTTTACAACATGATAAATATGGAAATATGTTTTATATGTATGAATGAACAAACATATATAACCTATATAAAATTGCTTATGATTTTAGGGAAGGGCAGGGAAGAGAGGGAGAAAAATTTAAAAGTCAAATTGTTTTGTTTAAATGAATGTTAAGCACTATCTTTACATGTAATTAAAAATAAAATAAAATTTTATTTTAATAAAAGAATGTCAAAGGATATGAACAGACAATTTTTAGATGACGAAATTAAAACTATTTCCACTCATATGAAAGAGTGTTCCAAATCACTATTGATCAGAGAAATGCAAATTAAGACAACTCTGAGGTATCATTACACACCTGTCAGATTGGCTAAGATGACAGGAACAAATAACGATGAATGTTGGAGGGGCTGTGAGAAAACTGGGACACTGATGCATTGTTGGTGGAGTTGTGAAAGAATCCAACCATTCTGGAGAGCAATCTGGAATTATGCCCAAAAAGTTATCAAAATGTGCATACCCTTTGACCCAGCCATACTACTACTGGGCTTATACCCCAAGGAAGTACTAGAGAAGGGAAAGGGTCCTGTATGTGCCAAAATGTTTGTGGCAGCCCTTTTCATAGTGGCTAGAAGCTGGAAGATGAATGGATGTCCATCAATTGGAGAATGGTTGGGTAAACTATGGTATATGAATGTTATGGAATATTATTGTTCTATAAGAAATGACCAACAGGAGAAATACAGAGAGGCTTGGAGAGACTTACATCAACTGATGCTGAGTGAAACGAGCAGAACCAGAAGATCATTATACACTTCAACAATGATACTGTACGAGGATGTATGCTGATGGAAGTGGATTTCTTCAACATAGAGAAGAGCTAATCCAATTCCAATTGATCAATGAGGGACAGAACCAGCTACATCCAGAAAAGGAACACTGGGAAATGTAAACTGTTATTTTTACCTTCTGAATCCAATTCTTCCTGTGCAACAAAAAATTCGGTTCTACACACATATATTGTATCTAGAATATACTGTAATATATTTAACATATATAAGACTGCTTGCCATATGGGGGAGGGGGTTGGGGGAGGAAGGGAAAAAATCTGAATAGAAGTAAGTGCAAGGGATAATGTTGTAAAAAATTACCCATGCATATGTACTGTCAAAAAAATTTTCCCTTCCTCCCCCAACCCCCTCCTTCTGTTACAACTTTTCCCATCCCTCCCTCCACCCCCTCCCCTAGATGGCAGATTGTCATATACATGTTAAACATGTTAAAGTATTTCCTAGATACAATATCAGATCTGTACAATTCTCTTGTTGTACAAGAAAAATTGGATTCAGAAGGTAAAATTAACAGTTTACACTCATTTCCTAGTGTTCCTTTTCTGGATGTAGCTGATTCTGTCCATCATTGATCAATTGGAATTGGATTAGCTCTTCTCTATGTTGAAGATATCCACTTCCATCAGAATACATCCTCATACAGTATCATTGTTGAAGTGTATAATGATCTCCTGGTTCTGCTCGTTTCACTTAGCATCAGTTGATGTAAGTCTCTCCAAGTCTCTCTGTATTCCTGTTAGTCATTTCTTACAGAGCAATAATATTCCATAACATTCATATACCATAATTTACCCAACCATTCTCCAATTGATGGACATCCATTCATTTTCCAGTTTCTAGCCACTATGAAAAGGGCTGCCACAAACAATTTGGCACATACAGGTCCCTTTCCCTTTTTTTAGTATTTCCTTGGGATATAAGCCCAGGAGTAGCACTGCTGAGTCAAAGGGTATGCACATTTTGATAACTTTTTGGGCATAAATCCAGATTGCTCTCCAGAATGATTGGATTCTTTCACAACTCCACCAACAATGCATCAGTGTTCCAGTTTTCCCACAGCCCCTCCAACATTCATCGTTATTTGTTCCTGTCATCTTAGCCAATCTGACAGGTGTGTAATGATATCTCAGAGTTGTCTTAATTTGCATTTCTCTGATCAATAGTGATTTGGAACACTCTTTCATATGAGTGGAAATAGTTTTAATTTCATCATCTGAAAATTGTCTGTTCATATCCTTTGACCATTTATCAATTGGAGAATGGCTTGATTTCTTATAAATTAAAGTCAATTCTCTGTATATTTTGGAGATGAGGCTTTTATCAGAACCTTTAACTGTAAAATGTTTTCCCAATTTGTTACTTCCCTTCTAATCTTGTTTGCATTAGTTTTGTTTGTGCAGAAACTTTTTAATTTGGTGTAATCAAAATTTTCTATTTTGTGATCAATAATGGTCTCTAGTTCTCCCTTGGACACAAGCCCCTTCCTCCTCCACAAGTCCGAGTGGTAAACCATCCCATGTTCCTCCAATTTATTTATGATTTCGTTCTTTATGCCTAAATCTTGGACCCATTTTGATCTTAACTTAGTATGTGGTGTTAAATGTGGGTCCATGCCTAGTTTCTGCCATACTAATTTCCAGTTTTCCCAGCAGTTTTTGTCAAATAATGAATTCTTATCCCAAAATTTGGGATCTTTGGGTTTGTCAAACACTAGATTGCTATTTTTATTCACTATCTTGCCCTGTGAACTTAATCTATGCCACTGATCAACTAGTTTATTTCTTAGCCAATACCAAATGGTTTTGGTGACTGTTGCTTTATAATACAGTTCTAGATCAGGTACAGCTAGACCACCTTCACTTAATTTTTTTTTTCATTACTTCCCTTGAAATTCTCGACCTTTTGTTGTTCCATATGAATTCTGTTGTTGTTTTTTTCTAGGTTATTAAAATAGTTACTTGGAAGTCTGATTGGTATAGCACTAAATAAATAGATTAGTTTAGGGAGTATTGTCATCTTAATTATATTCGCTCGGCCTATCCAAGAGCACTGAATGTCTTTCCAATTATTTAAATCTGACTTTATTTTTATGGCAAGTGTTTTGTAATTTTGCTCATATAATTCCTGACTCTCCTTTGGTAGATATATTCCCAAATATTTTATACTATTGACTGTTATTTTGAATGGAATTTCTCTTTGTATCTCTTTCTGTTGGATTGTGTTGGTAATGTATAAAAATGCTGAGGATTTATGTGGATTTATTTTGTATCCTGCAACTTTGCTAAAATTCTGAATTATTTCTAATAGCTTTTTAGCAGAGTCTTTGGGGTTCTCTAAGTATACCATCATGTCATCTGTGAAAAGTGATAATTTGATTTCCTCATTTCCTACTCTAATTCCTTGAATCTCTTTCTCAGTTCTTATTGCTGAGGCTAGAGTTTCTAGTACTATATTGAATAGTAATGGTGATAGTGGGTAACCTTGTTTCACTCTTGATCTTACAGGGAAAGGTTCTAGTTTATCGCCATTATATATGATGTTTACTGAAAGTTTTAAATATATGCTCCTTATTATTTTAAGGAATAGTCCATTTATTCCTATACTCTCAAGCGTTTTTAGTAGGAATGGATGTTGGATTTTATCAAATGCTTTTTCTGCATCTATTGAGATGATTATATGGTTTTTATTAATTTGATTATTAATATGGTCAATTATACTAATAGTTTTCCTAATATTAAACCAGCCTTGCATTCCTGGTATAAATCCCACTTGGTCATAGTGTATTATCCTGGGGATGATTTTCTGAAGTCTATTTGCTAATATCTTATTTAAGATTTTAGCATCAATATTCATTAAGGAAATTGGTCCGTAGTTTTTCTTTCTCAGTTTTCGATCTACCTGGTTTAGGTATCAGTACCATGTCTGTGTCATAGAAGGAATTTGGTAGGACTCCTTCAATCCCTATTTTTTCAAATAGTTTACCTAGCATTGGAGTTAGTTGTTCTTTAAATGTTTGGTAGAATTCACATGTAAATCCATCTGGTCCTGGCGACTTTTTCTTAGGAAGTTGGTTAATAGCTTGTTCTATTTCTTTTTCTGAGATGGAACTATTTAGACTACTTACTTCTTCCTTTGTTAATCTGGGCAAGCTATATTTTTGAAGGTATTCTTCCATTTCATTTAAGTTATCGAATTTATCGGCATAAAGTTGAGCAAAGTAGCTCCTAACTATTGTTCTAATTTCCTCTTCATTAGTGGTGAGTTCACCCTTTTCATTTTCAAGACTAACAATTTGCTTTTTCTCTTTCCTTTTTTTAATCAGGTTTACTAAAGGTTTGTCTATTTTGTTGGTTTTTTCATAGAACCAACTCTTAGTTTTATTAATTAATTCAATAGTTTTTTTACTTTCAATTTTATTAATCTCACCTTTTACTTTTTGAATTTCAAGTTTTGTGTTTGTCTGGGATTTTTAATTTGTTCCTTTTCTAGCAATTTTAGTTGTAAGCCCAATTAGTTGGCCCTTTCTTTCTCTATTTTATGCAAGTAGGCCTGTAGAGATATAAAACTTCCCACACATTTTGGTATGATGTCTCATTATTGTCATTTTCTTGGGTGAAGTTATTAATTATGTCTATGATTTGCTGTTTTACCCAATCATTCTTTAGTATAAGATTATTTAGTTTCCAATTATTTTTTGGCCTATTTTCCCCTCACTTTTTATTAAATGTAATTTTGATTGCATTGTGGTCTGAAAAGGATGCATTTACTATTTCTGCCTTACTGCATTTGATTTTGAGGTTTTTATGCCCTAGGATATGATCAATTTTTGTTTAGGTTCCATGAACTGCTGAGAAGAAAGTATACTCCTTTCTGTCTCCATTTAGCTTTCGCCAAAGATCGATCATATCAAACTTTTCTAGTATTCTATTTACCTCTTTCACTTCTTTCTTATTTATTTTGTGGTTTGATTTATCTAATTCTGAGAGTGCAAGGTTGAGATCTCCCACTATTATAGTTTTGTTATCTATTTCTTCTTGCAGCTCTCTTAATTTCTCTTTTAAGAATTTAGATGCTGTACCACTTGGTGCATATATGTTTAATATTGATACTGCTTCATTATTTATGCTACCCTTTAGCAGGATATAATGCCCTTCCTTATCTCTTTTAATTAGATCAATTTTTGTTTTTGCTTGATCTGAGAGGAGGATGGCTACTCCTGCTTTTTTGGTTTTGCCTGAAGCATAATAGATTCTGCTCCACCCTTTTACTTTTAGTTTGAATGTATCACCCTGTTTCAGGTGTGTTTCCTGTAAACAACATATAGTAGGATTCTGACTTTTAATCCAGTCTGCTAACCACTTCCTCTTTTTTTTTTTTTTTTGTCTGTTTAATTTTATTTTTTCCCCTATAAAACCAATTCTTAGATTTGTTAATTAGTTCAACGATTTTCATCCCTTTAGTTTTTTTAATTAATTAATTAATTAATTAATTAATTTTTTCTTTTTTTTATTTTTAATTTAATTTTTATTTTATTTTATAATTATAACTTTTTTTTTTGACAGTACATATGCATGGGTAATTTTTTACAACATTATCCCTTGCACTTACTTCTATTCAGATTTTTTCCCCTTCCTCCCCCAACACCCTCCCCCAGATGGCAGGCAGCCATACTACTACTGGGCTTATATCCCAAGGAAATACTAAAGAAGGGAAAGGGACCTGTATGTGCCAAAATATTTGTGGCAGCCCTTTTCATAGTGGCTAGAAGCTGGAAGATGAATGGATGTCCACCAATTGGAGAATGATTGGGTAAATTATGGTATATGAAGGTTATGGAATATTATTTTTCTGTAAGAAATGACAAACAGGAGAAATACAGAGAGGCTTGGAGAGACTTACATCAACTGATGCTAAGTGAAACGAGCAGAACCAGAAGATCATTATACACTTCAACAATGATACTGTATGAGGATGTATTCTGATGGAAGTGGATATCTTCAACATAGAAAAGAGGTAATCCAATTCCAATTGATTAATGATGGACAGAATCAGCTACAATCAGAAAAGGAACACTGGGAAATGAGTGTAAACTGTTATTTTTACCTTCTGAATCCAATTCTTCCTGTGCAACAAGAAATTCGGTTCTACACACATATATTGTATCTAGAATATACTGTAATATATTTAACATGTATAAGACCGCTTCCTCTTTATGAGGCAGTTTGCCCCATTCACATTTATGGTTAGAACGACTAATTCTATATTGCTTGCCATCCTATTAACTCCTGCTTATGCTTTTCCCCTTTCCTTCCCTCTTACCCCCCAACCCAGTATTAAACTTGTGAACACCACTTGCTTTTCACAGCCCTCCCTTTTTAGGATCCCTCCCCCACCTTAAAGTTCCTCCCCTTATTTTACCCCTTTTCCTCGAAATTTCTGTATTCCCTTCCCATTAGCTTACTCCTTTCCTTTCACTTTTCAATGAAGTGGAAGAAGTTTCACCATAAATCGAATATGTCTATTGATATACACTATGTTCATCTCCTTCCTTTCTTTCTCTCAGATATAATAGGTTACCTTTGCTTCTTCATGAGATGTAGTACCACCACTTTACACTTTTTTATGATATAATTTCCTTTCCACCTCTAGTTTCTAAGACAAATTGTACATATGTTCTTTACATATTTTTTTTGGCAGAAGTATAGTTCTCAAGATTTCTTTTTACCTTTTTAGAAATCAATGAGATCATAATTACAACCGGTCCCTATTACCATTCTAGGTATTTGAAATGATGAGATTCATTCTCTTCCTTCCCCCACTAACCTTCACTTTAGCTTCTTAACTGGAGGAAAGTAATTTTAAGACTCACCAAAAAAGGATTGAAGAGGAAGATTTCTGTTATGAAGTAGTCAATATCTGGGGAGAGTGGGTTCAAACTTAGCTTATTTTCTACATAATACTGGTCTCACTGCCTTAAATATCTCAGCTACTGCTAAGCTGGACTCTGAAGTTTACTTCTTTCTTCTCTGCACATCAAGACAAACAAAGACTACAAGACCCAAATAATGGGAAGCCAGAACACTTAATTTCCTTACCTTCCCATACTCACAAGATTGGAGGCTTCAACCTTCACATAGAGAACAAACATGGAGACCAAAGCCTGAGGTACATTTTCCAGTGTCAGAGGGAATATCCCAAAGCTTGTCTGCTTTATAGAATTGTTTCTCTTCTTTTCAAGGTCTTAAACACCAGAGACAATTTCACTCAAGTCTAACAAAACCAGCCTCCTTCAGAGGAGGGAAGGAAAAAGCATTTATTAAATACCTATTATGTGTCAGATACTGTACTAAGCACTTTACAAATATATCAATTGATCCCCACAACAACCATGTGAAGTAGTTGCTATTATGATGCTCATTTTCTAATTGAGGAAACTGAGGCAAATAGAAGATAAATTACTCTCCCAGAATTCACCACTAGTAAGTATTTGAAGCTTGATTTGAACTTTCAGATCTTCTTTAGACTCTCTGTGCTATAATACTTAGCTTCTTCTATCTCTTTAAAGTGCTTAATAATAAGATATTTAATTCCCTTTATTGAGGCAGGAGTGGAGCATTTTTAGATCATTTGCCTGAGTTTAATTGGAATCCTGTTTTGCTGGTTCTAAAAGTGTCAACTATTATTGATGGTGCTACATACATTACAACTATTATTATTGGTAGCATCATGATCTTGTTCTTCATATCTTTTTCAAAGGAGTTCAAATATAAAGTATTGAAACAAGTCATCCTGCTAATATTCCTCTATACCCAATGTTTGCAAATATTGTACTTGTTGTATTCATACAACTGAATAAAGGTATTTGGAGCTTAGACCATCCTCTCTATAAGATGATACTTCAAGACAACTCAAGAATCAACCAGGAGTACATATATGATGGACTACTGGAGATGATGAGTACTTGGAATGGTGATTAATAGGGAAAGCAATGTTCTTAAGTTTTTATAAATTGATGGTAAATTCAGACAATGGTAGATAACAATGTGGTCTATGATAATTAATCTGTTACTTAACAATTTATTAGTTGAAAAAGGTTTGGCAATTGTCAATGCTGTAAAATTATCCATGCATATATCTGGTAAATAAAAACTATTAAAAAAAAAAAAAGAAAGAAAGAAAGAAAGGTGACAGGTGATTGAAAAAAACAAAAAAAAATCAATTTATTAGTTGAGCTTTCTAGGATACTTTGAATTCTGTGTCTTTAGTTTGAATATTTCTCATCTATAAGTCCATGTTTTTAAAAAGAGAGAGTTTCTGATACATAATTCCAGCCACCAGATCATACTTGTGAAACATTTTTGCTGTTGTTTATTTTTCATTTGTATCCAACTCTTTTTAAATCCCATTTGAAATTTTTTTTGCAAAAATATTGAAGAGGTTTGCTATTTCCTTTTCCAGCTCATTTTACACATTTGAAACCTGAGGTAAACAGGGTTAAGTGGCTTGCCCAGGTTTCCACAACTAGTAAGTTCCACATTTGAATTTAGGCCTTCTTGACCCTAGGCCCAGCTTTTCTAGTACCACTTATTTGCTCTATTGTGAGACATTTAATTTATACTAAATGTTTGCAGCCTACAATGATATGTTGGAGAAGGGAAAGATGGGGAAAGAGAAGAAAATCAGCATTTATATAGAACTTATTTTGTTCCAGTTGCTGTGCTTAACACATTACAAATATAATCTTATTTAATTCTCACAACAACCCTGAAAGTGTTATTACTATCCCTATTACTTATAATAATATATATATATATATTATTCAGTAATATACATTATATGTGTATATATATACATATATATGTATATATATATATATATATATATATATACATACATAATATATAATTGAGGATTTGAGGTAATCAGAGATTAAGCAATTTACCAAGGCTCATAATACTAGTGTCTGAAGCCAAATTTGAGTATAGGTCTTCTTGAGTCCAGGACCAGTGCTCTATCCACATTTATTTGCAAAATCTATATTCATCACTAAGTCTGGACTCCTTATGATTAATCCTTCTACAAACTCTTTTGACAATGACTTGACTTGACACTATAGAGACATGATTATAGTACTGGGGACTAGGAAAGAGATGAAATGATTGAGAATCCTTTTATTTGGATCCTTCTAGACTATAAGCTCCCTGAGGTCAGGGAAAGTCTTTTTCTTGGAATTCTCCACAGTGCTTCCTTAGCACATAGCAGAGGGCCTATGGTTAATAAATTCTATGATCAAACTCTTTTGTTGCAGGTTCCTTGGTATAAAAAGGCAAACCATGTCACAGTTACAAGTGATTTTCTTTTTAGCCATTTTTAAGAGCTAGTATCTTGAATATAAATGAGGCGTTCATTATTGAATTGCTAATGGAAGAAAAAAGCTAGCAGGAATTGTGGGCATTAACAGGTAAAAATTCTCAGTGGGTCTTCGTCAGGGGATACCTTCCAAGTATCTGCTATGCCCAGCTGGTGAAATGCTCCTTGGGGTGGCTAACTACACTATTTTTATAATTATTGTTTCTGATTAATGTTGGCTTATTGCACAGTTGTCATGTCATTAAATAAGGTCATGGCCTTTTCCTTGCAGCCACAGTATGGTGCTATTTAATTATGTCTAGGAAAAGAAGGGATGTGTAGGGACTTGATGACAAATTGTGCTAATGTTCTAAACGACCATTACAAAAACAATTATTAAAATAATGCCAGCTGGGAAAGTGATGATATTTTAAAACTCTTGAAAATAAAATGTTTTTAAAATATTCTGTAAGTATGCAGTTACAAGAATTTCATATTTAGTCAGCCCTAGAGTCAGGAGGATCTGAGTTCATACAACTGACAATTATTATCTCTATGACCCTGGGCAAGTCACTTAACTCTGATTATCTCACCAAAAATAAATTAATAAATAATAAATAAAAACCCACAAAAAATAAAATAAAAACCACAACCACCACCACAAGAAACATATTTAAAAAACCAGGAAGTGAACCATAGAAATCTCTCTTTAGGTATAGTCAGCACTATACAAACCCAACAAATCATTAAACGTCCACCATGAAAATCTTCATTAAATTCTTGGCTTCTTCATTTCTGCTTCTGTGATACTTGAAACCTAAGCCATATGTCAAAATATACCTTTGCTCATATCATTCTATCAATCTTTCTTTCAACCTGCATTTATTAAGCACTTAGTAAGTGCTAGGCACTGGCCCATGCACTGGAGACAGAAAGGAAAAGCCCAAACAATCCCCATATAAGCAATATTCCTACTAGGGCAGGCTGAGGATGGTCAACAACTATAACAAAATAATATTTTGGACTTACATTTTCATTTTCCTTCTGAAGAAAGGTAAAATAATCCAACAAAATGCTATTAATTTTTTGAGAAGATTGGAATTTGTCATCCTTTCCAGTTAGTACCTTCAGAGAAGGCAAGAGCCCTCCCTCTGGTAGAATATGTGTAGCCATTGGTGACTAAAGCCATAATTGCGACATACTCCATAGTCAGAGTCCAGGACTACCATGAAAAGCTGGGAAAAGAAACCTTTTAGGAATCAGAAAATACACATATGTGTGTGGGTGTGTGTGTGGTGGAACTAAGACAAAGAAATTGGGGGCAGGAGGGAAGGCAAATGAGGGAGATATGTATAATTATATAAATATTTCAAAATGTTGATACAAATAGATCTTATCTTTCTTCTATTTGTATCAACACTTTGAAAGAGTCATTTTTTTTCCAGTTTATTTATTAACAATCATTTAAGTATTTGCCATTTGTCAGACATTGTACTAGAAAATGGGCATACAAAGAGTGAAACGGCAACTCGTAATCTAGGGGGAAATATATGAATAGAAATAAGGGAATTCAAAATCAATATAAAATAATTTTTTGAGAGGATGCAGCATAAGTGCACTAGCAATGTGGGGGAGAAGGAATGGTTTCATGGAGGAAGTAGAGCATTGCGCTGATCTTTGAGGTAGGGGAAGGAGGAAGAATATTCCAGACTACACAAAAATATGGAGATTCATAAATGGTCATTTATGAATAATATTAAGTATCTAGTTTTCTGAAAGACAGTGTTTAAAGAAGAAGAATCTGTATTATAATTAGAAATGAAGGCTACTACTGCATGGAATTTATATTTTAGACCAAAAGAAATTGGGAGCCATGGAACCATCTTGAGCAGGGGAGTAATGTGGTCAAAACTATACTTTAGGAATATCATTTTGCAGCTTTGTGGAAGTAGATTGGAGAAAAAAAGAGATTTGAGGCAGAATAGTATAGGCAAGAAATATTGGAAGCCTGAACTCATACCGTTGTGGTAAAGAAAAGAGAAATGATTCCAAAAATGCTATTTAAAAAGGCTCTGTAAGACTTGTCACTGATTGTAAGAGAGAAGTGAAGGAGAGAGAAGAATTCAGGATAATTCTGAAGTTGTGAACCCTAGTGACTGGAAGGATGATGACTTCTAACTAGAAAGAGGGAAATTGGGAAGAGGAGAAAGTTTAGGAAAGAAAATAGAGGAGCTTTGTTTTAGACACATTGTGCCTTAGTCAGCAAACATCTAACTTTCTTGCCAAATGGAAAGAGCAGGCTGCCAAAAGAAACAGTGGGTTTGAATATAAACTACTTTGTAAACTCTTCTGAAGAAAGATGGTGGATAATTCTATGTGATATTTCATAAAATAGAAGTAGAGGGCAAAGGCAGGTCAAGGAAAGCTTAATCAGACATCCAACTAAGCAAATTCACCTCAAAGGCAAAGACACCCCAAGATGAAAATGGGAGGACAACAAGAGGAAAAAAGAAAGACTTGTAAAGTATTATAACAAGTTATTCCATTTCCTTTATTAAGGGAAGTGGAGCCAGCATACTTGAATCTTTGCATTACAGTGCTAAATATATCTGCAGGGGAGATGTAAATGACTTTAAAAGAGAGTAAAGATGGGAAATTGGTTGAAATGGGCTATGTACTGAGGATGTCCAGTCTGAAGGTACCATTTTACTGGGAGACACTGAAGCTTCATGACTAGGAGAAGAATATGGCTATGCATTAGGAATATCAATTTGGCAGCTTTTTGGAAGATGTATTATCCCTTTTGATCTTCACAACTACCCAGAAAGGAGGTACTATTATAAACCCCCATTTTACTTATAAGGAAATTGAATCAGATAGAGGTTAAAGGATTAACCCAGCATCACACAGCTAGTAAAAGTCTTAGACTGGGTTTGAATTCAAGTCTTCTTGCTCCAGCATTTTATTGATTGCATCACCTAGCTACCCCAATGAAGAATAATAAATGTAAAGTCCTTCACAAGATCTCAAAAAGTCAATTGTACAAGTACACAATGAAAAGAAAGAAGGCTATAAAAAACAATCCAGGTGAGAAAAACCTGAATTACAAGCTCAATACAAGCCAGAATGTGACATGGTAGTAAAAAGCAATGGCATGTAGTATTAGGTAATATAAAATTAAGTATAGTGCCCAACAATAGGATTCAAGTCCTACTATCTGTGCTTCATACTATCTCCATCTGAAATACTGAAGTGTTTTAGAAAGGATATTTCAAAATATATTGACATGTTGGAGCACATCTAAAGAAGGCTAAAAATCAATCTACAAAAGAATGAGTTTGAAAGAAGTGAGAATGGCTGATCTCAAGAAGAGAAGACTATAGGAAGGCATGATAACAGTCTTCAAACATGTGAAGAGTTATCATGTGGAAGAGAGATTAACTCAGCTTCCAGATGACAAAACTGAGAGCAGTGGATAGATGTTACATAGGGAATATTTTAGCATAATAATGCCTAGGAAGCTTCTATATACACTTTCCTTAACTTAATGCCAAGTATTGGACAGCAAATTAAATTGCCCCTGATGGAATATTATGGGCAGTTACATAATTCAGACATAATGAGGACTGCTTCTGAGTCAGACAGCAAGCTGACAGATTGTCCAAGGAAAGGAGGCAGTAAAGGGAAAAAACGAGTGGCCAGCCAAGAAAGGGTTCTGTTCCACAGGAGGGACACTGAAATGTCTGACATAAATAGCCAATGGAAGGATGAAGGAGGAATGATGTCTGATAGGCAGCCCAGGAAAAACAACTAAATTAAACCCCTCATCTTTTCATCAGGAGCAGTGATCCATATATTTCTATTTATGCAACTCCTATGAAATGGAATGAAATTGGAGACTAGCCAAGATGGTGGAATAGGAGAAAGTGGTCTAGCCCTGCTACCCCCATGTACACACAATAAAACTACTCCACAAAGACCGATGGAACACCCCTCCCAATGGCTCTGAGAGTTCTTTTTTTTCCCAGTTTAGGAAGAAAAGAGGCTAACATAGGATCAAGACTACAGGGCAAGGTATCTTCTAGAACAGGGAGAGTGCATACATATATACAAGAAATGATTTTCTGGGACAGACACTCACCAATCAGAAAAGAAAGCCATAGGATAAAAGCACTTCCTAGATGAGAAAGCTGCAGCCTAGGTGTGGAAATAGGGAGCAAGGAGCATGGAATGGAGGGGAAGAGAGGGAGATAATAGGTCCCACACATGCATAGGTACAAACTCACAAACACACACACAAGAGCAACAAAACTATATTGGTTGGTGGCAATATAGTTTGGTACTTAAAACTCAGTCCTCCACAGGAACCCTGTGAAGTGATCTCTAAATAGACGTAGAAAGAAGTATATGACCTTTCTTTTTGAGTATGATTGTTTTCTCTTGGAGCTGAACCACTAAAAGAAAAATAGACTCCTGCTTGTTGCCTTACTGTAGCTGAATAAAATTGGTACCTATGTCTAGTTTTGAATTCTCTTAAAGACTACACTGGATAGACACAATCTTATTGCTCAGAATCACTTGTGGTAGATCCTGTTATGTTTCCTACTGTGCCTTTGGTCAAGGCATGAGAGTATGGGTCAATTCTGGTAGTCACACAGGAAAGAGTGACTTTCCAAGACAAGATGAGATCTCAACCCTCTAGTACAGCATTTGAGAGTTTTTGCTCTCCATCTGAAGGAATCATCATGAGCCACTTCTTCACTTAACTTCCAAGAGTAGAATTACTAGGAATAAAAAATACATACATACATACATGCATACATATCCACATATGTCTAATAGACACAAACTCAGTAATGACTAGAAAATAGATCAGAATCAACCCTGGTAATAAAATCCAAAGTAAAAACCACACTGAATTATTTTTCCAACCCAGATCAATATAAAGAGATAGAGGTCTTTAAACATTAGTGACAGGTTCTATCCAAGAAGGTGCCACATGGAATCTTACAACATGGGGTCTGAGCTGGGGTTTAAGATTGTGCATTAGTGAAGGAGAATGTACATCCATTGTGGAAGGGCTTGATGTTATGCAGGAAAGTGAAACAGATTCCAACGAGCTCTGTCACTCATAAAAATCTGGGTACAGGGTATTTGAGGGGAAATCAACATGTAAGGTGAAGCTGCCATGTATCCATACAAGATTTATAGAGAGGAAACCGGCAAGCCAACCATGGAACACACTGAAAAAAAATTAGAATGACTTGAGAGTAAGCTGATTATAGCCATCAGGATATAGAAAAAGTGATCCACTTAAAAAGAATAATTTTAAAAGGAGGAAAGCATGATGATCACAGATTCTACAGATAAATTGATGATGATATAGAAATAGATGAAAGATAGATAACAGATAAATGGATAGATGATGGATATTTGTCAGAAAAGAGAGATAGATGGTAGGAGAAAGATAGACAACAGAAAGATGATAGTGGGTAGATAGAAAGAAAGAAAGATAAATAGATAATAGACAAATCATTAATTTAGGTGCTTCCTATGTACCAAGGACTCTGCTAAGATGCAAGTACAAACAAAGAAAGATAATCCCTACCTTTGAGGAGCTTATATTCTAATGTGAAAAAATACCACATTAAAGGGAGTTGGAAAACAGAGGAAGGAGGGATTTTGAGGCTACTGTGATTAGACAGAGCAACCAGGGAGTGAGGAGTAAAGTCAAGAGTGAAGGGGGCATGGCCAAGATGTCTCAAGAAATGGTGGTCTGGGGACAGCTAGGTGATGCAAGGGATAGAACACCAACCTTGAAGTCAGGAGGACCTGAGTTCAAATGTGACTTCAGACACTTAATACTTCCTAGCTGTGTGACCCTGGACAAGTCACTTAACCCCAATTACCTCAGGGAGAAAAAGAGGGGGGGAAGAAATGGTAGTCTGGGCCAGACATTCACCAATCAGAAAAGAAGGCCATTGGGTAAAGACATCCTGGATATGGCAATGAGGATCAAAGAGCTTGCCCCTTTTTCTAATTGGCTGTAACTTCTAACTGGTGAGAGAACAGGTACATCCTGTCTTGGAGAGGGTGGCTAGGTATGCATTGTCTACAGAAGAGAAGTTCATTGATAATAGAGCAAGGGGTTCCAGAGGGAACAATGAAACAAGAGGAACTTTATTACATGCTCTTAATCATCTGCCTCCATTCTGTATCTTTGTTAGGTGAGGAGAGGAAATTCCTGAAACATTCATTCCCATAGGAGGGGAGAGGGAGGGAAAGGCAGAGAGACATAGACAGAAAGAGAAACCCAGAGAAAGAAAGATAGACATGGAGACAGAGCCAGGAAAAGAGAGAGAGACAGAGACAGAAAGAGAGACATAGAGAAAGAAAGTGAAAAAGAGAGATAGATATGGAGAGACACACAGAAAGATAAGGACAGACAGAGAGAGAGACAGAAGAAGATAGAAAGACAGACAGACAGAGGAAGAAAGAAAGAGACAGAGGAAGAGAGAGAGAGACAGAAGAAAAGAGAGAGAGAGAGAAGGAGAGGAGGGAGAGAAGGGGAGAGACTCCTCTTTGTGGATTATTGACTATAGCAAAAGAAAGCAGGGATAAATAACACTGCAAATTAGTCTCTTCCTTTCTCAGTTCAGTTATCCCATGTAGATTTACAAGAGCTGGAATTGAGTCACGGTTCAATAAAGTCTCTAGCTAGAAAAACAGCTGGAGCTGCAAATTTGCTGACCATTGCTCATCTAGCCACTGCTTAATGATCTCCCACAAGGGAGAGTCTTCTCCCCAACCTCTTGAGACAGTCAGGTATATTTTGGCTCGCCTAGCCAGTAAGTATTAAAGGCAGAGTTTGAACCTGTCACACCAACTCCAAATTCCCACTCTCTTTCCACTATGTTTTTTAATCACTAAAAAGTAATTGGGACCATGCTGTCTCTATGTTCAAACCTTTTGTCCCAGTGTCACATCCTTCATGTTGGGTAGGGAAGACCATAAAGCCAGAATAACTCCTCAGAGATCAGCTCTTTAAAACTATAGGTCAGCCAGGAAGAACTAGGGGAGGGAGTGGGGCTTCCAAAAATGTGGAAAGGGAGGAAAGCAAAGGTGTGGGTGCTACAGACCAACCTCATATCCACAATTTGGCCATAGGACCATCTGGCAAGGAGCTGCTAAAGGGAAAATGGAGATCCCATTCAGTGAAGGAAAGGCAATGGAATAAATATTTATTAAAAAGCACTGTGAAAAAACAGTAGCAAAGACATCAGGATGAAAAATCACACAAAACTATTTAAGATTTTCCTGGTTAGTTGTTTAATAACTAAAGCCTACTGCTTATTCTTCAAATTGGGTGATTTTTCTAATAATTTCATCAGTGCTGCATTTTCTGAGTGCCTTGGGAATT
Source organism: Sminthopsis crassicaudata (assembly GCF_048593235.1). Classification (NCBI taxonomy): domain Eukaryota; kingdom Metazoa; phylum Chordata; class Mammalia; order Dasyuromorphia; family Dasyuridae; genus Sminthopsis; species Sminthopsis crassicaudata. Next base: position 572,216,646 of record NC_133619.1, read on the forward strand.
CTAAATGGTGTCGGTAAGGGAAGAAAACCTTTTTCATCATGACAGCCTTCAAAATAAAGTTCAGCAGTATTGCTCTAAAGATTTCTGATGGCCCTTGGAGGAAAGACATGAATCTCTTCTATTTGCCATTGCTTTTTGCGTGGCCATAGTCTGGAATGACCCAGATTGTAAAGAATTAAGAATTACAGCAGATACATTACAAAAAGTAACAGTTTAAACCTGCAGCAAGCAATTTACGCGTCCTAGCAGAGAACTTCCATCATCTCTTCCTCTTAGTATCTCACAAAGTAATTCTCCAGTATCAGCAATGCGAAAAGCTAGGTTGCTTAGTCCATAGAGTACTGGGTCTGAAGTCAGGAAGACCTGATTTCAGACTGATCTCAGATACAAGCTGGATGACCTTAGGCAAATCACTTAATCTCTCATCTTAAAATGAGGATAAAAGTAGTATTTTCCTCCCAGGACTGTTTTGAAGATAAAATAAGATATTTATAAGGTGCTATCCATTAACCTTAAAGTGCTATATAAATGCTAGCTATTATTTTTTTCTTTAAGTTTTTATAGAGGAACCCTTTCCCCATAGATAAGTAGTCAAAGGATATACACAAGTATTTATGAAAAGAAGAAACGCAAGCTATCAACAATCACATAAAAATGCTGCAGATCACTAATATCTAGACACTACACATATAAAACTCTGCAAAATAGAATTGTGTGTGTGTTTAAATGTATACATGTGTACGCTTTTCTATATCATCTTTTTATACATAATTTAAAATTATCCTATATAACTTTATAGGGCACTTTTGTATTTGAGGGTTCTTTATGCTGTGATAAGGTTTATTAGTATTTGAATGTTCTGAATATTCTGCTTGTATTAATCAGTATTCTATTTAGAAATCATCATTGAGCCCTTATTGCCTTCCAATGAACAGATTAGACTTCTTCTCATCCTGGCATTCAAGGCCCTCTCTAGTCTGACTCCAATCTACTTTTACGAGCATATATATTCCCTTCTTTCACATAATTCACTTTTCAGTCAAACCGCACAATCTCTTTCTACCCCAGTCCTCATAAATAGAATAAATACCACTGTTTCTCTTAAACACTATTTAGAAAGAACACAGATTCTATTTCCTAAGAATTGGTTTTCTAAGCATTTAGGAATTATACTTTTTAAAAGTGAGTAAAATGCCATATCGTTTTACACAGAAATCCCCCTCCTAAACATACCCCAAAGAAAATGAAGAAAGAAATGTCTTAAAAAACATTCATATCAGTCCTTTTTGTGACAATAAAGAATGTAAAACCATATGATGATGATGAGAATGAAAACATTTACATATGCTTACTATGTACTATGCTAAACACTAATGATTATTATCTCATTTGATTCTCATACAAGTTCTGCAAGACAGGTGCTATTCTGACCCCAAGTTTACAGATAAGGAAACAGAGTTAAGTAGCAATTGGATGACTTGTTTAAGGTCACACAACTCTAAGTAAGTATCTGAAGCAGAATTTGAATTCAGGTCTTTCTGACTTCAAATCCTATGCTCTGTCTGCTGCATTACCTAGTGGCAATCAGGAGATATGAAACCTGGGATACATGAATGTAATAGAATGTTACTCCTCTACAAGATCAATCAATATTCACTTATTTTTTTAATAATAGCTTTTTATTTTTGAAATACATGCAAAGACAGTTTTTAACAGTCACCCTTATAAAACCTTATGTTCTAATTTTTTCTCCCTCCTCCATCCCCAGAGAGCAAGTAATCCAATATAGATCAAATATGAACTTCTTCTAAATATATTTCCACAATTATGCTGCACAAGAAAAATCAGATCAAAATGGGAAAAAAAAGTGAGAGAGAAAAAAAGCAAATAAACAACCACACAAAAAGTGAAAATACCATGGTGTGGTCCACATTCAGAACCCACAGTCCTCTCTCTGTGTGCAGATGGCTCTCTCTCCAACACAAGATCATTGGAACAGGCCTGAATCATCTCATTCTTGAGAAGAGCCATGTCCATCAGAATTGATCATCACATAATCTTGTTGTTGTCATGTACAATGTTCTCTTGGTTTTACCCACTTCACTTAGCATCAGTTCCTGTAAATCTCTCCAGGATTCTCTGAAATCATCCTGCTGATCGTTTCTATCGAACAATAATATTGCATTACTCAATACACATGTATTAAGCACTTTCTGTATTGCCAGACCCTGTGCTAAGCACTGGAGATACAAAAAGAGGCAAAAGAAAACCCCAATCACAGAAAGTACAGGCATTAAGCAAACAAAATACATATAAACAAGCTATATATACAATATTAGGGGAAAAATTATAGATGAAAGGTTAGAATCAAGAAGGATTGGAGAAAGTTTCCTGTAGAAGACAGAGCAGAACAGAAAAGGGAGAATATTCTAGGTATGGAATGATGTGATCTGTGATGTGGGGTTTGTCACCAAATAATGGCAGGCACCGAAAGTTGGGGTTTGGTCATATGAAGAATTCACAATGGTTATTCTCTGTGGCAAAAAATAGATTTATGTAGGGGAATAGGTTGCAGACAAAAGGAAGGAATACAATAGAAACTAGGAATGGTCAATATGAAATAGAATAGGAGAGCATATGAAAGGTAAGTTCCTTAATAGAAGGGGAGTAGAAAGGGAGCACTCCATGAGATTGGAGTTAGCTGTGTGTGGGGAAAAGGTGAAGAACTTACAGCACATATTGATCTACTAAAGTAGATCAAGCCTATTAGGCCTCAGTTTCGGCTTCTGCAAAATCACGTGATTTTAGATAAGGCCTAAACAACATTCCATTGTCCAACATGGCTGAAGAAGCTGTATATCACCTTGTCTACTACATTCCATTGACCAACTAGGGGTATAGTAGACTTGTATGACAATCACAACATATAGAGGGCAGGATTTTGGAGGTTCTTTGTTTGAAATGTATAAAAGCTGTAAGCATTTTCAAGACTCTGGCTCTCTCCTGCTGTGAAATTTGGCTCACAGACCAGGATGGGGTCCGCTTCTCGAGATTCTAATAAATAATTCTGCTTTCTATGAGTGATCTCTGAGTAGTCAATTTGGGTAAGTCTTCTTGTCCCAAACAGCTGGCAGGCTAAATCTTGGAGAGATTTAGCTCCTAAAAGAGTGAGCTATAAGGAGGAGAAATGGGGCTGAGAAGCATCGTGGAATTAGGGGAGATACTACATGGCATGGGGGAAGAGGAAAAACCTATGAGGCAGAGTGCATGGTGGGCTGATTCAAAGAAAGGCCACAGACACAGGATGGCCCATAAGTATATTTTATAAGGAAAATTTAACCTCAGGGACAAGACTGGGATTCCTGACATGACATGGCAAGATGAAACTGCTGGAGACCTCTACAGAGAGTAGATCTCAAGGGTTTTGACATAACTTGGGTTTCAGATTGGATGACTTCCCTAACAGGTAGGACCATGGAGGTAAATGGATCTCTATCAGAGCCTTCTACCTGCCTGCCTCAGGGATCTATTCATTAGTTTCTCTTGGTCCCAAAACAATATTCAGGGTCTCATCAGAGAGAGTGGCCAGACAAAATGCCCAGAACAAAGACATAGAGTGTCTTATTTGAGGGACAAGGAGATTCTTTTTAGTCTTGCTTGAAGAGATCAGTGTCACTGGAACAGAGTATGTGTTGGGGAACAAGGTATAATAAAAATGGAAATGTAAGAGGAGACTAGGTTATGAAAGGCTTTGAAAAACAGATCATTTTGTATTTGATTTTGAAGGTGACAGAAAGATACTAGAATTTACTGAGTAGGGAGGGGATTGACAGTAGTCAAGCTTTTGATGATGGAATTTGATAGTTGAATGGAGAATTGATTGACACAATGAAGGTGAAGAATTCAGAGAAGTTTGGTAGGACTTGGCTGAAGTAATGAAGAATCAAGTATGCAGAACCAGGAAAATAATAACCGAGAGCACTATAACTGTATAAAGTGAAACAAACATAAACAGAACTGATTAGTATATAATTCCAAGTTTGGCCCTCAAAAAACCATACCTCCTTCCTCTTGGAGGCAGCAACTAAGTAGGGAATATAGCATATATTGTTAGAGGCAATTGCTATGTTTGTTGATTTTGAAAATGGTCTTTATTCTTCTTTTAAATATTCGTAAGGAGGTATGACTTGTTGCATGGTGTGTGGTGGAAGGGATGGAAATATTCAGAAATGAAAGTGATAAGTGGTAAGTGGCTTTGCAGAAAGTTAAGGTGTGAGAATCCTCTTCTGGTCAGGGCAGGTTCAACGTGGAAGAATTCATGAACCCGAAAAGTTTGACTGGCAAAAGAGAAGTTTTATTGGCACAGAGAAGTCAACTGTGCCAGGAAAACAGACTTCTGAGTGACAAGGTCCTGGCAGAGAAATAACAAAAGCTTTTCACTGAGAAGAATGTCTCTTCACAATGGGCAGGAGTTTTGGCAGGCAGCTATCCCCAAGGAGAGAGGTTCCTTAACAAGGCATAATCCTGCTTTGGATATTCTGCAAGTTATGAGTTTAAAATTGCTTTTTTTATAAGAAATCAATTGAATGAGATTCCTTCAATGTTGTCATTGCCTCAGGCCTAGATTTCCAATTGAACTTTGGCAGCCCTTTTTGTAGTGGCTAGAAACTGGAAGATGAATGGATGCCCATCAATTGGAGAATGGTTGGGTAAATTATGGTATATGAAGGTAATGGAATATTATTGCTCTGTAAGAAATGACCAGCAGGAGGAATACAGAGAGGCTTGGACAGACTTACATCGACTGATGCTGAGTGAAATGAGTAGAACTAAGGGATCATTATACACTTCAACAATGATACTGTGTGAAGATGTATTCTGATGGACGTGGAAATCTTCAACAAAGAGAAGAGCTAATCCAATTCCAATTGATCAATGATGGACAGAATCAGCTACACCCAGAGAAGGAACACTGGGAAATGAGTGTAAACTGTTTGCAATTTTATGTTTTTCTTCCCAGGTTATTTTTATCTTCCAAATCCAATTCTTCCTTTGCAACAACAACAACAACAACAACAACAAAATTCTGTTCTGCACATATTTATATTATATCTAGGATATACTATAAGATATTTAATATGTATGGGAATGCCTGCCATCTAGGGGAAGGGTGGAGGGAAGGAGGGAAAAATTCAGAACAGAAGGGAGTACAAGGAATAATGTTGTAAAAAAATTACCTATGCATATGTACTGTCAAAAATGTTATAATTATAAAATTAAAAAAAAAAAAAAAAGAATGAGATCACTTAAGTTCCAGCTACTAGGAGTGGTCCTGGACTAATTTTCAGCTCAATAGAGGGTACAGCTAGTCACCACCAAGATAACAGAATGAAGTCACTTAATCTTAATTCCCTGAGGTGAGCCTCTCCCAGAGGAGAGTTTGTCAAAAGTTTAAGGAGAGTTTCTTAAGAGTTCACCCCATGGCTGCATCCCCAAAGTCAGAGGACAGTTTCAGGGTCCCCCCTCACCCCATCAAAAGTGACATCAAAGGAAAAAATATAAATAAAAGTAACATTTTTTTTTTTAAGAAGAAGTATTTATAATACACATTGATCTGTTTAACAGGATATGGAAACAGAGACTGAGAAAATTGTCTTCTCTCCAAATCATAGGACTACTAGTATCTCTACTTTGTATATTAGAACTTCTTGGATTTGTTATTATGAACAATGAATAAAAAATATGAATAAATATCTATATAAATTACATATATATATATACACACATAAACAATAATTATTTTTTTGGCTGAGGCAATTGGGGTTAAGTGACTTGCCCAGGGTCACACAGCTAGGAAATGTTAAGTGTCTGAGGCCACATTTGAACTCAGGACCTCCTTACTTCAGGACTGTGCCACCTAGCTGCCCCAAAATAAACATTTTTAAAGCATTTACTACGTCCCACAAGAAAGCTAGTGGTCCAGTGTAGAGAATGTGGGACCTGAAGCCAGGAACTCTCATCTTCCTGAGTTCAAATCCAGCCTCAGACATTTTCTTTTCATTATCTCTCCAAATATCTCTGCTACAAAAATTCTAAATGGGGTCATGAAGACTCAGAAACAAAATGAAATGAATAAATAACATGTTCCAAACAGGCAGTGAGGTAAAGAGTTGAATAGAGAACTGGTCCTGGAGAGGGGAAGATGCAACCTCAGGCACTTACTAGCTGTGTGACTTGGGCAAGTCACTTAAACCCCTGTTGGCCTCTGTCCCCCATCAGTAAAAAGAGCCCCACCAGAGGTTATGCAAAGCCATGATTAAAAGACTACATATTCCAGTCCCATACACAGTGCTAAGTTTGGAGATTCAAAGATAAAAACAAAGGTGTCCTTGTCTTCTAAGACTTTACATTATAATAGAGGAAGACAATATAAATTAGGGAGAGGTGAGTACTTTGTTCAGAAAATTATAAGGAAAAGCGGAGGGAGAGTTCAGAATAAGCATTTGTACCAAGCATGGCACTGAGCACTTTATAAATAATATCTCATTTGAGTCTCTCAACAACCCTGGATGCTAAGTGCTTTTATTTTACAGGTAAGGAAACTGAGGCAGGCAAAAGCTGAGTGACTTGCCCAGGGTCACACAGCTAGTTAGTGTATGGTACTGGATTTGATTTCAGGTCTTACAGACTCCAGCCACTATGCCATTTGCTGCCTCTAGCTCTAGCCTCTAGCAGCTGCCTGCTGCTCTAGCTATTGTTCCTAGGATGGTGAATGGGCCAGAAACAATGATGGAGTTGATAATGATTATATTTCTAGAACTGGAGAAGGGAAAAAGGAACATGATCTGTGCCAAAGCAGTTAAAGAGATTGTCAAAAATGGGCAAGAAGAAGGTCTCAAGAAGAGAAGCATGGCTGAGTCCTGCTTGAGATGGTTGTCCCTTGTGAGGGGGTAAGAACAGGGGCACTCCGGGGTAAAAGCTTCAGGGATGAAATGGTTAAACCTCCAGGGTACAGACTCTGACCCTGCAGGTAAAATGGCTGGTAAAGTTGTTATAAAGATGACTGAGGAATATGGGGATATAGTTCTGAAATATTTTTGAATCATTTAGGAAGCCTAAGAAGAGCTGAGGAGCCAGCTACATTGAGAGCATATAGCCCTGCCTTTAGGGAACATGGTGTTCTTGTTTAATTGATGTTAAAATGGCATTGCATTTAAAGTACAAAGTAGAGAAATCATTTGCATTTTCATTCCTGGAATTTATTTGTGCAACACCTACTTTCCTGCTGAGTCTATGGTTACTATTTACTGTTGCTTTAAGAGCCAAATGGGATTTTGTGGAAATAGCCACTTTCACTTGTCAGCTTGAAGATTCTGTTTTCCTGGTAGATGAAGAGAGGCTGCCAAAAGGAGAAAAAGAGAATGAAGATACTGTCTGGTTTTTTGTTTTTTTGTTTGTTTGTTTGTTTTTTGTTTTGTTTTTTCTGGGAAAATTTTACACTAATTTAGCTTTTAAAAAGGATAAAGACCTGTTCTAATGAGTTGGTTTTTTTTTTTTTTTTTTTTTTTTTTTTTTTTTTTTAATCTTAAAAGCCTTTATTATACCTACTCACATAATGCCTTAATTGATGCCCTGACTTGTTGGTTCCCTAGTGAACACCTGGTCAGAAGACCCATGTGTTCACTACCAAAACCCTTACCTCTTTCGGCTACCCATCTTGGCTTGGCCACCCAGGCTGGTGAGCCAGGGTGAACAGTAGGAGATTAAAGAGGGCGGTTGCTGCCTGCAGTGGGCTTATATAGGGCCTGTGAGGTCACACACACAGCCAATCAGCGAGAGAGTCACCCATTACGAAGCTATCTCAATATGGCCAGGATCCCGCCCAAGGGCAGTCCTAATATCCACAGAAATTACTTCTGGGCCTCAATCCCGATGCACTGTGTCCGCCCATTTAAAGGGCCCTTACAATTCCCTTTCTCTTGTTTTGCGGGAACCGCACATCTCATCAAGCTAAACTTTTAGCACCAGCTATAGTTCACTTGATCCATGAGATGACAGTGTTATGCCCAAGGAGGTACAAAGCAGCAAATCAGTAAACAGAAGTATGACAATGAGAACCAGGCTCAACAGTGGCCCAAGTGTTCAACCCATTCATCAAAGTCATACTCGAGATAATAGGCCAAAGAGGTTGGATGCCAATGAGGTAGGATGTCAATACTGAGGTGGGAAGTCAACAAGGTAAAACATCACAATTCTAGTTAACAAATATCAGTGAGGTAGGTTGTCACAATTCTAGTTACATTTATCACAGTTCTAGACCAATTCTAGTTTCTTACAATTTTCTGTTGCACTTTTCACACTCCTAGAACAATTCTAGCTTATCACAATTCTCAATTGCACTTGTCACAATCCTAGAGCAATTCTAGTTTCTCACAATTCTCTATTACACTTTTCACAATTCTAGAGCAATTCTAGTTTATCACAATTCTCAATTGCACTTTTCACAATTCTAGAACAATTCTAGCTTATCACAATTCTCTATTGCACTTTTCACAATCCTAGAGCAATTCTAGTTTATCACAATTCTCAATTGCACTTTTCACAATTCTAGAACAATTCTAGCTTATCACAATTCTCTATTGCACTTTTCACAATCCTAGAGCAATTCTAGCTTATCACAATTCTCTATTGCACTTTTCACAATTCTAGAACAATTCTAGTTTCACAGGTGCACATAAGCAGTCATGTCCAGTAACATTGTCTCAATAACAATGGCAGGTGGGTGTGTTGGTTTTTCACCCACTAATTTAAAAGCATAGTCCTTCAATAGAAAGCATAGGGCAAAGCCTCTTCCCAGGCCACCATATGGCAAGTGGCCACGGGAGAAGCAAGCAGGCCCATTGTCCATTTACAGTCTTTATATTGCGTATCACCCAAAACAGTCCATCTCAGCTGCAACACTGGAACCGTGTCTGCTGTCTCTGGTGTCACGGTCAGGAGGGGCATCGCTGCCATCGTCTGAAGGGCTGCGGACATCTGGCTGGTCTCTCTGGACTGTTGTCTGGTCCTTCTCTTGGATCCCCAGGTTACAAATGTCTCTGGTGGGGATGAACTCTACTGCTGGATCTGCACCTAGGACGGAATGTCCCCGGGGCCCAACTTGGGCCTTTCCAAATGCCATCCAGGCCTTTCCACATCACAGTGGAAACAAAGTTGTTGTCAAAAAGATCAAAAGTCAGACAAAAGTCAGTCTGTCACTTAGCTGCACTTTCTGTGTATGCCCGAAGTGCATTGCTAAGGTAAAAGGCAAAGAATTTAAAAATGTAAAACCAAAATAATTTAAAAGTGTAAAACCGAAATAGATTAAAAATGTAAAACCAAAATAACTTTAAAATGTAAAATCAAAATACTTTGAAGATGTAAAATCAAAAATGTTTAAAAATGTAAAATCAAAATTTAAAAATTGTAAGCAATCACATATCCCAAAATTCCCTTCTCTTGTTTAGAAGAGAAGATCTTGGGGATAGTCTGTGCAGTGATGACTTTACTAGAACACTCGGCTATATCCCTGAATTCTTTTGCCTAAAAATCAAAGTTTGAGTTTCTGATACCGAATTGTACTCCAGGAGTGTGAATCAATAAATCTGATATTACTTTTCCTCCTGGGTCAAAGATCACACACTGTCTATTTATTCTAGTGATTAAAACAACAATTTTCCAACCCATTCTAAACATAAACACTGTTTTATAAGTACTCGTAGGGGGTTGGGAAATCAAGCTCACCCGTGGAAGTGGAAAATCCACGAGGTAAGAAAAGAGGAGTTTCAACTCTCCAAAGACGATCCTAGCAGTTTTACAAGTATAAAATTTCACTCTCTCTAACTGCAAGATCTTATCCCTGTAAGGTTTCTTAGAAATTAACTGAACTGTATTTTCAAAACTTTTCTGATTATACTCAATACCCCACAATTCCTTTTTGCCTTGGGGAATAAAGCCTACTCCTGTCCTTTGAAATGAAGACACAGGAGTTTTAAATGGATTAATGGGCAGTGCTGATGATATTATCGCCCTTCCTTTTCCTCCTCCCCCTTCTCCCTTGGCCCAAGAAGGTGAGGCAGAGGGAAGAAGAATTGGAAAATTCCCCAAAGGCTGATTTAAAATCAAACCTGAGCTTTGCACATAAAAAGAACTAAACTTCTTCTCAATGAAAGAGTAATCAATAAATTCCTTAAAACAACAATGCACAAGGTAAACCAACAAAACGCTAAGAAGAATTTCTACAACTGAAGTCCATGTGATTCGTTTATTTCCTTCCTTAGTTTCTGCCACTGGTTTGAACTCTTCCTGTTCTATCTGTAGTAACCTAGCTTTTTCTTCTTTCTCTATCTCCATCTGTAGTTTAACCTGCAATTCCAGCAACTCTTGCTGTGGCATTTTATACTCTCTACTGTCATACAATCGCATTAGCTCTAGGTTGCTCCCTCTCCTAGCTCTATTTACTGGGTGTGGGGATAGCCTTTGTGGAGCTTGATTACAAGCTTCCTGCTGTTCTTCAGTGGTGATCTTTGTTAAAAGATCTTCCATCTGGCTCTTTAACCTCTTTATATAATAAGCATTATGTTCAGCTGTGTCCTTGAGTCTGATCCCAGATTTACCTGGGTCCATATTGCTTCTCTGTCTTCCCTCTTAAGTGGCGTTTCTACCGGATCTTTCAGAATCTTAATTCTGAATATTAAATATTTTCAAAACCTGATAATTCCTGATGCGTCCACGTTGAGCGCCATTTGTAACGTGCTCTCCTGGCAGTTACAATTACTAGTCTGTCCTAGACCCACCAGAGTACCTTTGACCACTGTCCTTTGCAGTGTGAGCTCTACCCGGCTCGCCTCCTCTGAGGCCTTCTAAGGTCTCTGGCCACAATCTCTTGAATCTATAGCTTAGTAACCGGTAGCGCACTCAAGAACAACCACGTGTAATCTTAAAAGCCTTTATTATACCTACTCACATAATGCCTTAACTGATGCCCTGACTTGTTGGTTCCCTAGTGAACACCTGGTCAGAAGACCCATGTGTTCACTACCAAAACCCTTACCTCTTTCGGCTACCCATCTTGGCTTGGCCACCCAGGCTGGTGAGCCAGGGTGAACAGCAGGAGATTAAAGAGATGAGTTGGTTTTTAATTAATATCTTTTGTTTTTAAATCACTTGCATTTCATCCTGTATTTTTCTCCATTCCCTTATAACAAATTTTAAAAGAAAAAAAAAGTATCAGTAAAACAAATGAATGCATCTCTCCAAAATCTCACATTGTATGTAACATTTTACAACCATGCACCCCACTTCTGCCAAGGATCATAGGGATGTGTCTTTTTTTAAATCTCTTCTATGAAGCCAAGCTTGGTATGGAGAATTTTGTAACATTCAGCTTGGATTTTTTTGTGGTTGTTATTCTTTTCATTTACTTTATTATAGCTATGTTTGCAGTTTTCCTTGTTCTGCTTACTTCATTTAGCATCAGTTCATATGTCTTCCAGTGATTCTGTGTATTCACCATGTTTACCATTTCTTATAGTATTGTGACATTCTTTTGTATTCCTATACCATTATTTGTTTAGCGGATTCCTGATTGATAAGCACATCCTTTTTTCCCTCTGAGGCAATTGGGGTTATGTGATTTGCCCAGGGCCACACAGCTAGGCCGTGTTAAGTGGAGATCACTTCAGGGCTGGTGCTCTATCCACTGCACCACCTAGCTGCCCCTGAACACCTCCTTTGCTTTCCGTTTTTTGCTACCACAGAAAGTATGGCCATCAATATTTCACTGTGTATGGGGCCTTTCTTTTTCTCAGTGATATACTTGAAGGTCCTTTTTCCATTTTCATTACTAAATGTCTTTCGGATGACTATGTTTAGTTAAGTGCCACACATTTTTATATTATTGTTCTTTTTAATTCTCCATGACTTCTATCTGCTTTATGATCATTCTTGGTTTTGGTTTTAAATATTTTTTAAAATGAGCATATCTCTTTGATTGAACCAAATGAATCAAGTACTGAAATGGATAAGTCTTTTTGTTGCAGGAAATGAATTACTTTGATTAAACTTCTGCATAAAATTGATATAATTGTTACAAAGGTTGTTTCTGTTGTTCAGTTTACATTTTCCATAATTGCTTATTTAAATAGTTCAGCATTTAATTATTTAATTGTCTACCATACCTTCCTATCATATTGTTATCATTATTATTTCTAGCTTTTTACCCATTTCAATCTTTTCTCTGATAAGTTGGTTATATGCTTATAAAGTCAATTGATTCAGGATAAATCCCATACATATCAATAATGAGTCTTTTTCTATTTCTAAATAGACTACATCCCATCTATTTCCTTTCCTTTCCTTTCCTTTCTTTCTTTCCTTCTTTTTTTTTTTTGAAGCAATAAGTGTTAAGTGACCTGTTCCATTCATTTCTCAATATATCCCAATCTCCTCCAACACATTGTACTTTTCCCCAAACCAATGGATTAAAAAAAAAAAAAAGTCAGTAAAGACGGCTAACATGAAAAACCTATTTGGCAGCAGATATAACACTCTCTAGTTCCCAGTCTCTACAATGAAAAGCAAGTGAGATCTTGTCTCCTCTATTCTAGGGAGCCAACCTTGGTTTTGAATGCACACGGTGTTCAGTTTAATTGTATTTCTCTTCCTCTTTATATTATTGTAGTTGCTATGTATGTGATTTTGATGGTCCTTTTTATTTTGTTCTTCATGCAATCATGTGTCTTCCCATGTTCCTCTTATTTTTATTGAGTATTTATTGAGTATAGCAATATTCCATTATTCTTCTTCAACAGATTTGCCCCCCAAAAAAGAACAATATGTTTTCAGTTTAATAGAATTAAGATTAATCCTTTAATCTGCAATATGTTTTCAATTTCACATCAATTCAACAAAATTGAGCAAACATTGCATAAAATTTTGGTCAAGGCAGTAGGGATAAAAAGATGAAAAATACCACAATATTAGCCCTCAGGGACCATACAGTCAAATGGGAGAAGGCATACATATAAAATATACTGATTTGAATATAGCTTAGAACAGTATGTGAGAAGCCAAAAGAAAGAGTTAAACTCAAAAAACCAAAAAAAGTAATTGAGAGAGAAAACTTTTAGAATACAAGGCATATGCAGATATGGGGGAGAGGTGAGGTGAGTTCAGTCAGTCAGTTGCTAAATATTTTGCTATGTCCCAGTCATTAAATTAAGTGGTGGGAAAGCAATAAAAACAAATAGCCCATGCTCTCAAGGATCTTATGATCTAAAACTAGAAAGGAATAGTGGAGAAGGGTTGAAGGGAAGGTATCTGGTACAGAAGCATGATGAAGATTCCAAAGACATATAAAAACAAAATATCTGGCGGGAAATGGGGGAAAGACCGTGTTGAATCCCCTCTTTAAGGATTCAGATACAGATACCACCACAGTTACATATGGGCAAGGATTACCTGATTAAATAGCTTTCATCTTTGTGACCATTAGCATAAATATAAGAATATAGGAGAGTAAGCCATTTGCATCTTATCAAGATGATTAGTTTTAATAGGATGGCTATTCCTTGAAGGCCTGGAGGATCTAGATGTACTTTTTGCTTGCTCTTCCTATTAGATTACAATTGATTCAAGACTGTTTCCAAGGGAATTGTTCAAACAATAGCTCATCACGATAAGCATTTAGGTAGCAGTAGACTAGGATTTCTGAAGCTTGGAAATATAATAGAATTTGCTTCTGCTCTATGTGTTAAGCTTTCAAAGATATCTCTAAAATGTTTTCTTCAAGTACTTTTTCCCTATCTCCTTAAACTTTCATTCTGTTCAAAATATTTCATTTTTTAAAGTACCAAAATGTAGCTTATATGTACCCAGGAAAAAGAACATGTAATAGAGTGCTTTTATACTTTTAATGGAGAAAAAAATCCATTTTAACAGGGTGGAATGGGGGGTGGAGTTGAACGATAATATTGTTTACTTCACTGTGAGACCTCTTAGAGAGGCCCAGTTATTATTGAGAAATACTCTTCGTCCTACCAAATATCCCTTCTTTTATAATCTTTATTCTTTTGTATACTGTTCTATCTAATTCAAATAGAATAGTGGGTGTTTCCAGAGGTTATATGGCACTTTTCAATGCTGTAATTCTTTTTAAGTATTTGTACAATTAAATTTGTACATGTAATTTTCAGTACTTCCTTTGAAATTTTCCTCTCGTGCTGCCCTCTAGAGTACAGGTTATCCTGGACAAGAAAGCTAAGCCAGTAAAGCTCCAAATATTTCAGGTTCTACTAGACAAGAAGACATTTCCAGATGTTGTCCAAGGACTAACCTAGGTAGGGCTTGACTGAATGAATGAATATTTTGACTACATTGGCCATGAATATAACCTACTAACATATGAGAAATTATAGGCATTCATAAAAGAAGCACATACAGTGAGGAAATAATGAATCTTAAAAAACTGGAGGTTACTCCTGGTCTAATTCTAGAAATAAAGTTAGAAATAAATCCTCAGACCTCAAAATGTGAAGTCTGACTTAATATTTTCTCTCTCTCTTTTGTAAACTGTTTTTATTTCATTAAATATTTTCCAATTATATATTAAATTTTTAACTATCATTTTTTTTTCAGATTTTGAGTTCTTTATTCTCTCTCCTCCTTGAGAAGATAAGCAATTTAATGTCAATTATGTATGTGAAGTAATGCAAAACATATTTACCTACTAACCATGTTGCAAAAGAAAACACAAGAAAAATAAATATATAGAGAGTTTTAAAATAGCATATTTTAAGTTGCATTTAGAGTTCATTAGTCCTCTTTCTGGAGATGGATAGTATTTTTCATCATGAATCCTTTGGAATTGTCTTGGAACATTGACTTAATCACAGTAGTTGCCTTTTGCAGTTACTATGTACAATGTTCTCCCAGTTCTATTCACATCACTTTGCATGAGTTCCTTTAAGTCTTTCCAGGTGTTTTTGAAGCCATCCCATTCATCATTTCTTACAGTCCAATAGTATTCCAACATGATCATATACTACATCTTGTTCAGCCATTCCCCTCTTGATAGACTTTTCTTCAATTTCCAATTTTTTGTCACCCAAAAATGATCTGCTATAAATATTTTTATACAAATAGGTCCTTTTACCTTTTTTTTTTTCTATATATCTTTGGAATACATACCCAATATGGTATTGCTGACTCAAAGGGTATGCAGTTTTTATAACCCTTTGGATATAGTTCCAAAATGTTCTTCAGAATAGTTCCACCAACAAAGTACCAATAATCTTCTAACCATTAAATTAATATTCTTGACCTTTCTATAGTTTTAACCATCTTTTCCTCTTAGACATCATCTTTTCCCCTGGCTTTTATGACACTGTTCATTCTTGATTCTTCTCTTTCCTCTTTGCTTCTTTTCAATGACTTTTACTATTTCATCAGCCATTTCTCAACTTCTCTCCATGGATTCCCTCTAAAATAGATTCTTTCATAGACCTTTCTCTTTAGATTGAATATTCTTTTTCTTGGTTATCTCTCTAGCCTCTTTGGGTTTATTTACTAATTCTATGCAAATGTTCCCCAAATCTATATTCATTTCCCTAATATCTCTCCTAAACTCTGAAGCATGATTATCAGCTTCCTCATTCACTTCTCTGCCTGGTCATCCCATCAGCATTTCAAAATCAGTTGGTCTAAAGTGCTAAACATTATGTTCTTTTCACTCATTTATTTTTGTACATATTGTAACTACCTCACCCTGTCCACAGTAGAATCTAAGCTCCTTGAGAGTTGGAACAGTTTTTACTTTGTCTTGTTTTTTTCATCTCCAAGGTCTAACAGAATGTATAACACACTTGAAGTACTTGATAACTACTTGTCAATTGATTATTTGGAGACACATTTTAGTAGGCCTTTAATATTAGGCTGAGGAGTTTGTACTTTCTAAGACAAGAGAATCATTGAAGACTTTTGAATAGGGTAATAGTATGATCAGATTTGACTCTGATGCACAAGCCTAGCAAAGATGTGCATTGGAAGAGATAAGAAACATCTAGCAGTCCACTAATCTATTACATTTTTTAACTCCACCCCAAAAGCAAATACCTTATTTGGGATAGCTGAACAGATATACTATGTTCACCTTGACCTTGAACTACCCACCAACTCACAGAAAATATTTTGTTTGGTCCTTCCTTTGAAGCATAGTTTGATCATTCTCTTCTCTGAGAAACATTCCATTGTCTCCTTCTGAATGTCCAAATGTTGACTTCAGGGACTCTTGAACAACACAGTCAATACCAAGGCTAGAAATGTCAGAATTTCTGTTTACTAATGTATTCAGAATAGGAAACAGAAAGGTAGGAAAAGGCAGCTAGTACCTGTACAGTTGGGAAACTTGAGACAATTTCTGGCAAGAACACATCTCCAGAACACTGCTATGGGCTTTGGCTGCTGGGTATGGAACTGGTAAAGTGTGAGAAATTCTCTTCATTTGCTGAAAATCAAAGAATATGAAAAGGAATAATGGATTCCCAACTTCCTCTTTTAAAAAACAAACAAACAAAAAAACCCAAATAGCTGTTTTTATATCCACTGTTCCACGCCATAGGGTGGTATTGATCTTTGATTCTCAGTCATCAATCCTCTTAGATTCAAGTGCAATCAGGGGAGTTAACTTTGTCCATTACCCATTGCACATCCATGGGAAGGGTCTCTTTGTTCAAGATTTGTCTTTTCATCAAATGGATCGGGGGATATGGATTGAATCAAGATTCATCTAATTAGTTTTTTGTTATATATTTTAAACCAGCTTGGAGGAGATCATTTGTGACTCATCTTTGCCATCTCTGGAACTCAGTTGTCTTTATTCTTTCCTTAGGAAAAGTTGCAAGTCTCTGGAAAATAGGATCATAGAACTAAAAGGGACCTTGGGGATCATTTTACAGATCATATAATTGAGGCCCCAAAAGGCTAAGTCACAACCATATAGGCTGAAAATGTCAGAGGCTAGCCTTACACTCATTCTCTGACCCCTAACCCAGCAATATTTCTACTATATCACTTTATCATACATTCCCAAATCTCTTTTCTCTTGTGTTAAAATCATCCCTTTACAGACCAATCTACCTTATTTCAAGGGTAGCCAGGAATCAGTTTCTGGACCTATTAAGCAAGAATTAATGGAGGATTGGGAAAACAATCCTCACAGCTTCCCTTAAACCCCCAGATGTCATCAGACTTTACATCTTTGGTCTTAAATCAGCTTTTATCTTCTTTCACTTAAATCTAACTTTTGACCATTATAGAGGCCACTCAAGATCCCTAAGTCTAACACTTGATTTATATAGCAGAGGCCACCCTGTATGGTAGCAGAGTAGAATGAAGTTGGTAATAGTGCTGAGTGTTTTCTTAAGAATTCAATATTTACTGATTTGAATACCACCCTGGAATTTTCTCAAAGACATCCAATGCAGAAAGTTCTTCCCAAACATAATCTTTTCTCTCCTCTTGTAGTAGAAAAGCCCAGCATAGAAATGAAAATGTTGATTGGAACAGCACCATCTGACTTCAACTGTATAACCACAAACCATGCTCACCACTACCATGGCTATTTTTTACATTAAGATGAGGAATCTATGGGAAGGACTAGATCAGAATTTAGCATTTGAGATAGGTGGGGAAATGCTTTGTTAGGATTTTTTTGAATTTGCTTGGACTTTAAGAAAATGTTTAAAGTATATTTTATTTAAAACTTTTACATCATGGTCATTTATGGATATAAAGGGTTACATTTTTAAAAATCCAAGTTGCAAATTTTGTTTTCAGTTTGTTTTTGGTTTGCTAGAGAAAAAATGCAGATGAACATAAATGATAGGCAAAGGAAATTAGAAGCATTCATTTCTTTTCATTTGGTCAGTGGCAGATGACTTGGTCTGAAAGAACATGGATAGAAATGTAATCAAAGGCATCCATGCATAATTAGACAGTGACTCACAAGAAGCTCATAAGAAATGACTGTTGAGCAAGGGATTGTATAGCTATGAACATTTCACAGAAGAAAATGGTTAAAGAAGACAAAAACAGCTAAAGATATCACTGTCAAATGGCCTCTGAAGTGTGTTTTTTTCAAATATTGGCCAATGGGCCACTTCACATTGATTTCATTTTGTCAAAAGTGCTAAAAACCTTTACAGCATCATCATCAGTCCTTCACATTATTTGGCATCAGTCTATATAACTAGAGAATGGAGTATAAGGTTTATGATAATTTGATTCAGAGGATCCCGTCAAAGTAGTCATAGAATATCTTTGCTTCATCTATTACAGTCCTTAGGACCATTGCAAATTGGAATGGTCCACATTCCTGACAAATTATATGAATTGGGTTTTGTTATCATCATCCATGAGGAAACTAGTTCCTTGTATCACTACCCAGAGGAGAACTTTAACTTTGTATTCCCAATACTTACAGGTATTTTGTCTGGTTCAAAGTACACCTTTCATCAATCCTTTCAGAATGAATAAAACAACTTGAAAGTTGTATTTCCATTTTGCTGCAATTTCTTTATGTCTTTTTGTTTTGTGCACAGTGGGAATATCCACATGGTTATAGTTCTATTTATCTAATAATGTCTCATTTGATTAGTCATTGGATAGCATTTTCACCAACAGTTAAATGTTTATTGTATGAAACCTGTGGTTTCTAGCACCCCCCTCCAGATTTTAGGATTAGAGTAGTGAAAAAAGATTATACAGAACCAAAGGCCATTTTGGATTTGTACCTTTTCAATGGATCACTAAGACCAAAAAACAAAAACAAAAACCCACCATCACCTAGTGGCCTATTTGCTAGTGAGAGCCTCTATTTATCATTAAGCTATTATCATTAGGTAAGATAGAAATATATTTTGCATGACTTCATATTATAATGGATATTATATTTTTGTCCTCAATACATGGAGGATTGATTGAAACAAGGGATAAAATTCATAATTTTAAATAATTTTAAAGGAAAAACCAGTTTTATGTATAAGCTAGGTTGGTTTGCAGAAGCAGACATTGTCTTTGCCAAAACCTTACCTGCAAGTTTTCCCAGCTTAATAAAATCCGATAGAACTTGTATTCCATTGGCTTCATCATTGAGCACTTATGACTGTTTTCATATCATGATAAGGCTATTTATTGAGGATAGATAGATGATATTTTGGATCAATGAAGGCAGTATCCACATTAATGATACCTTAAGCCCACTGAAATATCAAAAAAATTGCTCAATGGCTTGAAAACTACTAAAGATGGGAGCTATCACAGAGCCATCAAGTTTATCCCCAATTATCTTATCCAACTAGTACGTGGGGCATGAGTCCTTTTGACACCATCCCTAGCATCCTAAATACCTCTTAGTCAGTTGATTTGGATTCAGGACATGAGTTGACTTTGCCATTTGCTGTCTTTGTGACCTTAGGTAGGTCCCTTCAATCTTTTGAGCCTCAGTTTCCTTATCTGCAAAATGAGGGAATTGAAATGTATAATTTCCAAAGTCTCTTCCATCTGTGATCCCAAGCTCCTATGAAATAACTATAAAAAGTAGGTATTGAAAGCTATGGAATGCACCAATATCAGTCATAGATAATATAATTGTGCATTATATATATATGTATATATATACATATATATATATTTGTACATTCTAGGGAAGAAGTCTATAATATGTACAAGTTTAAAAAATTTTAGAGCAAAATTAAAAAACCCACTAAAGTAGCTGCACAAAATATGCATTTTTTGATATGCACAACATTTCCCAGGTAATACTTTATTTTTGGAGGGAAATATGAAGTGACTTGCCTATGATCACACAGCTAGTAAGTGTTTGAGGCTGAATTTGAATTCTGATACCAGGGCTGATGGTCTCTAAGAGCGCCATCTATCTGCCTCTCCACCCCCCCATTCAATATTTTAGGAGAAAAAATGTGACTTGCATCCAAATTCTCATAAAATCTCCTTTCACACATCATGTGAAACACAGTGGAAAGCTGAATTTGGAAAAACAACATTCCAGGTAAATGTAACTGAGTCATAAGAGTTTTCCTTTATCATATTTCTTAGTTTTTTCAATAAGTATCTGAGTTTATGCATTGGGAATTTGATGTTACTATGTTAAGTCAACAAATTTTAAAATGCACAAATATTAAGTACATACTATATGCCTAGCACTGTGCTAAGATTGGGAATGCAAAGAAAAGTAAAATACAGTCGCTATCTTCAAGTAGTTCATATAGTCCAATAAAGGACTATAATATTTAACCACATCGCTGGAAAAAAATAATTCCCAACACACATTGAGATTTAGTCTGCATTATAAATACATTCCCCACCATTTTATTTAAATTTATAATCTCATCTCCCAAATTGGTAAATAGCCAAAGGATGTGAACAGCAGCTTTTAGTAGAAGAAATCAAAGCTATCTATAGTCATATAAAAATATCCTGAGTCATTACTGATTAGACAAGTGCAAATTAAAACATCTATTCATTATTGGTAGAGTTGTCAACTAACCTAACCATTCTGGAAAGCAGTTTGGACCTATGTTCAAAAGGCTATCAAACTATGCATACCCTTTGATCCAGATCTTAAAATCTGAATTCCAAAGAGATAAAAAAGAAAAGAAAAGGACCTCTGTGAACAAAAATATTTGTATTAGCTTTTTTGTGATGGCAAAGAATTAGTAATTGAGGGGATGCCCATTAATTGGGGAGTAATTGAATAAGTTGTGGTATATGATTGTAATGGAATAAATAGTATGGTGCTGTACAAAATAACAAGATGCTTTAAAAAAAAAACTGAAAAGACTTACATGAACTGATACAAAGTAAAGTAGGAAGAATCAGGAGAACTTTGTACACAGTAACAACAACATTGTATGATCATAAATTGTGAATAGTAGCAATTATCAGCAATGAGATGATTTAAGACATGATTAAAAAATGCTATTGACCTGTTGAGAAAGAATAGTCTGAATGTAGATTGGAGCATACTCTTTTAAAAACTTTATTTCTTTGTGTGTGTGTGTGTGTGTGTGTGTGTGTGTGTGTGTGTGTGTGTTTTGTTTTGTCTTTTCTTTCACAACATGGCTAATATAGAAATGTTTACATGACTGCATATGTATAATCTATATCAAATTACTTGTCTTCTCAAGGAGGAGAGGAGGGAGGAAATGCATTTGGAACTCAAAAAATTTCTGTGTTAAAAATTGTTTTCACATATAAGTGCAAAAAAAATTAAATGAGCCAGGAAAAAAGTTTATGTAATCAACACAATAAAATAAACCTTTATTTGTAGAGTATGTAAGTGTTCACCTTAGACTTTTTCACTGAAAATTTTAACAATAGGCAGGGACTATTGAAACTGGTTCTAAACTTCACAAGGAAAACAACGTTCAACTTGAAATGTATTTTTTATCTAGCCAGCCCAGATGTCAAGAGTTTACCACATATTAATAGGGATAATAGAAAGCGATAAAAATAGGTCTATACTTGTGATTTCTTTGGTAGGAATTCACAGATGAAGATACTCCCTATACCAATTCAGGTTAACACCTTCTCTGCAAAATATAGTTTTATAGAGTTATCTAGACTTCGGAGAAGCTAAGTGATATGTGGGATTTATACCCAGGTCCTCTTTGCTGGTCCACTGCACCATGATGCCTCTCAGAAGACACACATGTTGAAATACAATAAAGCAAAGAATAAGGAAGGGAAACATGGGTCAGGATTGTTTTTGGAAGAGGGGGAAGGAATTGGCCCAACGGAGAACAGATCAGAATTCATTCCTAATTCTTTGTTTAATATAGCTGATGAGTTACACAAATAAAAATTCAAATAGCTTTCATTAGCCTCTTGTACTAGATTGGTGAGGGCTTTTTTCTGAGAAGAAAAATCACAAAAATTCTTTGATAATTGGGGGATGGTTAAAATTGCAACTTTTTCAATATGCATGATCAATTAAACAATCAATCAACAAGTATTTATTAAGTGACTACTAATTGCCAGATCTACGGGTAGGCATTTGTGTACAAAGGAGGCAGGCAACATTACTTGATCTGTGCTTCAAGAAAATCCTTTGGCATCTGAGTAGAAAAGGGATTAGAGAGGAGAGAAATTTGAAGAGGGAAATGATGTAGGAGACTGTTGCAATAGCCGATGTGGGAAATAAGGTCATGAACAAAGATGGTTGCAAGGTATGTAGAAAGGAGGACACAGAGGCAAGAAAGGTTATGGAGCAGAAATGACAAGACTTGGCAGCTGATTGGAAAGAGAAGACAAAGGAGTGAAGACTGGAAATGTCTGCTATATTGTCAGTCTAAGAGATCAAAAATTTGGTGGTATCCTCAAGAAAAATGAGGAATTTGGAAGAGAGTGGGGCTGGGAAAGAAAATGAGTTATTTTGAATGTATTGAATATGAGAAGCCTCTAGGACAGCTGGTTTGAAATGTTAAATATTCTGTTGATGTAAAACATTCTCACCCTTAAAAATTGATGACATGAGAGATTTAAGCTCATGAGAGACTAGAACTGGATATATCTGTGCAAGATGTGTGACAAAGCTATCCCTCTCAAGTATATAATGGGAAGAATGGAGTGGACATAGTATTTTGTAGACATTGTAGGCATTTTCAAATGTAGCACTCTTACTTTGCTCCAAGTGTCTATTTTCCCTCCATCATTTACATTGTTTTTATAATAAAATAATTGACAATATAGAATAGGGACTGCCCTTCTTGGAGGCAAGTATAGGCCAGATATCCCCTTTTCAGAAAAGCTATAGTGGGGATCACAGGATACTTGGTTCTGTGAGTCCCCTTAATTGGAATTTTGTGTTGAAGGTCTATGGACTCTTGAGAATTAGAGTACTCTTATGAAACCTCCATCAGAGCCGTGGCTCCTCTCTTTGGGTGATTCTCTTTGGGGAATCCTTGAAAATACCTTCTTTCCCTCTTTTTTTCTCATCCAGAAAAGAAGGGGTTTATTGCTCTTTACACAAGTAGCAATGGTAGCCATAGCACACAGCAACAAAAACAGCCTAGGCTGTTGTTTTCTGCCTTTTTGTTTCCTTTCCTAAAGGAGGTTAACAGTAATCCAGAGAAACAAACATTTCTTGCTTAGATGGCAATTCTGTGTCAAATTTGAGAGATCCCAAATCAGTTGTTGACTGCTCAGAGAGAGGTGATTTCCATAAAAACAGGATACTCCTTGGAGAAGATACCTACCACAGAGAATTCTATGACTGAAAGGTGAAAGCCAAACAAAGGCTAGCCAGGCGTCATGTACCATGGACAGTTCCGGTTATACTGTCCTATAAAGCTAAATTTGCACTCCAGGGGGAGCATGGTGAGTATAATGGACCCTTGGAGATCTGGGTTTGCTATGTTTGTTAATATGCGCTTAGGAGTCCTTTAGACTTTATACAATTTTTATGGCAGAGGAAAAAAAAAACCAAAAAAAAAAAACCATTGTTCTGCACCTGGTATTCACACAGTATACAGAATACTGTTACTAGAAGGGATGCCATTGATCACACTTTGGGGACCCCTACCAAGAGAGACATCTAAGAGATTTTGGGAGTATAGTGGACAAGAAAGGATGGCAGGCCCTCTTTTTTCTGGGGATCAGGAATCCTCAGAATTAAACTCAGATCAGAACTGAATGCAGCCTTTTCTGTGAGCTCCAGGGGCATGGGTTACATCTGCGAATTCACAGTGCAAAGTATTTTAGGGGTCTGGGGAAGGTAGCATTATTAATAAGGGGGATTAGATCCTTCCTCATATAGGGGGTGGCATTTGAGCTGAACTTTAAAGCCAGCTATTTATTCTGAAGAGTGATGGACAGGAAGGAATTGCTTGTCTGGCATGGAGGATAGCTTATGCAAAGATACTTAGAAAGGATGTGGAATGTAATGCATGGGAAATAACCAGAAGTCACCATGACTAAAAGTAAAATATATGAAGTAGGATAAGCTACAGTAAACCTGGAAAACTAGACTGGAACCAAATCATGAAGACTATAAATACTGAGTAATTTATATTTTAACGGAGAGGTAAAAGGAAGGTCATGGGAACTTCTTGAGCAGGGGAGTGACAAGGTCAAAATTGTATTAGCTTTTCAGGAGTTATGGGAGGATGGATTGGAAGCAAGGGGGATGAGGCATTATGAGGGGATTACAATGGCCTAGGTGAGGTTTGAAGATATGAACTAGTATAAAAAGAGTGTTTGTGTGATAGGACTTGAGCTTTAGGAAGGTCACTTTGGAAGCATGTGGGAGATAAGCTGAAGTGGAGAGTCTTGAGGCAGGAAGGCTAAGAAGGAAGCTTCTGAGAAAGGATGAGAGCCTACACAAGGATTATTGTACCCATCTCAGTGGAGATAGGGAACGTGTGTGCTTGAGATGATCAGCCACTGTCTTAGAATTTCTACGGTCCCTCTTGAAGGCAGTTAATCTGAGGATTGTGATACTTTGATTTGCATATTTATATTTTTCAATCTTGCTACATGCCTAGTATGGGCCTGATAAATTTTCTAGAAATGAATTACCATTATTATGAATGTTATGGAATATTATTGTTCTGTAAGAAATTATTTCAGAGAGGTCTGGACAAACTTATATGAACTGATGCTACATGAAATGAGCATTATACACTTATACACTTCAACAACAATACTGTATGAGGATGTATTCTGATGGACGTGGCTCTCTTCAACAATGAGATGATCCAAATCAGTTCCAATTGTTCAGTAATGAAGAGAACCAGCTACCCCCAGTGAAAGAACTATGGGAAATGAGTGTGGACCACAACATAGCATTTCTGCTGTTTCTGTTGTTCTTTACTTGCATTTTTGTTTTCCTTCTCAGGTTATTTTTACTTTCTTTCTAAATCCAATTTTTCTTGTGCAGCAAGATAACATATAAATATGTATACATATATTGTATTTAACATATACTTTAATATATTTAACATGCATTGAATTACTTGCCATCTAGGGGAGGGGGTGGGGGGAAGGAGGGGAAAAGTTGGAACAGAAGGTTTTGCAAGGGTCATTGTTGAAAAATTACCCATGCATATGTTTTGTTAAAAAAAAAAAAGCTATAATAAAAAGATAAACAAATAAAATAAAAATAACAACAACAATAAAATAAATTATCATTAGTATCAGGTGTGCTTATGCCTTTAAAATGAATGGTACATCCTGATCTTTCAGGGATGTTTGGCTGGCCAGTTAAGGCTCTGGTGGGGGGAAGAGAGGGCTTTCAGAGTAGAAGGGTGTACCTGTCGCTTGCCCCAGAGGCTGACAAAAGCTTTTTTTGGAGATGGTTCTGAGATGATGTGTTGGGGGGAATGGAAGGGGGTGACCAGAAGTGGCGCTACAAGAAGTCTATGGCCAAAAGAACTCCATCCATATAGCATTGTTATTGCAGCTGTGTGTAGGCTGCTGACTCTTTTCTTACAGACTTTTATCATTTAGCTGTCTTTTCAATGCTTAGCATAGTGCCTAGCATATTTAATATGACTGATTTCTGAATGAACTTCTCACCCATAATACTTTGACACTCAATTATTTTAATGTTAGCATGGGGATGAGACCAAAAAAGGAAACCCCTCAACTTTCTTCCTTACTAGTTGAGCTCTTCAAAACCATGAGTGGAAGAGGGAAGAAGCCAAGGAGTGCCATCTATTAGAGTGTATGCTATTCAACTTCATCATTTGTCTCATCTTGTGAGCTCATAAAATTTCAAAGACAGAACACCAAGAGTGCATGGACAAAATGGCAGATGGGTGAGGAAGCAAACAAAAGCAGAAAACCTGCTAGGAGAAGATGGCAATATTCCAGGTAAGAGGTGACTGAGCCTGGGTCAGGTAGAATTGGAGAATTCTAGAACTGGAGACCTGAGTAATCAATCACTTAGATGATTCCATCTATTTCAGAGAAAAATAACAGAGGCTTAATAAGGTCTAATGACATTGAAAGTCACTTAACCCTTTGGGAGGCAATAAGAGTGAAAAGAGTTTTTAAGTTCTAGGACCTGGGGGTCAGGTTCCACCTCAGATTCACACTCCTGAATGACCTCTCTGAGCCTCAGTTTCCTTATCTGTTGGACTAGATGATCTCTGAAGGTCCCTTCTAGTAGTGTCATGGTCCATCCCATTCCTCTAGAGCTTCCTTTCCTTGGTCCTGTGCAGATACTTAGCTGGAGCGCGCACGTCCCAGGAGTCTTCATGGCGCTATGCCTGAGCTGGGGGATGATGCTGAACAAGTCACAGCATGGACTAACTTAAGCGTTCACAAGACCTCATCTCCCTGGGTCTCTGACTAAATGCACATAAAATTTGATTCGCCCCCTCATTGACCCTCCTACTCCCCTCAGCAGCAGAGCTAAACCTCTTCTTTCTTCAAGGCCCTGCGCCTGCCCACCCACTTTTCCCAGGCAGAGAACTTCATCTCCTATCTTCTGCGACACCCGAAGCTCTCTCGGCCCTTCTCCCACGTGCTCATAGCCTTCTTCCCTCCTGTATTTTGGGGAGGAACGTTCTCCCTCCATTATTCATTTTTTTTTTCTATATCCACTGGTTTTAGGCATCCACCTCCAAACAGCTCTAGGTCTTTCTTACCCTAAACAAACAATAAACAAAAACCCAGAAAATAAAAAATCAACTTGGTACCCCTCGAGCTACCATAACCCCCCCTTTTTCATATTTACTCTCACTAAAAAATCATCGATATTTTCTACCTCACCTACGTCTAGACATAGGATACTTTCTTCTCCTTCTCCCCCCCTTGTCATTGCAAGCTGGCTTCTGACGCTACCACCCAACTAAACTGTTTTCTGGGGGTTAATCGAAAACTGCGCCGCCAAACAGAACAAAACCCCCTCATGATCTTCCTTCTCCTTTGTCAGCCCCGCCCCAATCCGCTTCCCATTGAGTGTACCCTCATTCTCCCAAGGCCCCTCACCTCCGATTCACTTAACTACTTCTCTCTCCCTCCCACTTTCTCCTCCCAATCAATCATTGCCAGATCTTGCGGATTTGACGGTTCCTTTGAACTACATCCGTCTCTTCACTCACAAGACCACGCCCTTATCTCTTCTGGCCCAGACTCATGGTAACAATCTGCTGATTGGTTGATGGGCTACACAACCTTTCTTCCCGCTTCTGCCACTGGTCTGGGTTTAGGTCCTTCCAGAATTGGGCTCCAACCAATCTTTCCAAACACCTTCCATTCCTTCCCTGTGGGCATCCCGTGTTCCGTAAAGTGCACTGTATTTGAAGCAGTTTAGGGGGTTCTTGTCTCCGATGCCCCCAAGAACATAGCTCTCGGACTGGAACGGTCAGAACTGGAGGGAGGTGAAATCAATTAGTGAGAGCCACACCCAAGGGATGGGGGAGGAGTCATCCAAAGACTCAGGCCCAGAGGTCTTTCTCTACAAAAACGTGGGAAGGACAGACCTAAGGAGCCACACCTAAATTGGGGGAGGTCCACATAAGGGGTGGAGTCAGAATTGGAATGATGGGGGCAGGAGGGCGGAGCCGGAGGTGAAGGGGCGGGGGCGGGGGCGGGGCCGTAGAGGAGGGAAACGAAAGGGGAGGAGTCAGAGAGCAGCGGGGTCTCAGGAGGCGGAGCCGGGGAAGAGGCACATTCTCAGGGGGCGGAGCGGGAGAGAAGCCAGGGCCGGGGGCGGGGCTTGGGTGTGGACTGCGCAAGTGCAGTTCCTTTCCTTCAGTGGCGCGGCGTGGGGCGGGGCAGCGGCTGTCTGTGCCGGGTGTTGGTCTGACGGTCAGTTCGGGACTCTCGGGGAAGCGGTTGGCAGCAGCGGGGGCACCGGAGCACGGGCGATGGCGGTGTCCAGGTCAGAGGCGGCGGCAGCAGCGGGACGGGCCCCGCGAGGCGGCGGCGTGAGCATGCCTTCCCGGAGCCGGTGGCGGTGGGGCCTGGCGGGCGCGAGCTGCGCGCTCTTGCTGCCGCTCCTGCTGCTGCTGTTGTGCGCGCCCCCGAGCGTGGCCCAGAAGAAAAAGGAGGTACGGGTGCGCGCGTGGGGGCGCGGCTGGGCTGGAGGGGTGCGAGCTGCGCGTGCGCAGAGAGGGCTCGGGGAAGCAGCAGGTGCAGGAGCGGTGGGGGTGGGGTGTCTGGCGCACCGGGGCCGCGTTGCCGGGCAACGCCACGTTTGTTTCCGCGCTTCGACCTCATCCTCCTGTTCTCATGGCAACAGCAGCGGACACCCCCGCGCGTGCCCACACATACCTTTTCGTTAAGCCCCGCCCCGGGGCGGGACCTGTTTTTCCCTAGCTGGGAAATGAGCGGGAAGAACTTGGAGAAAGTGGGTTAGGGTGACTTATCCATCCGTCTCTTGAATGCAAATTAAGACCACTTGCTGCCCTGGTCTCGGGGAGCTACCCTGGGGTGGGGCCGAGCCGAGGAGCCTGCAGTGGGCTGCGGACCAGAGCGTGGCGGCTGGGACTGCCTCACAATCTGCCTAGTCTGTAACCTAATTGGGGTGAGGAAGGGGACGTCCAAGGCTGCCTAGAAGAGTCTCGTGTCATTTCACAGGCCCTGGGATTTCCCTCCAAGGATACCTGACTCTCCTGCGGCCCCCTTCCCCATTTGGCTTTTCTCATTGGATGGACTGCCCATCCCGACCTCCCTCTCCCACAGGAAGTGTCCTTCTGTGGCTTTTCATACACCCTCTGATGCTATCATTACGCCACTCCTGGCCACTGCTTTGTAAGAAAGTGTCCAGCTTGTTCAAGGGCGCCAGCGTGCTGGTCATTTCTGCGGTTGGTTACTGAAACTAGTTGGAAGTTATTTGTGGATTTGTTACCTTTCCCCGTGAAATTTCTCAGTGGCAAAGATACAGAATGTTACCCACCAGTCAGCGAGCATTCATTCAGGGCCTACTGCGTGCAGTCCCTCTGCTAAGCCCTGGAGATAGAAAGAATGACATTTTCTCAGAAGGAGCAGTGTGTGAGAGGGGAAACTGCATGGAAACAGCTTGTTCATCTATTCCCAAAGAAAGTGGTCAAGAGAAGGCACTAGTAGTACTAGATGGTGAAGAGTCCAGGGGGACTCTTAGGTTGTGGACATGAAGGACTGGGAGGATTGGGGTGCCTTTGACAGTAATAGGGAAGGGAGAGATGATGGGGCAGCTCAGTGGTACAATGGATAGAGCCAGGCTCTGGAATCAGAAAGACCTGGTGAGTCAGTTAACTCCAATTGCCTCCCCCCACCAACCCCCAAAATTAAAAGAAAAAAGGAAAGATGAGTTCTGTTTTATTTTGGATGTCTTGAGCTGGAGTAGTGGGATATGGGAAATTAGAGGTTAAACAGATTGGTGCAGGAGGGGTAGATAGGAGAATCATGGGATGAAAATGAAAGCATTGGGAGCTGATGAGATCACTCCGGTAAAGCAGTAGAAGAAAAGAGGATCCAGGACGGAGTCCTGGGGGACACTGTAGTTAGAGAGCATGGCCTGGGTGAGGATGCAGGAAAGGAGCCTGAGAAGGGCTTGGCCAGAGAGGGAGAACGGGGACAGAGGGGGTGTCCAGAAAGCCTAAAGAAGAGCATAGCAGGGAGGAAGTGTGATTAACAGGCTCTTCCCCGTTGTGTTGATCAGTTTGAAATGATTGTATATAGCATTTAATTCTTTACACAAAAAGTCTGTTGTTTCATCTTTCTGATTGTGAGATTACGTTTAAAAAAAAAAAAAAAAAAAAAAAAAGAAAGAAAGAAAGAAAGAAAGAAAGAAAACCTTAAAAAAATTTTAACATTGCTGGAAACAGCCACATGATAGCAATAGAGAAAGGTCCTGGCAAGGTTGTTTTAGGCTGCCTGGAGCTGGGGACACATTTGTGGGCAGATGCAGAGGAGTCAGGAGTGAAGCAGTAGTGAAGATAGTGAAAAAAGGAGAGATGTTGGTACAGCCAGTGCTGGGAGAGGCAGAAGCCCTGCTGTGGGCCAGGCCTGGAAGGGAGAAGGCTTGGCCTTAGTAGGGAATAAATACATCAGGAGAAAGGGGGGCAGGGGAATGATGCAGAGAAAGGAACTCATTTTATATGATGTCAATGAAAATGCAGGCTCTATCATGTGCTGGGAGGGGATCCTGCCAACAGTTTGGTTAGGTTTTTGTACAATTTTTTTTTTTTTTAAAGAACTCTTAACTTTTTAATTTTTATTTATTTTTATTAATTTTATAATTATAATTTTTTGACAGTACATATGCATGAGTAATTTATTTTTTTTTACATTATCCCTTTTATTCACTTTTCCAAATTTTCCTCTCCCTCCCTCTACTCCCTCCCCTAGATAACAGGCAATCCCATACATTTTACATGTGTTACAGTATAACCTTGATACAATATATATGTATAAATACCATTTTCTTGTTGCACGATAAGAATTGGATTCCAAAGGTATAAGTAACCTGGGTAGATAGACAGTAGTGCTAACAGTTTTTTGTACAATGTTTTAATTCACCTTCAGCATTTAGTGCTTGTGACTCAATGTTAGATCATTGAAACGTGTGTGTATATGAGACGGAGACACACACACACACACACACACACACACACACACACACAGAAATATGTGTGCAAGTGAAGTGAATCTTAAAGACTGAACAAAATAGAGAAAGCCTAACACTAAATGTAAAACGTAGAAGCTGCCAGGTTAAAATATAGTCTGCATTCTTGTCCTTAGATGGTTCCTTCTCCATCAAGAGGATTCCCTTTGTTTTTATGTTACCATACATCTGGGCAGTTTACTTCTAGAGGACAAAAATGGGGGTCTTGAAATTTACTGTGATGTGTCTAAAAAGTGCCTTTCCAGACCTTAGGAAGAATGTTTTTACTTATTTCAAATAACATTTAATCATTCTCTACTCTTCCTTTAAGTTCTTTTCATCTAAATCTCTTGTTTTCCTTGGTACCTTGCTATTGGCAATGTAGCACAGCCCTGTCTGTGCCAAGCTTACAGAAGCCTGTAAAGACTCAGCTTACAGTAATAAGGACACCTCCAAATAAACCAAATAGAAGATGGATGGTAATGGAGGTCAGAGTTATACATGATGAGAAAGGAACGAGTCAATACAGTAATCGCAGCAACCACTAATGACGATGTATTCCTACCCCAGCTTGTTATCATGACCGTCGACTAGAGATACAAGTCATTTTCTCCATTAGGATGTAACACAGATATCTTATAGTTTGGCTCTCATTTTACAGAGAAGGAACCTGAGGCCTAAGTTGTGAATAAGCTGAGCAAGGTTACTCATGTGGTCAGAACTCAGATTTGAATCCAGAGAACAGAGATTTCCCTATTGCACTGTTGCGGGTGAGGGGGTGGGGGTGCATGTCCCTGAGCTCCCCAGGATTGTTTTTTTGGGCAGACTACAGTTAGGGGCTCTTACTGCAGGGTTAAAGGAAGGCATTTACCAAACTGAGGAAGAAGGGGCAGTGCTTTAGGGTGGCCCACTCTTTTAACTGGGCTGTGTGTACAGTTAATCTGCCCTGCTATAGATACTTAATCCTCCTGTTGTCCTCACACTTCTCAACGAACTTCCTCGGTCTAAAAGAGAATTTAAGTACATGAAATCAATGACTTCATTCTTGTTATAGTCATTGGGGGAAGGGGAGAAGGAAGGGGACAGATGGAAAACACCTTTCTTCTGTAGACTGAATCCTTCCATGTAAGAAAAACAATGGAGCAAAAACCCCACACAAAGTGATTCTATAAGATGATGTATGCTATATGCTATATTGAACATGTATTGGTCAACCTGCTATCTGGGGGCGAGGGGGGGAAGGAGGGGAAAAATTAGAACAAAAGATTTGGCAATTGTCAGTGTTGTAAAATTACTCATGCATATATCTGGTAAATAAAAACTATTAAATTAAAAAAAAAATGATGTATGCTATATTCTGTCCCAGTAGTTTCCCTACCTCTGTTGTAAGGGAGGGCACATTGTATTCCATTCTTTGTTTTCTAAGTCCATCATTTGTGTATATTGATATTCTTATTCTGCATTTCTATTCTATATTGATTTATACAGCTTTTAGGCAGATAGATAGTCCCTTGGTCCTGGAGTCAGGAAGACCTGAATTCAAATCTAATCTCAGATGCTACTACTTATATGACCCTGAACAAGTCACTT
Organism: Sminthopsis crassicaudata; assembly: GCF_048593235.1. Classification (NCBI taxonomy): domain Eukaryota; kingdom Metazoa; phylum Chordata; class Mammalia; order Dasyuromorphia; family Dasyuridae; genus Sminthopsis; species Sminthopsis crassicaudata. Next base: position 572,248,891 of record NC_133619.1, read on the forward strand.
AAACTGATGTCTGCCTCAGTTTCCTCAGCAGTAAAATGGATTTAATAATAGCTTCTCTGCAGGGTTGTTGTGAAGATCAAATGAGATAATATTGTAATGTACTTTGCAAACTATAGAAGTGCTTACTAGCTGTTATTTTAAAGAACCTTTCTATGTTTCCTTCTACACAGTAATATTCCATCACATCTGTTTATCCTAGTTGTTCTTTCTCTTTCAGCCATTATCCAGCTGATGGGCATCTGGCCCACTTTGTTTGCATTTGATGCAGTCACTAAGTGCTGCTCTGAATAATTTGGCATGTTCTTTGTTTCCAGAATGATCTCTCTTGGAGGTCTTTGCCGCAGAGTACCAATCATCACCTTCAGTTTACTGGCTTTTGGCTCATTTAGGGTCTGGAAGCTATAGAACTGGATTTGAACACAGATCCTCTTGACTTTAAACCCAGTGGTCTCTCTCTCCTGTCATCCATTCTTTGGTATTTTAGTGCTTGCTGGTGTAGCTAATAGGCCTTTACCCTGTCCTCTGCTATTCTTGTCCCTGTCTTTCTGGCAGTCCTTCCTTGGGCCAGTGCCCTGGAGGCCTTTCTTTGATACTTTTTTACTACTCAGTGAGTCCCTATGCAGCACTCAAGCTGTGTACCTGTCACCTCATGGGATCCTTACTCTCACCTTGCTAATTGTTCCTCACCAGTCAGGACACAAGGATCATCTTTGATGTTTTCTATTTGCCTCCCACTTTTCTCATATAGTTTGGATTTTCTGAGGTTGTGTTTGTTCCATGACATCAGGGTATGGGCACTCCAACCATGTACTAGTAGTGCTAAGTATTGCAGACTACTATTCATTAGTCTTGTAGCTGTTGGTTTTAGTTAGAAATAGGGATTCTGCAGTGAGTTGATTACATTACATATGCTGCTGTATGATTGCTCTTCAGCTTTGGGAATTAGAAGGGTCTGTAAAGGGCCCATCTGCCATCTTCAGGGATCTCTCTCCCAGTTTGTCTTGATAAATTCAGGCTGGCTCTTTGTAAGAACATCTTTTGGGTCTAGAAAGTCACTGCTGGTTTCTTTCTACTCTGCTGCTGATATTATGGGGTCCTGGGTTTCTTTGTAAATCATTACATCCTGCTGGCTGCTTCCTGGAGTCCTTGAATGCCCTGTCCTCTCTAGGAAGTGAGGGACTTTCCCCAATTGTTCTGCCCCCAGGAGAAGGCAGCTGGTGGCTGGCATGGACTGGGAAGAAGTCTAAAAGATTCCCAAAGAAAATCACCTGCCCTCTTCTTTGGCCCCTCTTTGTGGAGTGGGCCATTGCCCATTATCCTGACTTATGTCTTTCCACTGTGACTGAGAAAGTGACACCAATGACTCACTTAAATCCAATTCACACCCCAGGCAAGACCTTTCTCTCCTGATGTCATTGATCCTCTCTGAGAACAAAGAATACACAACAACAACCATAATAATGGGCAAATTGTGACTGGGGAAGAAAAGGAACTTTACTTTCTCAGTTCCTGAGCCTGGGAACTCCTAAATTCAGGGCTTCTTTTCTTCTGCACTGCTTAGCACTGGACCTGTCACAGGATGGTTATTGTTCTGTATTAAAAGTAGTCATTAAGGGCTTGTTGACTGACTGAGAGTATAGTTTCAGGGTTTGCCTTCTAATCTTGACTTTCAGTATTTTTATTTGGAATATAAATTTTAATAAGGATGACTCAGTCACTTAAAAAAAATGCTTTACCTTCCTGCTGTGCTAAGCATAGGGGGATGCAGAGACAGAAAGGACACTATGAAGGAACTTGCACATTATCTTCAGAGAGACATAAGCTCCTGGGATGAGCTGGGCCTTGGGGGGCAGAGCCACTGCTGCTTTGTTGGACCTAGGCAGGCTGGGCTGGGCTCTTTCTGGACCTACTTCTCTGCCTGTTTCCCACCTCCCTAGCTTTTTCATAGGCAGATGCTATCTTTACCTTGCTTGGCTTAATGTTGCAATGCCTGGTTATAGTCTAAACCAGGGTTTTCTCAAACTATGGCCGGCGGCCACATGCTGCCGCCGAGGACGTTTATGTGGCCCTCCGGGTTATGGCAAATGGGCTGAGGGGCGGAGACAGAATGTGAGTTTTTGTTTTTACTATAGTCCAGCCCTCCAACAGTCTGAGGGACAGTGAACCGGCCCCCTATTTAAAAAGTTTGAGGACCACTGGTCTAAACTCTCTTGTTTGACTATCTAGGAGGCGTCAGGCAAAAATTGGGAGAGATCTGGCTTCTTCTGATGGACCATCCAGTTAATCTTGGTAAAGAGCAAATGCCTTCAGTTTGGAGTAGTTTGCATGCATGAGCATTGCACAGCATATTTAAAGCCTTAAAGCCCTTTGACTGTATCCCTTCCTTTGGTTCTGACCTACATATATGCAGAAGGCTTCTATTACTATTGATTTTCCAAATAGACATTCCTCCCAAGAAGTGAATAGTGTATAAGGCCAGAAACTATCCTGTAACTAACTACTGTTACTAACTTTTAGAAGAGCTCCCCTTTTCCTTTTGGCTGTCAGCTTGTTATTCTTTCTAGATTCCCTTTGGGTCCTTGGGATAGTGACTAGAGCAAGGTCATTTATCTCACATATTAACAACTAATAGGCTTCTCCCAGGCTGTGGGGTGAGTGGTTAAGCCCACACCCTTTCTGAGTTGGAGGATTTTTTCTTTGCTTCTTATAGAGAATCTAGCCCCCTTCACCCTATGTCTTAACAGACAGCCTTACATATGACATTCTTAAGATGGAGGTGTTAGGTAATTGTGTTTGACAATGATTGTTGATGTTCTCAGTTGCCATGTGTTAAATTTTTTTCTTGATATGGACCTGGACCCTAACCAAGTTAGTGTGAAGTGGATCTCTCACCCTCCCTCTCCTGCCAAGTTAATAGGCATCTCCAAATCATCTAAAGGCATCCGACTTTTTCCTTCCCTCCCTCACCCCCTCCCCTAGATGGCAGGCAGTCTTATACATGTTAAATATGCTATAGTAAATCCTAGATACAATATATGTGTGCAGTACCATACAGTTCTCTTGTTGCACAGGAAGAATTGGATTCAGAAGGTAGAAATAATCTGGGAAGAAAAACAAAAATGCAAACAGTTCACTCATTTCCCAGTATTCCTTCTTTGGGTGTAGCCGATTCTGTCCATCATTGCTCAATTGGAACCGAGTTAGATCTTCTCTTAGTTGAAGATATCACTTCCATCAGAATACATCCTCATACAGTATTGTTGTTGAAGTGTACAGTGATCTCCTGGTTCTGCTCATTTCACTCAGCATCAGTTCATGTAAGTCTCTCCAAGCCTCTCTGTATTCATCCTGCTGGTCATTTCTTATGGAACAATAATATTCCATAACATTCATATACCATAATTTACCCAACCATTCTCCAATTGATGGGCATCCGTTCATTTTCCAGTTTCTAGCCACTACAAAAAGGATTGCTACAAACATTTTGGTACATATAGATACCTTTTCCTTCTTTCATTCATAACTCCACCAACAATGCATCAGTGTCCCAGTTTTTCTGCATCCCCTCCAACATTCATCGTTATTTGTTCCTGTCATCTTAGCCAATCTGACAGGTATGTAGTGGTATCTCAGAGTTGTCTTAATTTGTATTTCTCTGATCAATAGTGACTTGGAACACTCTTTCATATGAGTAGAAATAGTTTCAATTTCATCATCTGAAAATTGTTCATGTCCTTTGACCATTTATCAATTGGAGAATGGCTTGATTTCTTATAAATTAAAGTCAATTCTCTGTATATTTTGGAGATGAGGCCTTTATCAGAACCTTTACCTGGAAAAAAATGTTTTCCCAATTTGTTGCTTCCCTTCTCATCTTGTTTGCATTAGTTTTGTTTGTACAAAGGCTTTTTAATTTGATATAATCAAAATTTTCTATTTTGTGATCAATAATGATCTCTAGTTCTCCTTTGGTCACAAATTCCTTCCTCCTCCACAAATCTGAGAGATAAACTATCCTATGTTACTCTAATTTATTTATTTTTGCTTTTTTTTTTTTTTTTTTTTTAAATTTACAAGATATATGCATGGATAATTTTTCAGCATTGACAATTGCAAAACCTTTTGTTCCAACTTTTCCCCTCCTTCCCCCCACCCCCTCCCCCAGATGGCAGGTTGACCAATACATGTTACATATGTTAAAGTATAAGTTAAATACAATATATGTATACATGTCCAAATAGTTATTTTGCTGTTCAAAAAGAATCAGACTTTGAAATAGTGTACAATTATCCTGTGAAGGAAATCAAAAATGCAAGTGGACAAAAATAGAGGGATTGGAAATTCTGTGTAGTGGTTCATAGTCATCTCCCAGTGTTCTTTCGCTGGGTGTAGCTGGTTCAGTTCATTACTGCTTTATTGGAACTGATTTGGTTCATCTCATTGTTGAAGATGGCCACATCCATCAGAATTGATCATCATATAGTATTGTTGTTGAAGTGTATAGTGATCTTGTCCTGCTCATTTCACTTAGCATCCATTCATGTAAGTCTCTCCAGGCCTTTCTGAAATCATCCTGCTGGTCAATTCTTAATGAATAATAATATTCCATAACATTCATACACCACAATTTATTCAGCCATTCTCCAATTGATGGGCATCCACTCAGTTTCCAGTTTCTGGCCACTACAAAGAGGGCTGCCACAGGTTCCTTTCCCTTCTTTAGTATCTCTTGGGGGTATAACTCCAGTAGTAACACTGCTGGATCAAAGGGTATGCACAGTCTGATAACTTTTTGAGCATAGTTCCAAATTGCTCCCCAGAATGGCTGGATGTATTCACAATTCCACCAACAATGCATCAGTGTCCCAGTTTTCCCACATCCCCTCCAACATTCCGCGTCATCTTTCCCTGCCTGTCATTTTAGCCAATCTGACAGGTGTGTAGTGGTATCTCAGAGTTGTCTTAATTTGTATTTCTCTGATTAATAATGACTTGGAGCATCTTTTCATATGGCTAGAAATAGTTTTGATTTCTTCATCTGAGAATTCACCATTTATCAATTGGAGAATGGCTTGATTTCTTATAAATAAGAGTCAGTTCTCTATATATTTTGGAAATGAGGCCTTTATCGTAACCTTTGATTATAAAAATGTTTTCCCAATTTGTTACTTCCCCTCTAATCTTATTTGCATTAGTTTTGTTTGTACAAAGGCTTTTTAATTTGATGTAATAATTTTTTTTTTTTGTGATCATAATGATCTCTATTTCTCCTTTGGTCACAAATTCCTTCCTCCTCCACAAGTCTGAGAGGTAAACTATCCTATGTTCTTCTAATTTATTTATGATCTCATTCTTTATGCCTAAATAAATCATGGACCCATTTTGATCTTATCTTGGTATATGGTGTTAAATGTGGGTCCATGCCTAATTTCTGCCATATTAATTTCCAGTTTTCCCAGTAATTTTTGTCAAATAATGAATTCTTTGGATTCTCTTAATTTCAAGTAAATAAAAGTTAAACAGAATTCAAATAAATTTGCTTTATGAAAGACAGATTTTTGTCCCCAGATGGCAGAACTGAATGCAAGTAAAGCAGGACAGACTGTGTATGCTTTTGTTCGCAAGAAGGTGACAAAAAAAAGACTGAACAAGTTCTGTCAGTCAGCAAATATCTGTTAGGCACCTCCTGTGTGCCAGGGACCATATTGGATAGTTGGTGACAGAGACAAAACTGATACCTTCCATTGCTTTCATTCAATGGTGTAGACACCATTAGGGAAGATATCTGGTACCTAGACAAAATAGATAATAAGAGGTCAACTTTTAGAGGTGATAATTTTATTCACTATAAGCAGTTCTAAGTTGTAGTTGTGGGGCAGACAGGAACATTAGTATTTTTGGTTACCAGAGAGCAGGGGCTCTTCCTGAGTAATAGTCAAAGTGCAAAACAAAAACAGTGACCATATCTTCCTCCAGATCACACCAGCTTGGAAACACTGAAAAGCTGCAGAGCTTTAGAACTGACTTTGAAAACAGGAGCATAAATATTCAATGAAGAAAAGAACTCCTTAAAAGGCAGGCCGACTTAGAGGATTCTGGGGAAATGATGGAGAAGATCAGAAAATTTCAAACTCTCCAGATTTCCACAAACAAGACAAAATAGTGCCTCAGGACAATGTAGAATGGCTAAAAGCTAGAGATGGGACATAGCCATGAACCTCCTGGGAACCAGTAAAAAGATCTGAAGAAAGATAAGACAGAAATTTGGCTCTTGTGAAGGGTAAACACCTCCAGGCTAGTTACAGTGAAACAGCAATCTGTGAGCCGGGAGCTAGCTGTACTGGGAGATAGCCCCTGTCCCAGCCACAGGAATTTTCATCTCCTGGACATTGTGGGGAGTTTGGCATGGGAGCCTGGAAAAATTGAGGGAACTTATGCTAATAAGGCCCAGCTGTTCTGCTGAGGAGTGGCCCTGAGTGAGAAGAAACCAGTCCACTGTGTGTGTGTGTGTGTGTGTGTGTGTGTGTGTGTGTGTGTTTGGAGTGAGGATGTTGCTGGCCTACAGGAACTTATAGGAAAGTGGAGTTCTCCTTCCTCATCATAGAACTAAAGGTGTTTACACTAATAAATTGCTATAAATTTGAAAAAAAAAAAAAAAAAAGCCAAAGGAAGAAGAAATTTACTATAGGAATAGAGAAGGTTGGTTTTTTGACTATCTTTATAGGAGGATATTGAAGTAAAAAAAAAATATATATATATATACACCCCAAAGAGTAATATCAAACCTGCCTAAAAAAAAAATTCATGGATCTCAAAAGAGACTTTAAAATTACAAGATATGTAGGAAAAACTTAAAACAAGAGAACACCTAGAAAAATAAGGTTATGGAAAGAAAGTCAAACAACTAGAAAAGGAGATCTAGAATCTTAAGGATGAAAATGATTCTTTGAAAAATAGAATTGGGCAAGGGGAAGCCAGCAAAGTTGTGAGAGGCAAAGAAATAATAAAACAAAATATAGAGAATGAAAAAATAGAGAATGTGAGGCATCTCTTAAGAAAAACAACTGGTCTGGAGAATAGATCAAGAAGAGAAAACATAAGAATAATTGGATTACCTGAAAGCTGTGATTAAAAAAAAAAAAAGAATCTTGATATAATACTAAAAATGATTAAAGAAAATTGGCATCACCTAAAAGAGATCCTATGCAGGGAAAACCTACAGGAAAATTATAGCCAAATCTAAAACTGTAAAGTCAAGGAGAAAATATTAAGATCAATAAGGAAAAAAACAAAAATATAGTGGAGTCACTATTAGAATTATACAAGAACTTAGTAGCAGCCATGTTAAAAGACTGTAGATTTTGGAATGCTGTATATTGCTGGAGTTGTGCTCAGAATTGTACCCAGCAAAGTTAAGTATAATCCTGAATTTAGGGGAGAAGGGAGAAGGTGGTATACCCTTCAGTAAATTTCCAGACTTTCAGGATTTTGTTGTAAAAGAAGGCCTAAATGTAATAGAAAATTTGGCATGTAAGATCTGAGAAAAATATAAATATCAAAGACTTAACTGCAAGGGATTTATTGATGACAAACTATGTTTTTACACATGAAAAAGCAAAGTGTATGTCTAAGATTGTCATTAGTTATTGGGTAGTTTTAAAGAAAGATTGGGTTAGAGTTGAGAATGATGTGATTCTAAAGAGCAAAACTGTTGGAAACAGAGGAATTAGATGGGGGCAGAGGCCTGGTAGTTCTGGAACCCTATCTTATCTTAAATTATTAAGAAAAAAAGATTTAGCTAGCTAGGAAGAGAGATACAAAAGCTCTTATCTGGAATGGGTTAAAAAGGGAACAATACATATATAGAAGGGTATAAAAGTTTTCTAAATTCAGAGACAAATAAGGGGGAGGGAAGAGATGATTAGGGAGGGATTTTAGATTTTTACTCTCATCAGATCAGGGTTAAAAATTGAACATATACATTTAGAAGGGAATAAAAGTCTTATAAAGAAATAAGAGGGTGAAGGAATAGGATAAGGGGGCAGGTAGAGAAGGGCATGTAAATGAACAGGAATGAGATAAAAAGGAAACAATATGTATATAATATATATATATACACACATTTGAAGGTTATGAAAGTCTTCCAAATTAAGATAGAAACAAAAAGAAAAGTGGAAAGAGTGGGAAGAGAGATACAAAAGCTCATTGAAGAAAATAATTGCTTAAAAATTTGAATTGGGCAAATGGAAGCTAATGACTCCATTGTGACATGAAGAAACAATAAAATAAAGTCAAAAGAATGAAAAAACAAAACAAAACAAAATGTGAACTATCTCATTGGAAAAATAACTGACCTGGAAAATAGATCTCAAAGAGAGATAGTTTAAGATTATTGGACTACCTGAAATCCATGATCAAAGAAAGGGCCTAAAATCATAGTTCAAGAAATTATCAAGCATAGCTGTCTCAATATCTTAAAAGACCCAGAGAGTAAAATAGTAGAATTGGAAAGAATCCTCAAATCACCTCCTGAAAGAGAATATGAAAACTTAGAAATATGGCCAAGTTCAAGAGCTCACAGGTCAAGTTTGAGAGAAAATATTGCAGGCAGCCAGAAAAAAACTGCAAATATTATGGAACCATGGTCAGAATTACACAGGATTTAGTGATTTCCACATTAAAGGAGTGGAGGGTTTGGAATATGATATATAGAAGGCAAAGGAGCTAGGATTACAATCAAGAATAATATGTCCAGCAAAACTGAGTTTAATTTTTGGGATAAATGAATATGTAGTGAAGTAGAGTTCTTTCAAGCACTTCTGATGAAAAGATCAGGGCTGAACAAAAAATGTGGCATTGAAAAATGAGATGTACAAGAAGCATAAAAAGGTGACCATGAATAAATCATAAGAGATTCAATAAAATTAAACTGTTAATATTACTAGAACTTAGAACTCTGAAGAACTTTATTATAAAGCCTCCTCTTTTATATAGGTCCTATTATAAAGGTCCTCTGTGTAGGATCATAACAGAGGACACTGGTTATGAGTTGATTATGATGGGATAATTTTTTTTTTTAATTAAGGGATGAGAGGAAGTCACTGGGAGAAGGGGAGGGAGAGGTAGAGTGGGGAAAATTTTCAAATGTTTTTTGTACTGGAGGAGGAAATGAGAGGCATGGCAGTCAATGCTTGAGCCTTACTTTGATCTTATGTATATACATTACATATACATGCATACACAACAATCTCTTTCCCTCTCTTCCTCTCCCCCTCTTTCTTTTTTCAATAGGGTATAGAAATTTTATCTTATACCCAAGGCCACTTCATGTTGAAACCTTGGAATTGGGTTCTGTAGCAGATGAATGCTTATTTGTCTTTAAACAAACAAACAAACAACAACAACAACAACAACAACAACAACAACTTCAGTTATCTGTCTCAAATAGATTGTAAAATAGGAGGATCTTTTTTATGTCTTCCTCCTCCTCCCCAGTGTTCTATATACAGTAGACATTTGATACAGCTGTATTGAATAAAAACTATCACCTTGTCATTTTAAATAAAAATCTATCCTTGAGACTAACAAGAAAAAAAAGAAAATGTTACCCAATAGGGAAACAGGAGAGGGAAACATAAGGTGGATGGGGGGCAGTGATAAAAGGGATTGAGAGAGGGAGTAAGTAGTCAGAGATGAAATAGACTTTTGAGAGAATAAAAAGACAGGTAAAAATAATAATTATAACTGAATGTGAATAGGACAAATTTATCCATAAAATGGAAGGAGATAGCATAATGGATTAGAAAACAGAATCCAAAAATATGTTGCTTACAAGAGATACACTTGAAACAGAGACATAGAATTAAAATAAGAGACTGTAGCAGAATCTGCTTTGCTTTTCATTGTTGATTATTACAACATTGCTGTTACTGTGCATAGTGATCTCCCAATTCTTTTCACTTTACTTTGTATCAACTTAGATTTTGCCTTTTTTTCCCCTGAAATCAAGTAAAAAGAAACAAGTATGAGGTAGTAAACGTGATTTCAGATAAATAAAAACAAAATAAACCTAAAAAGAAATAATTAGGGAAACTTCATTTTTTCAGAAGTGTCATAGACTATGATATCCAAAAAATGGATAGCATATTTCTTTGACAAAGTTCTTATTTCTCAAATATATAAAAGAGACATTTAGTAAAGGATTGATGATCAAAGGATAGAATGCAATTTTAAGAAAAAGAAAAATCTATCAAGTCATGGGAAAAATACCCTAAATCACTATTGATTAAAGAAATGCAAATTAAAAACAGCTATGAAGTTTTATCTCACATCTATCAGAAATGATTAGTGCTAGAGGAACTGACCGAAGATAGGTACCCTAAAAAATTGGGGAATTGTGAATTGATTTAGCCATTTTGGAATTTGAAACTGTAGCCAAGGATCGATAAAATTGTGCATATCTTTTGATGCAGCAATACTACTATTAGTTTTATATCCCAAAGAGAACAAAGGAAAAAGAAAAGGACCTATATATACCAAAAAAAAAAAAAAACAAAAAAAGCCAAAAAACTTAGAGAAGCTTCTTCTTTTTTTTTTTTTTTTTTTTTTTGTAGTAGCAAAGAATTCAAAGATTGAGTAAATACTCATCAAATGGGGAATAGCTGAATAAGTTGTGGTAGATTATTGGGATGGAATTCTATTATGCTATAAGAAATTATTGAGGTTGGGAAGGGGACCCCAAAAGTTTGGGGTCACAGACCAGTGTCATGAGGTATCTCAAAAAGATTTGCAGGCTTGAACCCATTTCCTTGTCAAGGGTCAGAGTTTATTGTAATTGTAATGCCAATTACAAGCTGAATAAATTCCAGGAGAATTTAGCAGAGAAACAGAAGCAAAGCAACCCCTTTATCCAGCTTTCTATCATTGGCATGCTAATTCTATGGCCCAGTGGGCTCTGGAATTTGGTTTTCACTGACCAGATTATCACTGACTAGATTATCAATCAGCAATAAATTGAGGAGTGGTTTATTCACAATCAGACAGAAAGGGTTTGGGAGTTTTCTAAGGTAGACTCCAAAGCCAGAAGATTTAGGATTACTGATTTATTGTTAGAACAGAAACCCCCCCTAAAGTCAGGGGACCACAAAATCATTGCTGTATTACATTATTTTCCCCTCTCAAGCAGTTTGTGCCCCAAATTTATTTGGACAAAGGGATGGAGATATCATCTTCTGGAGCTGCTTTATGCTGACCGGGGGTGTAGAGTTGTTCCTACTCAGTGGTGCCATCAGAAGGATGCTCGGTGTCAGAATCAGCCAATGGTATTCAGGATGAACAAAAAATTGGAAGATCATAGCTTGAGCCTGGAGGAAACAAATCTTACTAGTAGGTTAAAAATGCAGGGGCCAAATATAAGCAAAAATAAAACTAATTAAAATTGAAATTCAGTAGGGACAATAGCCAGGAGGAATGGAGGGGGGGGGGGGGATGAGTCTATATCATGAATGCCTCTTGTTCAAACAGCTTTTCCTATGATAAATACCAAAGAATGTTCCCCCCCCCCAAAAAAAAAATTGATTAGGGGAAGGAATGGTTTCAGTCAAAAAAAAAAAAATCATGGTTAAACCCATATAAGCTGATATAAAGTGAAGTGAGAAGAATTAGGAAATTATTATGCACAGAAACAGCAATATTATAATGATTATCAACTGTGAAAGACAATTCTGTAGAACTCATGATGCCCAATGTTACTATCCATTGCCAGTGAGAACTGAAAACCTTTGAGTGCAAATTGAAATATACTTTTTTCCCATTTTGGGGGGCGAAATGGCAAATCATAATTGTTTTTATGATTTCACATTAATATTTTGTTTGCCTCATTGGGTGAAGGAAAGAATTTTGAACTCCATTTTAAAGAAAAAGAATGCTAATAAATAAACTAGCAAACAAAAGAAAAATCTCAGAGGGATTTATCATCCTGAAAGTTAGCTGTAAGGAGAAAGACACCTGGAAGCATAGCGAGGTGATAGAAAAGACACCCTGAGGCCGAGTGCAGTGGGAGGCTATAATCAAAAGGGGTTCAGCAAAGATGGTATAGGCCATAGAGTTATTTAATCTCAAGGGTTTGACAAAGTAGGATTTCTGATGGAATTTAGCAAAGTGGGGCTGCCCACAATCTCCATTTGGGACTTTAAGATAGAACTAATCCCCATCAGTGCCCTTCCCTACTTGCCTCAGGGAGTAATTTTATCAGTACTTCTGGCTTTCTCTATGAGCCCCACCTAGTTAATCAGGACCTCTTCACTTACCATGTTTTTGCCTGGATATATTTGACTAAGAAAGAGTTAAACAGAAATGCAGTTGTACCCTTAGAATTAAATTGTTTAACCATTTTCTGCCTCAGAGATTCCCTTTGACCTCTTCAAGAATAGAGGCTAGATTAGCAGTTTAATTGTCTTCCTCACTCTTCTTTGACAGTACTTTTCCCTCTTTTCAGTGGCCTCTTCTAATCTATCCTCTATCTCTCTGCTTGAAAAGAATTATTTAGTTTCATACAGTTTAGTCACTTCATATCTGTGTTAAAAACCTATTTCCTGGCTTTATATCACTCATCAAATCCAGTTCAGAGTCTTTGACCTTACTCAGGCCCCTCCAGTCTCTATTCTATCCCTCTCCAATTTGTCTCATGGTGTTCCCCTGTCCACCCACTGGAGCCAAGTGAGCCTGCTGATTTTCCCTAAAAGAGCCTTGTGTCTTTTCTACCTCCTTACCTTTGCAGTCCTTTTGTCCTCTTTGTGTGATGAGTTCTTGCCCATTAAAAACAAAACAATTTTCCTGATCTCTCTCTGCCAGTAAACCTTCCCATATGTCCCTCAGGGCTTAGTACAGAACTTGGCATAGAGTAAGAAGTGCTTCATAAATGACATTTGATAGGGAGAGATTGAAAATTTGAGAACAAGATGGGGATAATTGAGAATAGCAATCTGCTAGGAAAAATATAGGTGCCTTGTAGAGAGAGGGGTTGATTTTAGGAAAAAGAATAATCACCTCTTTGTCAGAGAATAGAAAGAGGAGAGAAAGGAAGATGATTTCAGAAGGTTTTGAGATGAGAATGAGAAATCACATTGAATGGTCTCAATTTTTTCCCCCTGGAATAAAAATTGAGGTCCACAGCTGGGAGAAGGGGAAAGCAAAGGGGAAGGTGGAGAAGTTTGGAATAGTGGAATAAGGGGAGTGAACTAGGGAAGCAGGAAGGAGAAATAAAAGGCCTCTTGTTACTGCAATGATCCACTTGAGATTGTTTGGCACTTAATCAAGAATTATTGTATGTCCTGCTTTAATATGAGTGAGAGTGGAGAGGCTGGATAATAGGGGTTATTGGGAGATGAGGCTTCACAAGGTGTACTGGTGGAGCGATCAAGAGGACAAGCAAGAGATTTGATAGTAAAAGACATTGTAGACTTGAAGGTTGAAATTGGAGAGAGGGAAATGAAGTTAAAATGAGGATAATGGCCTGAGAAAGTCTTGGGTAAAGGAAAGTGTGAATTGGTTGGAGGGTTGGTTTCCATAGTTACAAATAATTAAATTGGAGAGTTGCTTGCAGAGAGATAAAACTTAAATTTCAAAAGTGAGGTTGAAGCCTAGGAAATGGAGGCTGGGACAAGGAACAAGGAAACAACACGAATAAAAGCAAAATTTATTCGTGTGGGGGATTTGGACTTGAAAATGGAGGGAGATTTATTATAAGTAACACTGTGGTAAAATGTAATTAGAAGGGGGGGGGAAGGGAGATATAATGATGTAATTTGGAGGGGAGACTCCTGGGAGAATCAGACTCCTTAGGCCATAACCTTTATAGTACTCAAGGCAGTAGGGAATCAGGTGAATGCCAAGGGAAAGTGTAATGGTGGATGTAGTCAGGGGTAGAGATTCAGGTGATATTATGAGCTCCAGATTGGTTGAGACCTCTCTGGTCCTCTGTCAATTGGGTGTTGGAGGAGGGACTTGTGTTTTGGGTATAAAAAAAAGGTTAATTCTAAGTGTTCCTGTTATATAGTATGCCCACTTCTGCAATTGTCTAATTAAAGAGACTTATCCCTCCCAAGTCCAATGGAGTATTTTGCATAGGAGGGACTGGATGTCCCTGACGCTAAAGGATGGGGGCCATAAAGTGGTGGTCATTTGGAAAATATCAGAGCTTTTATTTGGGAAGTAGATTTCTTGTGTGTGTTTACTTATGCATTTTCTGAAGTGGATTGAAGGAATGAATCATGAGATTTTTAAGAGGTTAAAGAATTGTTAGGTTAGGAAATCTGAAGGAGGGTTTATGTGAATAGTAAAGCATCTTCATATGACGAAGTAGTTGGAGAGAAAAGTCAGATACTAAACTCCTTGAGAAAGTAGGGTGTATAACTTGGGATTTGGTATATTCTAGCTTCCATAATTTGGATTAGGTGAATTTTTTTTTTTTAATGAATAGAAATCAAAGGAAAAAAATGAAAATATAAAAGGAGAGTTTTGAAGTGACCTTGGGGAATAGGGAACATTCTGACTATGGATGTTGCTTTGATTATTTATATCAATGGAAGTTACAAAGTTGGAAAACTGGTTTTGACTGTGGAAATTGTTTGTTTGCCACAAATATTTACCATGGTGATGGAAGAATTCCAGAGAGCATTCCAAGGTGAAAAGAGATTTCCTATAGATGGTGCAGTCATTCAGATGCATCTCTTTGCACTTGACATGCTGATGGTCTTAAAGCTCAGAACACTGTAGAACATCCTGGATGATGCCCTCTATCTACTCAAAAAGGTTTGATTTAATCTCAAGTGGATGAAAATGGCTCTTATCCATGCAGTGACATTAATTTAGATGGGAAATGTATATTCAGTCCATATGTGCATATAAAGATCCATCCATCTAGCCTGCTAGCCCTCTATCTCTCCCTCAGATGCTGCAAATGAATAACCAGCTGTCTATCATTAAAGAGGAGAATAGTGGAGTAAATGATCTATGGGAAACTGTCATTCCTGTAAAGACTCCAGACATCTCCTTGGAATGAGGGAATCCAAGGTTCCTTTGGTGGTGGCACTCTGAACCACTACCCCCATCAAAGAATTAAAGAACACCTTATTCAAAGGACTGGTGTGAGCGGCCTGGTGAGTGTGAGCCAGCAGCTACACACAACAAAGAATGAACTTGTGACTATTGGGTGCAAAAGCTTTCTTTGTCGAACAGTGAGGTAGAACAAGGTGTGGTGCTGGTCACTTGGGGAGAGCTGGAGAGGAATTTGATGGTGCCTTCCTCAAACAGAGGACAGAAATGGAAAAGAAGGTGGCCAGCAAGTGTGTGCAGAGGTAGCGAGCCTTTTTCTTCTTGTTTTCCAACTTTGTAACTTTCAGACTCATGCCATATTTGGTTCATTTATCCTAATGAGATTTCAGATGACTGTTATTTTAATTAACACAGTTTCCAGTCCTCTGCTTCAAAAATGAAACCATTTTCCCCAGGTAATTGTTTTGTGGTGGCTGTTCCTGACAGAATGCTTGTAGAATCAGAAAAGCTTTTTTGAAGTCAAATAAATTGTAGGCAGGAAACAGTGGAGTTTACTGCTGCAGAGGCCCGGAGTGCTTCCTTTGAATCCTGCTTCATGCCCTTGCTGGTTGTGTGGCCTTTGAGCGGGTTTCTCACTTGGACTGAGAAGGAGCAGTGAGAGAGAGGAGGAAACTAAGAGATCAGTGCCAGGAAAAACTCAAGCAGGATCTAGTGCTCAGTGGTGCCAGGCATGGCTAGGGGGTCCATAGATGAGGCCCGAGAAAGACCATCCATCAATCAAGTTTGGCCGTGCCAGTGGTGAGATCAGAAGAGGAGTTGTGGGATGTTGGCAGCAGATTTTCTGGGGAGTCTGCATGAATCTCAATTAATGAAAGATCTGAGGATTGCTTAGCTCCAGAATGCCCAGGTGAGGTTTGTTGACATAAATTAGCAGTTTGCCCAATTATGTGATTTCTTCCACCTTCATTTATCAGCATCACTGATTGGCTTTCGAAAGTGCCAGGCCTGTGATCTTCATTTTCTCAAGAATTTATTATTTATAAAACTGAATGATTTGCCAGTTCTGCACATACTTCTCTCCACTTTTCCTGTGCTGCTTGGGAAGGTTCAATTAGAACTAAATGCCAAGCACTTGGTTTCTAAATAATTGGAAATTGGCTAATGAAATTGCTGACATATCCTTGGTTTGGAAGTTGTAGAAAGGTAACACCAGTCTTTTGAGTCTCACAGGTTTTTTCTTTACTTATGTGTTTGCTTTTATTTATTCAAAAAAAAAAAATCTGCAGACACAGCATAGAACTAAATTGGAAGAGCCATTGCACTCTAAGGTGAGTGCTTTGGCTAAAACCCTTGGAGTGAAAAACTGAAGCAGCAGGATGAATCTTGGCACAGCTCCTAAGGAAATAGCCTCTCCCCATTGATTTCTGATAAAATGTATCTGTTCAGTGATGAGAGAAGCTAAGTACAAACAGGGATTCTTCCTTGAATCTCATCCTTTCATCCTTGCAGGACTAAGAGTTTCCAACTGTATGGGTCCCTCTTTCCTGGCATCCATTTCCAGCCTGCTGAACTTGGGGAGATGGACCTATAAATCTCTGTACTGAGGCTGGTTCCCAGACCATTCTGGAGTCCCTAGCCTTATCCACTGTGTCAAAATGACAGACAGGGTTTTCCTCAGAGAGGCAGTAATTTTAAATATTAATAATAAATGAAATAAATGAAAAGAAGGCTGAAATAATCAGTGTCATTTGTATGCCAACTACATTAGTCTTGTGTTGGACTATAAAATACATCATCACTGGGTAAAATTGGGTATAATTGGAGAAAGAATATATTCTGGAGCAGTGTCCTAAACTTGTTGATAAGAATAGATTGTTCTAAGAATAGTCACAGATCTGTGCCATTTTATTCAATAGGTCATGCCAGGCATTGTGCAAAGTGCTTGAAACAAAGAACCCTTCCCAATACAAACTACAATATTGTTTCCACTTAATTTTTTATTTATGCTTGAAAGACTTTACTGAATATAATTTTACATTATGGTGAGAAAAAGATGCATTTAATATTTCTGTCTTTCTTGCATTTGTTTGTGAGGCTTTTATGCCCTAATAATATACAGGCAAGTTTTGTGAAGGTGCCATCATGTCTGAGAATAAGTATACTTTTTTTTGTTCCCAGTTTTCTTCTGAGATTTATCATTATCATTATCTATTCATTTCCATAATGTTCTTATTTTATGGGTAAATGAAAATATGGGATACTTTAAGAACTTACATGTCATTCTTTTTCAGGGCCATCTTAATCTCTGTATCTTTCCTATTTTAATAGATATGTTGCTGAAGGAACACTTAGTCATTTATTTCATTCATGCCTAGTTATTTACACATCTCTCACAGGAGACGGTGTGCTCCATGAGGGGACGATATTTGTGCCATTCTTTGTATTTCCAGCACTTAATAGTGTCTGGCACATAACAGCTTAATAATTGCTTGTTGACTAACTGACTGAAAGTAGAATGTAGCTTTATGGCTATAATTTGAGATTTTTCTGTTATGTTTTATTTTATTTATGAGTGAGCCTTTCCCTTTCACTCCTTCCTTAAAATATTTCTTGACATTAAAAAAAGTAGTTGCAAAGTATATATAATTTCAGCATCTAAATATGTTATGGTAACACATGGGAACAAGTTACTATATTAAACATTATTCAGATTAAGTTTAGATTTTTTTTAATTTTGAAAGATTTCTACATTATTGTTAGCAATCTAATTTTTACAATACTGTTATATAAATGATTTTTTAAAAAATGTTATTTAGACCCTCTAAATAGTGAGAAACCGTTTGTGTTCTGAGAACATGCTTTGTTGGCCTAGAACACCATTCTCTATTTAATTGGATGTAATTTACCAGAATGAGTGAACATTCATGTTGGATCGATGCTGATTGCACAAGCATCATGATGGCCCTCTTGGAAGCTGACCTGGTTTCTGATTTTGGCATTCAGGTCATTCACTGAAAGCATGTGGGGAAGCTTGTCTTCTTGTTCTTTCTGGAGTTCTTGCATCATTATTTATCAAAAAGCAAATGTGATCTTGACTTCAACGGGGCTAAATTACCCCCCAGTTTGATAGAAAAATCTAAATATTTGAATTATGTTGTTATTAATAAAGATTTGATTGTGTGGAACACCGCGTGTAGAACTCTTAAGGCCCAAGTCAAGTTGACTGCAATGAAAATTCTATAAGAACAAGAACACAATTTCTCCTTGAATACTTAGATAACTTAGAATTGGGTTGTTGGGTATAACTCAACTGAGAGGAGGTGTGACTTAAAAGATGTTCCTGCAGGATTGCTATGGCTAAACCCTTCTTTGAGCTCCTTTTTGGTGTGTTATCAGTCATCAATCGACAGATGTTTATTAAGCAATCCCTTGTGGCAAGCATTGTGCTGGTCAATTTTGGGGATGCAGACAAAGGTCCAAATAGCACTTGCTCTCCAGCAGCTCCCAGCTCACACATAAATCAATGTAACATTAACAGTGATTTGAGAATGCGATCACTTTAAAGAGTTGGGAGCCAGGGGCACTGTCTTTGGAGGGGTAGACAAAGGCCTTTTGAAGCAGGAAGCATTACACTGAACTTTGATGGATACGAGGACTTCGAAGAAGCAGAGGAGAGAAGGAATATTGTAGACTTGGAGGGGGTCAACCTCTAGGCAAAGGCATGGTGATTGGAGAGGTCACATGGGGTGTGAGAACAGTGTGCTAGCCAGGTTAGCTTGAAATAGAGTGATGGGCCCTAAACTTTGGAAAAGGAGGCTGGGCCCTAAACTTTGGAAAAGGAGGCCAGAGGGAGAAGGCCAAGTGCTTTAAACGTAATAGAACAAGTGAGTATTTTGTTTTGGAGGGATGGAATGACATAGTCAGCCCTGAGCATCAGAAATCTCACTGGCAGCTGGAAGATGGTTTGGCTGAGCCAGAGATCTGGTGTGAGGGGGCTAATTGTGTTATGACATTTCTTAGAGTCGAATTCCTGCATTTAATTTCAGAACCTCTTGGCTGAAAAAGTGGAGCAGCTGA
The DNA here is from genome assembly GCF_048593235.1 of Sminthopsis crassicaudata. Lineage (NCBI taxonomy): Eukaryota > Metazoa > Chordata > Mammalia > Dasyuromorphia > Dasyuridae > Sminthopsis > Sminthopsis crassicaudata. The sequence goes on from NC_133619.1 coordinate 572,268,022, forward strand.
TGGATTGGAGTGTGAGACGCTCCGTTATCAGAATGAATGGGGACAAGTTTCGGAGGTTTGTGAAAGCGCCTCCCCGAAACTACTCAGTCGTGGTGATGTTCACAGCCCTACAGCCACAGAGGCAATGCTCCGTGTGCAGGTAATATTTTCTAAGGTCATCCATTTTTCATGTTCTTTGAAGATTGCTTATTCTCTATCAAAATTCTTAAATGAAGACACTCTTGGGAAAGAAGGTGGAATGTTCTGAAATCACTTCCATGGGAAATACATGCACCTCTCTTGAATTCAGTAGATAACTGTTATAATTCCATTAAATTAAATATTTGTCGAGGGTCAGACAATAGGTTATGGTATGCATCAGATAAAAATGAAATGGATCCATGCTTAAAAAGTGTAGTATGCTTACTGTGATTTATATTACATTGATGTCACCTGTCTGAACTACCAATCTGAGTGTTGGAATTGTTCAAGCAAAGCCGCTTCACTCATGCTTGTCTTCTATTCAGATATTTCTGGCAGAAGACAAATTAGATCCCTGAAGTTAACATTTTAAAGTGCAATTTACCCACTTTAAGAGGAAAAAAAAAAGTTTGATTTTTAGAAATTTGCTATAGGTATCCACTAAAAGGAAAGTTTATATACCTGGATATAATAATATTTGTGGATCAGGACCCTCAGTTCTCCTAGGCTAAATTGTGGCCATACGTAGAAGGACACCAGACAGTTACGTTAGCCTGTCAGTATTAAAAGGGAAGACATCCTTGATGGTATATGGAAAGCATATTTTATAGAAGAGAACCTGTGTAAAAATAAGCTTACTAATTCTTTGCACTAGGAACAGCAGCTTAAGGAAAGTAGTTGGGATGATTTAGTTTAGTTTTATAAAAAAACAGCCTTTTGCTGTAGTATCAGATCCACAAGCATAAAGTATGCCTTTCTGTGCAGGCATCTTTAATTGTGGTGCTAGTTGGTGGATTCTCCATGAGGAAATCCATATCCTGCTATCTCCTGGGACTAAGAGGATATTTGTGGGAGTGGGAGGTTGTCAGTGATGAGCCACTTTTCTCTAGGACTTGGCTGCAGGTTTCTCTTTGGAAAAAAGGGCTCCCTTCTGTCCTCAAGCCCCACTAGGTGTCATGTCGCCCTGTTCTCACATCAGTGCCTTGTTTCTCACAGGCAGGCCAATGAAGAGTACCAGGTGCTGGCCAACTCCTGGCGCTATTCCTCGGTCTTCTCCAACAAGCTCTTCTTCAGTGTCGTGGACTATGATGAGGGTGCAGATGTTTTCCAGCAGGTACCTGCACCTAGTTACGCTTTCCATTGTGTCTAGCCCACTGAGTCCCAAAATGGGAACAATTCCCTTGTGATGTAGGCAACTCAAGTGAGCATTTTAGTTCTTGTGACATGAATGGTTGCCAACAGTGTAGGACCTGTTATTGTAGCCTTTGGCTGTGGCATTGGGGTGACTTGAGGGCCACAGCACATTCGAAGTTTATCCACCCTTCAGACCCTAGGAGATGCAAGAAGCATCTGCCTTTGGCTTTGTTATTCATTTTAAAGTAAATGTTTCCTGTTGCATTCATTCTGTGTAGAAACCTGGTCCCCCATCTGTTCCCAGGTGTAGGCATTTTAATAATTGTGACATGCTACCTTAGCCAGTACCCACCTGCCCCCCCACTTTGTATTCCCAGAACTTTCCAGGGTATCACTGAGGGGAGGTCAGGCTTGCTTTGGCTGGCAACCAGTGTGGGAGGGTTAGAATGAGATAGAATTGAAGTCTGAGAGAATCTTCAGGGACCCAGTTTCATCCTTATAACAGTCTGATGTCCTCCCCCTGCCTCCTTGGATTTCTTGGCTTTTTACTTCCCAGACTGTCCTGGTCAGCTACAGTCTGAGACTGGGTCTTTTGGATCTTTTTATTCTCTTTGTCCAGGCACTGACCTGACAGGTATGTGATTGCCTTTAAAGCCCGGTTTTTGATCAAGGGTTTCCAGTTGTAGGCTATACAATTTAATTCATTAGTTTTGCCTTGTGTGCCACAGTTTAATGCTAGCTTCGAAGTCTTTGTTTCATATCCCAAAGGGTAGCTCTTCACAGAATGTAACTGTGCCCTCTTTTGCAGCTCAACATGAACTCAGCGCCGACTTTCATGCATTTCCCTCCAAAGGGGAAACCCAAGCGTGCTGACACTTTTGACCTACAGAGAATTGGGTTTGCTGCAGAGCAGCTCGCCAAGTGGATTGCTGACCGGACAGATGTTCATGTAAGTTTCTGGGGATGTAGATATGGGGGAGAGAACTTCCTGGGGAGGGAAGGTATCAGCAGTGCATTTGGAACCTCTTCATGGACCACTGATGGGTGGTCTGTGTCCCTCTCCTTTTCAGATCCGCGTTTTCCGCCCCCCCAATTACTCAGGCACCATTGCCTTGGCCCTACTGATCTCTCTTGTTGGAGGGCTGCTCTACTTGAGGAGAAACAACTTGGAGTTCATTTATAACAAGACGGGCTGGGCCATGGCTTCCCTGGTAAGTGAACATGTGTGTGCATGTGTGTATGTGTGTGTGCCTGTGCATGCACATCAGTTCATGTTAACAGATCAGGACTAGTAAGGACTAAGATCTTCCCCAAGGGAGAATCTGACCATGGAGAGCCTTAAGCAGGGTTTCCCTGCTAGGACATCCACCCTTATAATCCTGTCCCAGTAGGGCTTCTGGCCTTCTATGCTGCTTAATGTCTTTCTGTAATGATGCTGTGCAAATAGCTGAAAAAAACTTAAAATCAACCTTATATGGAGCCTTTACCTTTAGGAAAGAGAAAGAAGGGAATAAGCATTTATATGTAATAAGCATACAATTACTGTGCTTGGGGCTTTTTATAAATATAACCTCATTTGATCTTTGCAATAACCTTGTGAAATAGGGACTGTGTATGATACTCATTTTATAGTTGAGGAAACTGAAGCAGACAGAGGTGAAGTGGCTTACCCATCCTGTGAGGAAGTATCCAAAGTCAAATTGAACTCAGCACTTCCTGACCACAGGGGCCCCAGTTCTTGCTTTCTGGTTGGTGCTTCTGGTGACCATTCTCTTGGGTACTTGGGTCTAGCCTAATAATTCAATAACCCCCAGAGATACAACTCAGTCTGGATTCTGCTCAACAAAGTCAGTTTGCTCACAGTAATATCCAAATAGTTTGTGTTTTTCTTAGATTTTGACATACATTTTGTGGCATTCATAAATGTAAAATAATAAATACAGTTTTAATTTTGAAAATAAACATTGTTTCTATTTTAACTTACTCTTACTGGAAAATGTGCCCCATAATCAAAAGTTATTTTGTCATAAGTTTGATTCTCTGAAATAAACTTTTGAAATATTTAGATTTGGTAGCTATATTAAGAGACATCTATATCTACATTTGGATCTGTATGTATTTCAATAAATACATGTTCACAAAAATCATATCCACATAAAAATGTCCATAAAGGACATAGAAACTCAAAAAGGCAGAAATTTTAAGCATTTCGTTTATATATCATACTTCAGTACAAAATAAATAAGAGGAATATAATTTAAAAGATATAGATATAAATTCTGACTAAAAGCAACTTGCTCATTAGAACCTAATGTGTATCAAAATTAAGATTTTTTAAAAATTAAAGATTAATATAAATATAAAGCCCAAATTAAAGAAATCTGAGAAAATGTTCAGCAGCAATTAGAAATCTATGGATTCAGTGGCATTTATGAATTAAGTTGCAATTAAATTAAAAATAACTTGCTCTTTAGAGCCTAATATGCATCAAAATAATATTTTTGAAAAATTAAAGATTAATATAAATATAAAGCTCAAATTAAGGAAATCTGAGAAAATCAATATTCAGCAGCAACTAGGAATTTAGGAATTCAATAGCATTTATGAATAAGTTTGCAATTAAATTAAAAATGCACAAATTCATATACCAAAGGAAGCACAAATCAGCCAAATAAGGAATATTAGGAAGAGAACAATATAAATGATAAACCTCTAGCAAATTTAATTTTCAAGAAAAGAAAAGAAGAAAAAGTTAAATTAAAAAAACTTTAGAAATCAAAATAAGACAAAGTGACAGAAACAAAAACTTCCTTCCTTCCTTTCTTCCTCTCTCCCTCCTTCCTTCCCTCCTGAAGAGCTCACCATGGGCCTTAGTACTTTGCAAAATTCTGGGCAGATAAATATAGAAAAAAACGACACAGCCAAGAAGTTTACAATCTAATATGGGAAGACAGCCCCCCCAAATGAAGCTTAAATGGGGTGGGCAGGAAAGATATTTATTATGGAGATATATTAAAGATTTATATGCCAAGAGAATGAGAATCTTGAAAAAAGTTGTTATTTATAGAAACATTAAATACTTACATTGAATAGATATGAATCATATAATCTATGCAAATAATTACAAATATTACATAAATTGTTTTCAGGAGCATGGAAATAAGTCAAATAAAGACTTAATATCCATACTTGGTAGTGATATGCCAGAAAAAGAAATGCAGATCAGTATAAGAGTAATTTCATTAATAGAAATAATCTAGTATTTAAAAAGTTTGTTGGAATTAGAGTCAGGTATACTTGGGCCCAAATATCAGTTATTTATAGGTTGTTTGAGCCTTGGCAGATCTTAGTTTCCTCATCCGTAAAATATATATATTAGGGTCATTTAGGATTTGTACACAGAATGTAAACATGGCTCAGTATTAGGAAACTAGTAAGCAAAATAAATTGCATTTTAAACAAAACTGTTAGCATCTCAACAGATGCATTTAAAAAAGTTTGGAAAAATATAATATCCACTTAGAAACCAGAACAAAAGGTGGTATAAGATTAAGAAAATGTCATTTAACTTTAAAAATGTGTAATTGAAGATAATAAGAACCCTTCAGGGTGGACTCCACTTTCCACTATTCTTAACTGAATAGTTTTGGGAAGACCTGCTTTGATAACTTTGAGAAAAAGAAAAAAGAAAAAAAGCCAAACCTAAAGGAATCAGCTTAATCAAATAAGAGTTTAAAAGCTTTCTCTCTCTCTCTGAAACTGAGGTTTATGATGGTTTATTTAGAAAACTCAGGAGGCTTACCTAAACAATTAATTAGGAGAATAAATACTCAGATGCACCTGTGATCTTGTCCATCTGGATCCTTGCCTACTCAGCCCATGGGACTCTTTTAATGTCTTTCTGTAAGCTTGTTGCAAGGCTCACCTGCATGCGGATGACCTCCTATACTTAACTATTGGCCACATAATACCAAAGAATGGTTGGCCTTTCACTTCTCTTTCACTTCTCATTTTTATGCTAATAGACATTTTCCTCCTAGCTTTTTCTCCTGTTTTCTTTAGAGATCCTCACCGATTCTGTGTGGTAGCTTACTGACATTCCCTCTAGCCTCTTTCTCTTACTTATTAATTGTTCATTTTCTCCTCTCCTCTCCTCTCCTCTCCTCTCCTCTCCTCTCCTCTCCCCTCCCCTCCCCTCCCCTCCCCTCCCCTCCCCTCCCCTCTCCCTTCTCCCTTCTCCCTTCTCCCTTCTCCCTTCTCCCTTCTCCCTTCTCCCTTCTCCCTTCTCCCTTCTCCCTTCTCCCTTCTCCCTTCTCCCTTCTCCCTTCTCCCTTCTCCCTTCTCCCTTCTCCCTTCTCCCTTCTCCCTTCTCCCTTCTCCCTTCTCCCTTCTCCCTTCTCCCTTCTCCCTTCTCCCTTCTCCCTTCTCCCTTCTCCCTTCTCCCTTCTCCCTTCTCCCTTCTCCCTTCTCCCTTCTCCCTTCTCCCTTCTCCCTTCTCCCTTCTCCCTTCTCCCTTCTCCCTTCTCCCTTCTCCCTTCTCCCTTCTCCCTTCTCCCTTCTCCCTTCTCCCTTCTCCCTTCTCCCTTCTCCCTTCTCCCTTCTCCCTTCTCCCTTCTCCCTTCTCCCTTCTCCCTTCTCCCTTCTCCCTTCTCCCTTCTCCCTTCTCCCTTCTCCCTTCTCCCTTCTCCCTTCTCTCTGGCTGGGGTTAAGTGATTTGCCCAGGATCACACAGCTAGGAAGTGTTAAATGTCTGAGATCAAGTAAGAACTCAGGTCCTCCTGAATTTAGGGCTGGTGCTCTATCCACTGTGCTACCTAGCTGCCCTGTTAATTGTTCATTTTCAGTCTTTCAGTTATACAACTGTAGAAAATAGAATGTTAGTATTAGAAAGATATCCTTTTGTCTGTGGGAAAAGCTTGGGGTCATTAAAAGTGCCTAACCTGTCCATCTACTTTCTAGTCCAGATGTATTTACTAATGGACAAAGTTGCCCATGGGATAGATTAGATGACCGTGTGTGTGTGTGTGTGTGTGTGTGATAATCTGGGTCACAGAAAGTTTATGTTGAGGGACTCTTAAGTTTGACACCAAAACTGAGAGTATAATGCTATGGAGGCAAATGGACCTTTAATGAAATATAAGACTTCCAAGCATTTCTGATGAAAAGCACATTGTTGCAAAGGAACTTTGGAGTTCAGACACAGGAATGAAAAGAAAGGTAAACATGAATGAAAATGACAAAGGACTAAAAAAAATTATTAAAAAACAAAACAAAACAAAACAAAAACCTGATAAATACCAGAGTAAGAAAAGAGAGTACTGTGTGATAAGAAATGATGGAAATTTTAACTGTTAAATAAAAGCAAAACATAAGTCCTTATGCCATTAGAGAAAAATATTTCAAGATCTGTGTATGTTTTCCATGGCATATCACATTCTGTGTTTTTCTAGTCCTTGTTGACTCCTGTGAACAATACCTTAACTTTATGGTCCATTATAATTCTTGAAAAATACCTATCTTATTCTTTAGAAAGGTTGGGTAGAAACAAGTATGTCTAAGACATACTGTTTTTGTTAGCCTTGAGAAGCAAGGCAAATTAAATTTCAAGACTGAATTTTTAATGCTTTTGTTATGTAATTTCTATCATGATGTTGATGGTGAGGGACCCTTTGATGTATCTTCTTAATCTCTTCTTGTAGAGGAATTAGAAGTCATTATACTTCATTTGTCTGAAGATAATTTTTGGTTTTATAACTTAAAAGTGGGCCTTATAGCTCCCAGTGATAAAAATAGGCTGGCTCCAGGTGATCCCTGTACCTTATTTTGTGTAAGTTTGGTTTCTCAGTGTAGAGGAGCTCAGGTAGGACCAATAAACCTCCTCCAGGCTTTGGAAAAGGTTTTTTCTTTTGTCTAACAGCTGTTTGCAGAGCTCTTGTCTCATGGAATTATACCTTCCACTTGTCCAGTTCTGGCTTTTAAGCAGTTGTGTTTTTTTTTTTTTGTTTTGTTTTAGTAAAATTTTATGCCGCCTTTAGCAATTTGTTAATTCTGTTTTTATAACTTTCTTGCATAGTTCTCATTTCTTTTCCCATGGCTTCCTCTGTTGCAAACCTCCTCCAGGCTTTGGAAAAGGTTTTTTCTTTTGTCTAACAGCTGTTTGCAGAGCTCTTGTCTCATGGAATTATACCTTCCACTTGTCCAGTTCTGGCTTTTAAGCAGTTGTTTTTTTGTTTTGTTTTAGTAAAATTTTATGCAGCCTTTAGCAATTTGTTAATTCTGTTTTTATAACTTTCTTGCATAGTTCTCATTTCTTTTCCCATGGCTTCCTCTGTTGCCTTTTTTTTTTTTTTTTGCTCTTTTTAAAATCTTTTCTAAGACTTCTTGCTGGGGTTTTGTGACTGCATGTTTCTTTATGACTTTGCTTGTAGAGATATCTTCAGGTTATTGTCTTATTCTGAGTTTGTATCTTGGGCTTCCTTGTCCTAAGAATAGCTCTTTGTTTTGGGTTTTTTTTTTTTTTTTCTGTTGCTTATTTTTAACAACCCACTTACTCACTTTGGACTTTGTGTTGGACTCAGCTGGCCTCTGAAGGGGGATGCCTTAACTTCGGCTACTTTTAAAGCTCAGTTGAGGCCTGCCGTCTTGGTCTGTGTTCTTCAAGTTCCTGACCTGGTTCAGATCTGTTTGCTTGTCTGCTATTGAGGCTACTGCTGGACTTAGTCATTATTAGCCCTCTGGAAGGTTTTGCTGAGTCAGAGAGACTGAATTGCCAGCTCCCATTGATCTTTGTTTCCTTCCCTGGTTAATTTTTTTGCAGCCATATATAGAACTTATGACTGGAATTGAGTACCGTGTTTCCCCGATAATAAGACCTATCCTGAAAATAAGACACCCACATACTCTTTAATATTCCGCTAAAATAAGCCCTCCCCCGAAAATAAGCCCTATCGAACTTACTATGAAAACGGTCATCATGGTGATCCCCTGCGCTATATGCTGCGTAGCGGTACCTTCAGTAAGCAGCGCCGCCCTCCCCTCCCGGGTGAAACGCACGTCGCGCTCCGAGCTGCATCCAATCAGAGCTGCAGCAGTGAGCGCGTCATCCTCTTCTTCCCTGGTGATTTGCTTGCTGGCGCTACTGAGAGCAGCGCCGCGGAGTAGAGCTGAGACCGGACCATCTAAAAACTCGGTAAGTTCAGTAAGCGATGGAGAATAAAATAAGCACTCAGGGGGCATGATGGAGGCTAAAAGGGGCATGATGGAGGATAAAAGGGGCATGATGGAGGATAAAATAAGCCCTCCCCTGAAAATAAGCCCTCTGGTGTTTTTTAGTCCCAAAAAAATAATAAGACAGTGTCTTATTATCGGGGAAACACGGTATTTGCTCTGCTCTTGGACCTCATAGCTATAGTTCTGAGACTTTTTCCCCTGCTCCATGCATAGGTAGGACCTCTCACAATGCAACTGTGACTTCTCTACCCTACCCTGGAACTGTGACCTTTGGTAATGGGGGTTAGAGATATCAGATCTTGTCTCTGTACTGGATCTGGTGACTGGGAACTGGCTAAGATAAAAACTGTTAGATGGTACCTGTTCCCACTCCAGGTCTGGCGCAGAGGTCCCATGGAATCTTCTTTTGCCCTCATGCTTCTTGCCCTGTTGTTCAGTCTCAGGCCTGCACTGTTCCCTGGAGCTACAGTGCTCCTTACTGTTGTGCTGCTCTCCTAGTACCCTCTTCAGTGTCCACAGATGTATCTGTTCTTCCCAAGTTTCCATGTGCTGGAAAAACAACTCCTGTGACTCTATTTGTTTTACTAGAGTTTGGTGTGGTTCATTTTTTGGGTTATTGCAGGGGGTGTGGAAGAACTGGACAGAAATCTTGACTTGCTGCCATTTCGATTGTTCCAAAACAGGGATTATCCATGTCCTTCTCTCCTTTGAGATTCTGGTGAAGCCTCTGGTTACTTCTCAGGAGTAATATTTTAGTCCATTGCAGAGTATTGGTTGGAGAGTGAGGCTTTCCGCATATTCTTGTGTATAGATGGGAATGGAAGTTGGCTTTAGCTCCAGAACTTTGTAGAGTCTATGGAAGAGATCTAGGATTGTAAAAAGTTTGCCTAGTCACAATATAGAGGCTAAATGGATAAGGAGTATCTGTGCCCCACATTGGGATGATGAACTCATCTTTATCTGGGAAAGTGCAAATGATGACAGATTGGGCCCAGGATTAAACAGGGCAGGATGGTTATATTATATGAAACTTCTTTTTTTCTTAAGGAATGGAAAACTTCCCCTTCCCCTAACTTTGGGGAGAGCATGGAGGTGAATAGCACAGTGGACAGAGTACTAGCTGGAGTCAGAAAGATCTGAGTTCAAATGCAACCCCAGACACTTTCTATCTTGCTAAAGTCACTGAATCATTGTCTACCTCTGTAAAATAGGGATAATAAAGCATCTACTCCCCAGCGTTGTGATTTTCAAAAGAGTACAGTGTCAGGCATATAGTTAAGTTCTGTAAGATTATTGCTACTATTATCATCATAATCCATATCAATAGTAGTATGATTATTATTTAGTGAGCATCACTGGATTGTGATGGATGTTGTTGGAAGAAACATCTAAATCAATGCTGTCTAATCATCTGGATCATTTCATTAGGGCATATGTATTCTAGGGTTTTAGAGACTGTATTTGGACCCTGTGACAAGACTGACTTTTGGAGGTAACACACTGAAAGACAGAGAAGATGCCAGATGTGTCTGGTTCTTCAACATGGACATGGAAGATAGAACACAAGTTAGAAGAGCATAATGAAGTTAGAAAATAATGTTCAAAGGCAAAAATGATGGGACAAGTAAGATTGAAACTATCTCATTTTATAAAGTCTTGTTCTTTTGGTCAGTTCTTTGTTTTAGAAGCTGCCTGACTTCCCAGTAACTGGTTTTGTGAGATGAATTTAGAAGGCAGACTTCTAGAATATGAGGCTTTATTGACCTTTGCTTTGTATGCTTTTTTCTCATTGTGTTATTCCTTGGTTTGTGTCTTCTTGATGCTTCCAGCTTGGATTTTTGTGGTAGATTTTATAAGACCAAGGTTTTGATTTGTGTTTGCTATATGCATTGATGCCTCCTGAAGCAATATGAAGCCTTCACTGGTACATTCTGGAAACAGTGAAGATCTCTTCCTGTAGGGACAGCAGAAGGTGGCAAGTATGTGGATAATTTTTAGAGCTAGTATCACTGAGAATATAGACATTTGATCCTTTTTGCTTCAACTAAACTGCTATGTTCCATCTCCTATCTTTTTTTCCAGATGTTCTCCTAGTCCCTTTCTGCCTAAGTCAACCCTCCCTTTCCTCATCTTCTCCTTCTTCCCTTCCTCCCCTCCTCCCCCAATCCTTCATTGGGATTGATGAAAGAAAACCTGGCCACCATTGTCTTTCCTTCCTTAACCTTCAGAGCCATTGCCCCTTAATCATGCATTTCCTTGTAGCCTCTCCAGTGGCTTTTGCCCATTTTCTCTCTCAGTTCCAGACTCAGGATCTACTCATGCAGACTCAACTCTTATTCTTTAAGGATTGTCAGGCCTGTCTGTCTGTTGCCTTCTGGTCTGTGTAGCTGTCCTTTGCTGCTCATATCTGCTCTCCTTGAGGGATCTTGGGCCATCCTTTGTGGGAATGCCTGAGTAAGCACCATGCTGAGGATGCTCAGGGCCTTTGTGCATTTTCGCATTGCTTTGGAATCAATTATTTTAATTATAGTGAGATCATGGGGTTCTTTGAAGGGAAGCCTTGCAGTCCTACTGGGGGAATACTGCTATCCCAATAATGAGTTTTCGAGGCAGTGAGCAGATGGCAATCATGAGTAGCCCTGGACAGTCCCAAATGTGATCTAGCATAATCAGTCCAGCCAAGTGTGCAGAAAGTTGGCCGCTGTCATAATTATTCCGGTCATAGCATCCCATGAAACAGACGAATATCCCATCATCCCACATCTTCTCTTTAGCTTGGTCAATGACAATGATGGTACTTCCAGAGATGGGGCTATAAATTAAGCTTAATATTGTTACTTAATGTCCATTCTTTTGCTGTTAAGCTGTACGTTCTCCAAGGGCATGTATCCTCTAATTTGTATTTTATTCATCATAAGTCAAGTAGAATGTAGGTTGGTACTCATTTAATGTTATTTACTTGGACCACTAAATCTATCTTTGCCAGAGAATTCATAAGTAGAAAACCTGACGTAAGTCTGTTAGTTCCTACTCTTGACAGATTTTTAGATCTAAAATTCTTTTTTTTTAGGGGGGAAAAAAAAACCACATTTATTTTGTGTCTTATGTACCTTGAGAAGGCCCTTTTCTCACCCCTAGAATTGCAGAGACATAAATAAAATGATTCCTGCCCTCTCATGACTGACATTCTACTAGGAATGGAGACACTTTTTCACATGGTCATGCTGCCAAGTCAGTTTAGTCCACATGATCTTATAACTGCTTTGAAAGGTAAAAAGTTAAAGAATTGTGATTGTCTTTAATAAGTAGTATCTTAAATCTTTTATGGATTTTAAAAAACTTAGTGTGCTGGATAAACTAATTGAATTCAAGTAACATTTGTCTTTTATATTCTCTGCATTTCGGTCATTTGAATATATTCTATTTTTCAGTGTGTGGTCTTTGCTATGACATCTGGACAAATGTGGAATCATATTCGCGGACCTCCATATGCTCATAAGAACCCTCAGAATGGACAAGTGGTAAGTTCCTGTCCAATGATTCACAGATTCAATTTGTATTTAGCCTATAGGAAAAAAATGAGTTCTACATTTATTATTTAAAAATGTTCATCTGACCATTTTCCCTCCCTCCAGTATCCTGGTTTGATTGGTGATGGTCTAATGTTATAGAGGCATGGCTATGGTCATTGAGCCCAAGAGGAGACACAGATACTGAAGGACTCTGTTGCCCATTTTCTCATAAGGTTCCATCTCTTGATCCCAGCATGGAAATGAAGGTTTATCCAGAAAGGGATATGCTGCAGAGTAGATAACTCTCTGTGTCAGGGGGCACCATTTTGTATTGGCTGGTCTGATTTCCTCTCTAGGGAAGAGAAGCTATTCTCGGTGCCATGACTGGGGAGGTTTTTTGCTGTTTCGAGCGTCAGAGGCTCAGCTGTGAAGGAGTTTGTGCTCCTGGTTTGAGGGGAATGCTTTAGCCTTTGCAAGAGTGATTTTCTGGCCTTCTGTGATTTTAACAGTGACACTTGCTAACATTTGTATGGCACCTGTTCCGGGCTGGGCTCTCTGCTGAACACTTTACAAATAAGATCTCATTTGATACCTATTGTGAACCCCATTTGAGGAACCTGCTGCAAACAGAAGGTGGTGACTTGCCCAGGCTCCTGTAGCTAGTGAGAGTCTGAGGCCAGACATGAATCAGGTCTTCCTCGCTCCACTCTGCTTGCCTGTGCACTCAGGTTTGCCCTGAGTCTGTCCTTATATCTTTTTCAGGTCTTATATCTGTTCAGGTCTGTCCTTATATCTTTTCTCTTGTCCTCTTTGCCCCTATCCTAGTGAAACTCTTGGCCTGTGCCCCAGCCTTGGCCATTGCCACTGTTCTCCCCCCCTCCCCTGCTGAGTGAAGAGGGGCTGACTGGGGACTCCCCAGATTTATGCCACGTCACTTTGATACCTTCATCTACCCTCTCCATCTTCACTGATCTCATCTTCTCTTTGCCAGAGCCAACCCCTTTACTTGCACAAGTGACCCTGTTCCATCTCTGCTTCTCCAGTAGATTGCTCTTACCTTCTCTCTGTCCCTGTCTGCTGTGGTTTACAGAAATACCTCCATATCTCCCACATCCTCCATCTGTGCATTCTCCCTAGCCATCTTGCTAAATTAAATCTCTTCCCCCATTCTTAGCTACTCTGAAGATGTCTGTCTGCTGCAGGAGCCTCTAGCTCCTCTCCTTTCACTTTCTTCTGAAGTCTCTGCAGCCTGCTTCTAACCTCCTCATGTGCTCCCTCCAGATTTACCAGTGGTCTCTTAATCACCAATCCCCGGCCTCTTCTTTGTCCTCATTCTCCTTGACATCTGCAATCTGTGACACCGCTGAGCATTCTCTCTTTCCTGAGAGCCTCTTCCCTCTGATTCTCCTGCTGCTTCTCTGACCATTCCTCCTCAGACATCTCTTCCTGATCAAGTCCTCTGACCTTAGGTGTTCCACAAGTCCCTGCCCTGGGCCCTCTTCTTTGGACTGTTTTTATTACTTCACTTAGGGCTGAGCTCATCAGCTCCCACAATTGGATTGCCCTTCTATTGTCAGGTATGAGATTAAAGAGTGGCAGCAGCCTGTGCCCAGGGACAAAGATTGTGCCTGAGATTCCCTGCACCTTCTTTTTTTCTTGGCCTCCCCACCTGTGTGTGCTGTCTTCCCCTTTTAGCTCCTTGGGAGAAGGGACTGTTTATTCCTAGGGCTTAATGCAGTTCCTGGCGCAAAGTCAGATCTTGATGCATTTCTGTTCATTTGTTGGCACACATCCCCCCCTCCTTTTTTGAGTGTAGAACAATTTTTATTAGTTTTTGACAGGACATTTGCCAAATCTTTTCTTACCAGTCATTGTTGGGTGGGCTTCTTCTCAGGCCACAAATTTGTCAGCCCTGTCTTTAATAATGATTAGTGAATCCTATCCTCTTTTCAAATACCATTTCCTTAGCTAGATGTTCATTTCCCAGAGCAGTTTTTCTTCTTCCATCTTTTTTAATTCAAGGAACAGACATGTGGAAAACTGTGGGCTTCAGTTCATTACCCCAAACTTCATCACTGTGGCTCCTTGTGACATGATCATTTGCACCTGTGGGGATCTGCCTGAAGGGGCTGCTGGTACCTTCCGTGTATCATTACTTCGATGGTCTCCTGACTCACAGTGGGGTTCCTGCCATGCTGGGTTTTTAGTTAGCCAGAGTACAGATGCTAGCACTAGCTCTGAAGTAGACTGTGCTTTTGCTTACTCCTACCACAACAAGTTATCAAAAGCTGGGTAGAGTGGCTCCAGATGAATTCTGTTCTCATGGACTCATAGGTCTCATGATCCAAGTCCTTGTTAAGTCTGGAGGTCCTAACCTAAAGTCTGCCTCTCTTCTTCACCCCAATTATAAATGATTTTGAGCTAGACAACAGGTAACCTATGGAAGAAAGGTCCTTGTCCTCTCTTCCCGTGATCCAAATGCCTGCCTTTATTGTATTTGCTAGTCTCCAGCCAAATCTTCTTGTTTTGATCTGGGAAAAGCCTTAATTTCCTTACATTTTTAAATAATGGTATGTTACTGTAGCTGTGGTCAGGAGTTCAGTAAGTACCAAATTAGCCCCGACTAGCCTCTTGATTTTAGGGAAGTGGGGACTTCATGGGGATCTCTACATGCCCTGACCCAAACTCAGTCTTAAAATTCAGCTCTGAATCTTTCTTCAATACTCACTTCTTGAAATGTTCTATTCAAAGGAATGAGCTGCAGTGGTTTTGCTACAGCTGAGATTATTCTTGAGTTTTGGCTCCTCTCCAAAGTAAAATAGGAGAGTTAGGAGTGGGGTACACATAAGAGGGAGAGCCACTTCACCTGGAGCAGAGCTCTTCATTCTTTGAAGTCATGGGAATAAGAGGTGATTGTTTTTGACAGTCTGGTAGATATTTTCATATGTTGGAGAGGCTTATTTGGGGAAGAAGGACTTTTTGAATGTTTTCACCCTTTTTCATTCTCTATTTTTGTGCTCTACATTTACTGGCTGAAAATGATAGGACTCCTGGGTAAAGGGGTATGGATGGCACTGAGTGGGGGAGGGACCCAGCTTACTCTTGTCTGTAAAGGAGGGAACTGCTGTTCATGAATACCCTTAGGAATTTGAATGGGGCCCTTTGTAAGTCTCTTTGTAGTGATGTGCACATGATGCAGTCTCAGTGGGCCTCCTCTGCTGACAAATTGACTGAGCCTTTTGGGGCTATTGGATGGAATGGAAGCGGTCAGAAATGTATACAAATTACATTAACGAAAGAATTTTTATAGTTTAGAAGGCAGAAATGTTGGTGTAGAAGACCACCCAAATATTTCAGCAGAGCCAGTGTGAAGAGCAAGCATCTCCATTGTTTGTTTTTTACCAAGTGGATATGGCTGAACTATGATGGGGGTTGTGTGCCTGTGCACACATATACTGAAAAGGGTAAGCACACTATTGTGCATGAACTTTAGGACGTCTCCTAGTCATATATATAAAATACTGGAGTCTCATTCTTTTGAGTTTGGCACTGACTTTCCTACTGTGACAGGAGTAGAATAGTTCTCAGAGCTTTCTTTGCTGTAATTGGCCCTTCTTTTGTATACTCTGACAACTTAAAGGTTAAAAAAAACAAAACAAAACACAGTCTATTTGGATTTGGATTTTGCCTCACTGATTTAATTTGAATAACAAATAATCTTTTCTCCCTCCCCTCCCCAATATATAAGCAATAAAGTATGGGGTTTAAATTTTTTTTTTTTTTTTTTTTTTTTTTTGTAAATATGGATGCAGAATTTCTATTCGCTTTAATTGCTTCAAAATAGCAGTTACCTTTTGAAAAGTCTAATAGAGGTTGTTTTCTTCATCACATCAATGAAATTTAAAGGTATAGCTTGGAAAATAGGAATCCCCTTAGGTGGGACTGGTGCTAGACCCCCTTACCCAAATTAACTAATCAGAGACATTTTCAGATAAAAAGAGAAAGCATTTATTTAGTCCCTGCGGGGAAAGGCCCAAGTACACCCAGGAGACATCTCAGCTCCCAGCATGTGCTTGACCTGGCAAGCCAGAAATAGTAAAGCTGATTAAATAGCAAAGACCAAGTCTTTTCATTAGATGGACTAAAAAGGAAGTAATCCTTATTGACCAATGGTCACCAGTATTGTTTGCTTCCTGGGAGTCATATCACTTCTTGTCACTTCTTAAAGCTTAGATTTAGGTTTTGACTTTTCTTGCCCCAGAGACCTCTAGGTCTCTGTAATCTAGACCTAAGGTCGGACCTTCTGTCCCTGGAGATCTCTGGGAATAGGGATCAGATAATTTAGGCCTAAGGTATGACCTACTCCATCTCAGGGATTTTTTGAGAAAACTTCACCAGGTCTCTTTCACCCTTTATATATATTTTTTTCAGTTCTACATATTTTAATTGCCTTAAATTTTTTCCTTTATTTAGTGTTTTAGTTTTCCTCAGTTACATGTAAAATAGGTTTAAGTTTTCATTTTTAAAACTTGAAATTCCAGATTCTCTTCCTTCTTCCTTCCCTACGCCCTTTACTGAGAAGACAAGCAATTTGATGTAGGTTATACATGTGTATAACTGCCTTTTTAAAAGAAGAATCACTGCAGTTTGTATTTTATATATTCGACAGTAATGAGGACATTTAGCCCTTTTCTAATGTGCTGAATACAGTGACAAAAGAAATATTTTATGAATATAAATAAAAGCTTTTGTACCTTTTCATGAAGGCAATGCTGCAGTGACTAGCCCTAAGAGGTTTTGTAACTTATCATTGAGCCTGCTGTGTATGTTCATAAGGTACTTTGGATTTGCATTTCCCTTCTTCTTTTCTTCAGCTGGCACCCAATGAGATTCCCCTTTGGAAGACAATTCATAAAGTTTCTTTGATTCCCACTTGGCTGTAGGAGAAAATATAAACTCCTCCCCTTAGTGTGGAAAGCTCTGCCCATTCTGGCTCTGCTCTGTCACTCCCAGCTCCTTGGACATTTCTTTGCCTCAGATGCTCTGTGTTCCACCCAAATGGCCAACCCATTATTTCCCATAGGGGCCTTTTTTCTTCTATCTCTGTGCTTAGTATCTTCTCTGGGCTTCTTCTTGATGGAATCTTGAGCTGTTTTTCTAGTTTGATTCAAGTGCCACCCTTAAGTGCCTTCTTTCCCACCTTTTCTTGGACATTCCTTGCCATAGTTTAGAATTCATTTACCTGTGTTGCTCTCCTCCCCAAAAGAGCAGAGACTTTTGGCTGGAGAAACTTGTTCATTTTTACCTAGCCACAATACTCAGCCCACAGGTGTTGTTGAATGAATGATTGAGAAAACATGCCCTCATGGAGGTTGGAGGGCAGTACCCACTTACCCAGACTGCTCCCATGCCTGTAAAGGGGGTGTGCTTCTTAAGATTATGTGATCTCTGACGGCTTTTTTGGTTCTAATGGGCAATTAGAACTTGAGTCCTTAAAGGAATAGATGGGAAGTAATCCAAGGTATCCTCTGGAGACCCTGGGATGTACAAGAATGATTATGGCTTCATCTTCTCTGTAGTACATTCTGCCAACATTTTCGATGAGAGTTGTAGAACTGGGGGTATTGGGGTGGTCATAGATAATGACCCTTTGTGTTCCCTCAGGGCTAGGTGGGGTGATGAGACTATCCAGATATGTAGTAAGGCATCTATCAGAAATCTGGAACCTGAGCAGTTTTGGAATTGAGTATCTGGGAGAATCAATCACTCTACTTGATGTTGAGTGCTTTGAGGACCAGGACCTAATCATCTAAACTTTGAATCTGACTCCAAGCAAGGCACAAAGTCTTACAGTCTTATATGGTTACATAGTTGATGCTTAGTAAGTATTTATTGAAATAAACTGGAGGTCATATAGCCTAGGGGGGTATTAAGCTTAAATAGAAACTCTAAATTTGCCTACACACTTTGACTTAAAAAACAACAAATTAGCATTCATTCACAAAAACATAAGGATAAACAAATGTGAGTAACAGTCTCTCTTCCCTTTTTTTAAAATTAGATGACTTTTTAGTATTAAAGTCATTTATTATTTGGAGCTTATTGTAATGTATTATGTGAGAAATTGATCTATATTATTTCTGTTTTTTTTTTTTTTTTCCAACACTTCATTGTCCAATGGAGAGTCCTTCCGTAATAGTTTTGTTCTTAAATTTATTGGACGTTGAAGTTCATTTTCTACTGGTTCTACCTTACCTAGTGAGATCTTAAAACTTTTTCAGTTTTGCAGCCCTATCAGTTTGAAAAACAAAAGAAAAGAAAAAGAAAAAGAAATTGAGCACCAGCTCACCCCAGTACTTTAGTAGGTTTATTTTTTAGATACATGCATTACGGTATATGTTATATGTGTGATAAACTATATGCAAAAATAAACATGGAAAAGAATGAGATAAATATTAAAATAACCAATTTAAAAATGTTATTATCATTACAAAACACTTTTTGGTCCCACTAAAAATATTTTTCATTTAGAGTGTTGTGGTGTATGTGATTTAATACTTTGTTTTAATGGCTATTGAAGTTGAAAAAGACATTCCTTCCACACAGGAGTGTAGTACTGATTGGTCTTACCAAGTTAGGGTCCTCATTTTTCTATCTCATCAATTCATTATTCAGAGGTTTTTGTTGAAATTTAAAGAGTAGATGAGCGGCTTCTGTGATGTCTGTGAGCGGATTGAGAGGTGGACTTTGCAGCTCAGACACAGCATCAGGAGTTGCCTATTCCAGGGGGAAAAAAGGGAATACCGGCGGGGGAAAGGGGAAGATTGAGGAGGTAGGAATAAACATTTGTGTAGTACCTGTTATAAGCCAGGGCCTGAGCTAAACGCTTTCTAGCTGTTATCTCATTTGATCTTCACTACAATCTTAGGAGATAAGTTCTACTCTGGTTCCCATTTGATGTCCTGGGTCATCCAGGTTCTAAGTGTCTTAGGAGCTTTGAACTCGGCACTTTCAGGATTTCCTGGCTCCAGACTAAGTGCTGCTTAGTGCCATGGCTGCTTGCTCCCTCAGATACTTCTTTCTGCATTTTCCCCTGGGCCCAATATAAGAAAAATCTCCCTTCTTGTGAGAGTAGGAGGGTGGAGAAACATCCCAGGAAGAAGCTGGCTGCTCCTGTTCTCAGGAGGGCCCCCTTCCTGAGCAAGCCCCATCAGTTTTGGACTGGAATTGGTTAGAGATGTAAATAGGGATGGAGTTAGAGAAAGATTGGTGTTGGAGTGGCAGGAGTCCAGAAATGATTGACCTTGCCTGCATGCCTCCTCCCATAAAGCACAGATATTGGGAAGCCAGCATCAAAGATGTCACCAGCCTGGTGAACTCAGCACCTGGTCCAGTTGATTCCCATCACCATGACAACGGCCACAATGCTGGGGTTACACACATTAAAACTGCAGTGATCAATAGAGGTTTTGAGTAGAGAGAAAAACTGAGAAAGAGAATTGTGCCACAGGCAGAGCAGAGCCCAGAGGATTGTTAGCAACTGTTGAGAAAAAAAAACAACAAAAAAAAAAAACACTTAAATTTGTTTGTCCTTGGAACGTTCAAAAATTTTTTTTTGAAACATAAGGAATATAATTCCCTTGTAAATTTATTTGAGTTTTGTCTCTCTCTCATTCTCCCTCCCTCCCTTTTCACTTTTTAAGTTCAGTTTTGACTCACTCAGTTTCTCCTTCTGATTGGAGTTGTTTAGTGTGTTGCTTGTTTAGTTACTTTGGTTATTTTAAATATTTTATAGGCAATCATCTTTTCCTTTAAATTAGCAGGGGTGGATTTTTTTTTTTTTTGGCATATAATGATCTGTACTTGTTGACAGTCTTTGTAATCACTCTATTCATTGCTAATTTACCTTGTTCAGGTAATTTAAAAAATTTCTCACTCTTCCTTACCCTTTTCCTCCTTGCCCTTTTTCTACTCTCTCCCCCATTCCCCAATTTTCTAGATATTTATTTTGTACATGTTCTGGGGTTTATTTTCCATTTTAATTTTTAAAATTGCATGTTCAATAAATTAATCATTTTTTTCTTCTCTTTCTTTTTTAGAAATGTAAATTTTTCTCTGGGGATTCCTTTTGCTGAAACCCCAAAAATATTTCTATTTTTTCATTGTTACTACTCCATTTTTTTCCCTATAATTTGGTTTTTGCTATACTCATTATTGTTTGGACTCCAGGTTATTATCTTGATTTTCGTTTCTTCTACTCCAAGAATGTTGATTTGTGATATTATAGTCATTATTCCTTGGACTAGGATTAGGTCATCATCTTGAATTTTGTTTTTTGTACTTTATTTGCTGGTTTCATGGACAACATAGTCCTTCAAAAGTAAGCCCCAGTTCTATTGGTTCTATTGGTAAATAACTCGGATTGTACAGGAACAGTACAACTCAGAATTAGGAAGGATAGTAGGGGAAGGAATCAACAAGGGAATAATGATCCCTCCCTCTTAAAAGAAACTGCAGAGGGGTCATTTAATTGCAATTGTTGGACTTTACGCTGGAGAGCTGAGAAAAACTCCAAAGAAAAGTTCAATACTTCACCAGCCTTCATTAGTTGTAATTGTTCTTCATTTACTTCAGTCATATATAACTCTCTGTGATCCTGTCTGAAGTTTTCTTGACAGAAATACTGGAGTAGTTTACTGTTTTCTTCTCCAATCTTTTTACAGATTAGGAAACTGGGGCAAACAGGGTCACATAGCTATTAAATAGCTGATGATGGATTTGAACCCAGATCTTCCTGATTCTAGACCTGCTACTTTATTCACTGTGCTGCTTAGCTGCCCTTCATGAACATAGGCAGGTTATGTTAGGGAAGGATTAAATTCTTTCATCACAGAGAGAAATCTGAAGACTCTGAGTGAAGAACCTTGAGGGCTAACAGCAGAGAGGACAATAGAAGAAAACAAGGCTAAAAGGTTACAGAGAACCATAGAAAATTGGAAATCGGAGTGGGAGATCAGCAAAATTTTTATTTATCATAATATAGAAACATTGAACAGAATCTTAAGCTGAGAAATACCAAAGGTACCTGTGACTTAAACAAATTTATTTTTTAAATGCATTGTCTTTCAGAGTTGTTTTAATTGAAACTTGAGAGAGGGTGTGTGTGTGTGTGTGTGTGTGTGTGTGTGTGTGTGTGTGTGTGTGTGTGTGTGTGTGTGTGTGTGTGCTTGTTAATAGAGGACAAGATTGCTCCCACTCATAAAGAATCCGTTACAGAATAGTCTGTAAGGGAAAACCTCAATTCAGATTATCTGATAGTGAAGACTTGAACCCCTTGCAGCAGTCAGGCAAACAATTTGGCTGATTGGAGAGCCATCTATAAAGCTCTCTAGAGTATTCTTATTTTCCACTAAGTATATAGTTTCTCTTTCTAAAAGAAGTGTTTTATTCTGAATATTTATGCGCACAATCTTACGAAGAAGATATATTTTTTAAAATCATAAATCTTATTTGAACAATTATAATTCAATGGGGGAGGCAGCCATTAAGGGTCTTCTGTTTCCAAGGTGCTGTGGTTTTACAAAGCTTGATGGCTCTTTATTTTTTGTTTGTTTGTTTTTTGTTAATTTTTATAATTATAACATTTTCTTTGACAGTACATATGCATAAGTAAAAATTTTTTTTTTACAACATTATCCCTTGTACTCCCTTTTGTTCCGAGTTTTTCCCCTCCTTCCCTCCACCCCCTCCCCTAGATGGCAGGCATTCCCATACATATTAAATATCTTATAGTATATCCTAGGTACAATATATATGTGCAGAACCGAATTTTGTTGTTGTTGTTATTGTTGCAAAGGAAGGATTGTATTTGCAAGGTAAAAATAATCTTGGAAGAGAAACAAAACAAAACAAAACAAACAAAAAAAAGCAATGCTCACAGTTTACACTCATTTCCCAGTGTTCCTTTTCTGGATGTAGCTGATTCTGTCTTGATGGCTCTGTATGATGTGAGTGTTTCTCAGAAGGTTTTGTGCACTTGCAAACTAGCATGTGATTGCGATACTGAGGCTAGAAAGATGAGGCTTGTGGATAGAAGGTCTCTTTCATTTTCATTTGTTTCCATCCTTTAGACTTTAATTTGTAGATGTGGATTTGGTAAATGAATGGTTTACCCTCCCTACTGTAGCCCTCATCTGCTGCTCCATTATGACCCCTCCTGGACAGTGGAGTACTGGTGCTGATAAGGCCAAAGTGAGTCAGACAGGGTCAAGGCTAAAAGGATGAGCCAAGCCTGTACCACCATCTCAATGAGCTCATAGATCCTTGATGTCTTGAAGATTCATCTGTCCTTTAACCTGAGAATGAGGTCTAGCTTCTTCAATTCATCATGATTATTAATATCCTTGTCCACATAAACTTCCATTGTTAGTTGTCTTATAGTTTATATTTACTCAGCAGTTATACTTTCAAAACAAATATTCTTAAAGCATTTACTATGTGCAAATGTTGTGTTCAGTTCCCTTTTTGTCATAGTAAAGGCTGTTATATTGAATACATAGTGAGGCAAAACAAATTCCTGCATCAATCATGTCTAAAATATTTGTTTCATTCAGCATCTATGGGCCCTCATCTATCTGTCAGGAGGTGGTCAGCATGTTTTGTTCAAGGATCAGAGATCTAGAGTCTCACAGGTGACTACCATGTAGTGATCTAAAGACCAAAAAAATGAAGCAATACATTGATTCAGAATTTTAAAAATACAAAGTGGTTAGGGAGGGGGAAGGCATAAGCATTTCGGGGAATCAGTAAAAGTAGTGCCGGAGCTGAGGTTTGAAATAACTGAGGGATTATGTGAAGTTGGAGGTGAGGATGGAGGGTATTCAAAGTCTGGAGAATGACCAATGCAGAGAGATGGAGATTGGAGATGGAGTGCCATATGTAAAAAACATAGAGAAAAGTTGTTTGGATGCATTAGAATGTAGAAAAAGAAGACTGGAATGATGGGTGTGAAAGGCTTTTTAAAGGAAAAACTTGTGTTTGATTCTAGAGTCAATAAGAAATGACTGAAGTTTCATAATAATATTAATAGCTCACTTTTATATAGCGACAGAAGTAGAAACTCCAAGGCCTACCAGAAGACTTAATGTCACCAAATTAAAGAGCTTCTTCATGTGTGAACAGTTCACTGCAGCCTAGAAGAGAAAGTGGAGCCAATGCACGGTTGGCAAGAAAGTAGCAGAAAAGAAGTGGGCAGCTCTCAGAGATCTGGTGTATAGCACTTCATTTACTCATCTACGTCAGAACACTTGCAAATATCAAGATTGGGTTGAAGAAAATGATGGGAGAAATTCAGAAGCTGCTAAATGAAAAATGAGAACTACACAGAGTTTGTCAGCAGGATAATTTATCCATCTCTAAGAAGGCAGTGTTTATCTCCATCAAAAATAAGATGCAAGTGAAACTCGGAAATTGCAGGATTTTTGGCTCAGTAAGAAGGGAAATGAAATTCCATTTTATGTGGCTACTAATAATCTAAAACACTTTTATAATGCTCTGAAGGCTATTTATGGGCCAAAGCTCTATGGTGCATCTCAGCTATTCAGTGCTGATGGAGCCACATTGATTAGTGATAAGGACATGATCTCTTAGAGATGGGCTGAACACTTTGATTGTGTTGTCTACATAATGTTATCAGTCATGCTGAGTCTTTGACTATATGTCTTAGGCGGAAGTTAGTTCTTTACTAGTCAAGCTGCCAACTCAAGAACTGGTTTTGAATGCCATCAGACTCCTCCTTTGTGTTGAAGAGTCTGGAGCTAGTTCTGTTCCAGCTAAGATTTCCCAGGCTAGTGCTCATACAAAAGCTAACTAAAATTTTCCAGGTTATATGGGAAGAGAAAGTTATTCCTCAAGGGTGAAAGGATGTTTCCATTGTCCATCTCTACAAAGGAAAAGGAAATAGGTTGCCCTATGACAATCACAAGGGGAATCTCCTTAAACATTGATAGAAAAATTCTTACTAGAGTCTTCCTTAATCAGCTGATCCTTCACTGGGAAGATGGTCATCTACCTGAGAGCTAGTGTGACTTCAGAAAGGGTCAAGCAATGGTCAGTATGGTTGTTCACTCCCCAACAACTTGAAGAGAAATGCCAGGAGCAGAAGAGAGAGGGGTCTGTAATACAGTGTTGATTTGACCAAGGTCTATGATACTGTCGGTTATGAGAGCTTGGGGGTGAGCACAGTAAAATGTGATGGTTTGGCATCATATTTTTGTTTTAAGATGAGAGATTGTGACCAACAGTTGTGTTACTAAAATAATTCCTGGAAAAGCCTGATTGATGTATATCCCAATGTTCATACCTCCTGGGGGAAACCTAACTAACTTCATACATCAATTTGTGTTTGCATGCATATGCATGTATATATGTATGTATGTTGAGCAATTGTTAGATCCTGGGGGCAGGGAGAAATCAGAACAAAAACACTGACTAATTCTATGGGTGTTCCCAATGACCTTCTCTTAACAAACTCAGTGAAGATGCCAGTTTTCAAATATTTTGTCATGGTTCTAACATGATGCTTCTGGATCAATGTGTCTACCATGCCCATGAACAAATAGTTGTTGATAATGAGATTCTTCTCTCCTTTTCCTGATCCCTGTCCAGATCTCTCCGGTCTTTGATTCTCATATTAGGGGGACCAGTTTAAAAGCCCCAAACAACTGCAGCTAATAGAGATACTATTGCATCTCTACATTCCCCAGTGGGGAATGAGGAGATGGGGTGGTCAAGGTCCTTGAGAGCATTGTTGGGGATTCCCGTTCTTCCACAAAGATCTTCATCACAGCAGCCCTGTTTCAGTCAGCTTGAATTCGGTTCAACCCTTTGCTTGCTCCTTCAGATTATTGCAGTCTTTTAAGTTTTTATATTGTTTGTAGTTTTCATATTATTGACAATGATAATAAAGGTAATGCCAATCTAGCTTTAAATTTTGCAAGGTATTTGACAGATAATATTTAGAAGCTCATATTTTTGAAATCTAGGCAAGTGCTCTTTGATTTAAAACCAAATATGTTTTATATTGGAGGCTTCCTAGCTTTTTTTTTTTTTTCATTTTCATTTTTGTAGATTGTTGGGACTTGGGGGAAGAGAGACCCTGAGGGTGTGTAATGTGTCACCTCTAATTTAGTTTTTTTTATCTGTGAGTTTAGAGGTTTTTTTCAAAAAATAACAAATAGAAAATGCTGTGGTTATTTAAGCAGTGCATTGATGGGCCAGCATCTGGGATTCTGTTTGCCCTACCTTCTTTAGACAGGTGTCATCCATCTACCTAATGCCCTATGATTCTCTCTCTAAAAATTCACTTGATTTTTATGAATGGCTAACCAGATGTCCCTTGTGGGGAGGGGGGTGCAGCAGAGAGAAGGAGAAATCATCTAGATGGGGGAAAGGGGAGCGAGATATACTTGGGCTCCTTTGTTAAAGGAATCCTTAGACTGTAGGTATTTCTTGAGAATAATTATCTTGGCATCTTAAAGTTGATGTTACGGTACTTTGCTGATCAGAACTCTACAGTGGTATAATTTGTTCTTATCTTCCTTTGATCCCTGATAGCTAGGTCCCTGCTGGGAGCTCCTTTGGCTCCAGTGTCTTCTGCCTTCCTGCCTTTGCTCAGCTGTCCAGTCTTCTCCCTCTCTTTGGGATTACCATTAAAGGGCTAATTGCTAAAGTTAATTTAGAAGTTGAGTAATGGTGACTCTGTTAAACATCTCTTAACTTTCAAAAGAAATGTTATAAACTCGTTGTTTCTAAAGTCCCATCAATTTTTTTTTTTTTCTTTTTCTGTCTTTTAAAAGTATTATGCATTCCAAAGATCAGGAGTTAGGAGCAGAAAGTAGACATTCACTTCCCTAGGCCTGTATGCAAGGCCCTGCTCCAGCTGTTAACTATATTAAAACAGAAATGGAAACCAGTTCTCTTCCTCAAGGAGCTTATATTCCTGTGTGAATTACAACAATGAATAATCAGTCCCAAGATACCTTGAGGAAGAAGAGAGAACCAAGAGCGAGGAGGATCAGGGAAGGTTTTCTTATGAGTTGTCACCTGAGGCAGTCAGGGACTTCAGAGGATGGAGCTGAGAAGTTAGTGAAACCTAGGAGCAAGGAATAGATACAGATCTTGACTGGGCTATGTCTAGCAACTGAATTTGAGCTCACTATTGGGCTAGTGAGAAGTCTTCTCTCTTGCTGGCCAGACCTTGAGGGAGGCCTTTCCCAGGGCCTCCCCTCTCCTGAGTCAGCTCCCAGCTCTGCCCTAAATGGAAAAGGGTTTTCCTTTCAAACAGGCTGTGGGAAGACATTGGGAAAGAGGAATTACCCAAGATGGCTGCCTCGGCAGTCCCAGCTCCTGGATCTCTCCCAGCCTTCTTCCCTTTACCCTAAAGGTTTCTGTTCTCATTGCTTAGGAACAAGTATGGATCCCCCTTTATAAACTAGAAGCCCATCATTCTTTCTTTGGTTCATTTTGGAATCGCCATGTCAGGAAGGTTCCTAACACTTACCTGAGTGTTTGTACAGGGTACACACAGATCAGCACTTTAGGACTTAACAGCTTCATTCTACAGAATCCAGGCTCTTTGGTGGCACTTGGGAGAAGAAAACCAGCTCTTCAAAAACAGGGGAGAGCGAGCAAGGGGGGCAGAGGCTAAGATGGGTAAGAGGCCTCAGTTCTGTTCTCTTCAGCATACATGACTGTGGTGGGGCCCATTGGCCTTTCCTGGTTACTCCCTCAGCTTTCTATTTCTCTTTCCTGGGGGGGTAGGGGGGTTACCATTATCATGGACAGTAGCCATGGCATCTTGCTTAGCATTTCCTCTTTTTTCCCCAGGTCCATGCACTCCCTCCAGCCTGTGCCTCCTCCCTCCCCCTTTGGAATGGAGGAGGGCTTTTTATCTGTCATGGGGGCTCTTAGTGGGTCCACACTTAGTCCCCAGCAGCTCTTGTTTTTGTGTCCTTGGTATAAATAAAATAGTAATTTGAAGTCTGGAAAGGAAGTGGCTATCTAACAAATACAAGATGTGAAAGCTTATCAGCCAGGCCCCACTGCCCTGAGAAACAGGGTCCAAGGTATGGGGAAGAGACAGTGCAGGATGTGGGACGAGCACCAGCTGGCTCCTGTGTCAGAGGACTCTGCCCTTTCCTGTAACCTTTGTGATTTGGCCTGATTCCCCTTTTGTAAAGGAGTGGAGTTAATCTAAATGCCCTTTCAGGAGTCCCACTTTGTGAGTCTTGAAGTTCTTGATGAAAAAAAAGTGCACTATTCAGAAAAGCCAGAGGAACTTCTCTGAGTGCCTGTAAGTGGGCCTGTAGGGCACTTGGAGAAGCCTAAGGCCCCAGAGCCTGGGCAACATCCAGTTGTGAAGCCAGCCCTAGCTCCCAGTCTGCCAATGAGGATTGAGAGTCTGTCTCTCATTCCAGCTCCAAGCCCAGGTAGGACTCACTCAGACTTAGCAGCAGAAAACGTGCCATGTGGCTCTGCTCCCACATCCAGGAATGTGGGAAGGCTTGAACCTGGCTTTGGCCCAGCCATAAGGCCTCTGCTCATGCTAAAAAGAGTAGAACTGATTATGTAATCAGAAATAGTTGGCCATTGTGGCATAATAATGTCAAATCGTCGATCCCTGGGAAATAGCAGTGGACTAAGGCCCTCTCTTGGGTAAAAGGAAGTGAGCTTGGTTCTCCCCAGGATGTTTGCTTGACAAGCTCGATCGTTGTAATGTACCTATTAATTCTCAGAGATTGGGTATCTCACCCTTCTGGAATTACGAGCAAGCAGCCTTCTCTGGCAGGGCGCTTTCCAGGTTGTCTGTGTGGCTAGGAGTTTTCCTCTGCTCTAACCCTCTGTCCTCTCCTTTTCAGAGTTATATCCACGGGAGCAGCCAGGCTCAGTTTGTGGCTGAATCACACATCATTCTACTGCTGAGTATCCTTTAAATTACCGATGGGGGAGGAGAGACAGACCGAAGCAAGGAGCCTGATGGGGAGGGAGAGCCCTCAGCTGGCCTTGCAGTCAGGAGCCCTGAATTGGGCAGCTTGGGATCCAGCTGACCCGACCTCAGTCAAAGCCTTCCAGTCTCTCATTGGTGAGTGAGGGAAAATGACTACACCTGCAGCTCCTTCCTGCCCTCCTGCCCACTAAGAGTCCCCTGGGCTGAGACTGGTAATTTATTGCCCCTACCTTAGACACACACATGACTCTTTTCAAGTACTGTGTCAGAGTGCCCATCCTTTTGTGAGGTGTGATCCTGGCATCTGTCTCTTTGCTGTTTTCTTTTTTTGGGGGGACCAGGTCATTTCACTCTGCCTTCTTCAATAGTGGTCTTCCAGAGTACTCTATTCTCAGATTTTAAAAGTGTTATTCCTCCTTAGGCTGGGCTGCTAAGGAAATGCAGTGGAGTAACAGATGGGAGAGTGGTTTAGGCAGGAACAAAGGAAATGGGCATTTATATACAGTCTGCTATGTGCCAGGCACTGTCATAACCACTCTACAAACACTATATTGGTTGATCCTCAGAACAACCCTGTTATGTGTTTGCTGATATTGCCCTTACTTTACAATTGAGGAAACTGAGTCAGGCAGATGACTTGCCCAGGACCACAACTGGTCAATGTATCATGACAGATTATTCTCAGAGAAAACTTTTTTTTCTTTAATGTGCTCCTCCCATGGGTAGACATACTGTAAGTTAATATGCAACTTGAAATATTTTTTTTTTCACTTTTAGTCTCCCCATAATGGTCTAGTGTTGTTTTAACACTTAATTTCATTTATCTTTAAATTGACAAAATCTTTTCCCCCTTGTCTGAGAATGTAACCTCTTAACTGGCACAGTTGACAATAGTGCTGTGTGTAATGTTGACATATTTGTTACCAGTTCAGGAGACTGTTCACAGCTTCTCGATATTGTTATTAGTTTATGCAAATAAGAGCAGCTTTTTTGTGTGTGTAACTCAAATTTGTATAATGCAATTTTTATTTATGTAGTAGGGAAGTGATGGATAAGTTAAAAGTGAAACTATGAAATGACATCCAAGATTTGAAAACATTGGAATGAAATTATTGGAGTATTTGGAGCTGCCCATGAACTACAGCTGATTAGACTGATGTGGGAACATTAACTACATTTCTGTCCGAATGTTAATGATTACTTTTGAATCAAATGAGTTCAACTAACAGTTTATTTTTTTACTTAGAAAAGAAGAAATGGTAAAATGAAATTGAGTTTTGCCAGTTTCCTAACCGAGGTAAGGAGAGAGAGAGAGAGAGAGAGAGAGAGAGAGAGAGAGAGAGAGAGAGAGAGAGAGAGAGAGAGAGAGAGAGAGAGAGAGAGATTTTGAGTTGTTTAAGAAGAAAGAATCACAAGGGAAGATGATCAGTCTGGAGAAGTTTGAAATTGTGAAGAAGCTAGATTGATTTTAGGGAGAAGCTTTAGGAGAGATGGAAGAAAAACCCCAAAGATTGGGTTATTCTAAAGGAGACATCCAAAGAAAAAAGAATAAGACTGATGTGGAGAGAAGGAAGAGAGAGACTCGGGCAGAGGGACCTGAGGAGGAGAAGAATCCCAGAGAGCAGGAGAAGCTGCTAAAGGACAGGGCCGGGGTGGGAGGTGAGATGGGAGGGTGGGGGTGGAGAGAAGAAAATGGCTTCGGAAGAAGGTGGGAACTGAAAAGAAGTGAGAGGTAACTGTCCAAACGCCAAAAGGGAGAGAGGGAGAGGAAGCTCTCTAGTCTTTCAGGTTTTTGTTTCTTTAGGGATTGGTCCCTTCTACTTCCTCCTTTCCATTAACCCAACTCTAACCCCATACTATCCTACCCAAGTTCTTTCTACCTCCCTTGAGGCCTCTGGGTGATGCATTGGATAGAGTGCCGGGCCCGGAGTTAGGAAGCCTTAAGTTCAAATCTTGCCTCAGACACATCCTTTCAGTGAAACTTTGGACAAGTTACTTCACCTTTAATGGGGCTAATATGAGCAGCTGCCTCTCAGGGTAGTTTTGAGGACCATTTGAGCCATTGGCATGGTGACCAGCCCATAATAGAGACTTAATAAATGCTTTTTCCTTTTCCACTGTGCCCTCTGAAACTCTTACTCCTCACGTAATAAATTTCCTCATTCCATAATTAATAAAACTCCCTTTTAAGTTTCTTCCCTCCTCTGGCTCTGGCTCCCCCTTGTGGCATCCCTGACTGCCCGGTCCGGCCCTGGACTTAATATCTCTGATTGATTGATCAGGTTGGGGGTTAGGATACAGCTCCCTTCAGCACATCACTCAGAAGCCTTACCTTGAAGCTCATTGCAGCCCAGTTGGTCTCTCAGCCCTGTCCTGGGGACTGTTGTCTGCTGACCCCTGAGCTATTCTGTGTCCTTTCTCAACATGTTCTGTGCCTGGGCCTTGTTTTTGTCACCACCTTTCCTCTGTAGATGGGAAGTTGCTCAGGAACACTCTCATCTTTGTAATCCCTTTGCCTGGCGCAAAGCAGGTGTCTCAGAAAGATTTTCTTTTTTTTTTTTTTTTTTTTTTTTTTTTTGGTGCTGAGGCAATTGGGGTTAAGTGACTTGCCCAGGGTCACACAGCCAGAAAGTGTCAAGTGTCTGAGGCCAGATTTGAACAGAGGTCCTCCTGACTTTAGGGCTGGCGCTCTATCTACTGTGCCACCTAGCTGTCCCTTCAGAAAGACTTCCTGAGTGTCATGTCTGAGTCAGAGCGCCCCCACCCTCTTCTCCCCTACCCTGCTGATTGCTGACTCAGAACCAGGACATGGACACCCATGTATCCTATTCCTTCTTGGGAAGATGCCAGGGAGATGACCTCACACAGGGACTTTCGGGCCCAGACACCCAGTGGAACACCCAGGGTATAGGGAAGAGGTGGCAAGAATGCCAGTTATAGGCCTTTTCTGTACTGTTTGTTCCAGGACTGGGAAGGTGGGTACTTTCTCCTGTGGCCCTCTCTGGTCCCCCCAACCCTCCATCTCTGTGAGTCAGAGCCATCTCCTGCCTAGAAGGGGGAAAGGGAAGCAGTACAAAATGTCCTTTTCCTGCTGCTTCTTAGCTCAGTCCCACCCATTTCCATGCCTTCCCCTCTTGTGCCCTCTGGAGCCACTTCCCTATTAAAAACTGCTCTCTCTGTCACTCTCTGCAATGCCTTCTCCCCCTCCCCCCTGGGTCCCTCCCTTCATGCCCGTGCACACTTGGCCACTGCCTTCCTTCCCACCCACAGCTATTCTGCTGCTGCGCCCCTTAGGTTCCCTCCCTCTGCCTCTGCCTCGATCAAGATGCTTGCTCTCATTCTGGTCCCTTCCATTCTGTCCTCTTCCCACCCCCACCCCCAGCCATTCTCTTGAACATTTGTCATGGAGGCATATTGGCCTGGCATCTCATACAAAGTGGCACCTGACAAGACTAGAGAGAGACCAGAGACTCAGAGAGGTGGGAAAGATGAAGGAGGGGACCCCAGGCTTGGGCACCACAAGTGCAGAGACACAAAGATGGAGAACCTTCTGGAGGAGACGGGCCCCCTAGACTTCAGGAGGGAATCAGATGTAATAAGGAAGGACCAGTGGGTTGGGAGCTTCCCCAGCACCTTCCATCCCCAGCACCTTTCATGTCTCCATTAAAGCCCCACATCCTACAGGAAGCCTTTCTTGAACCTCCACAGTGAACCTCATTGCCCATGCCTTCCATCTGTACAGAATTCTTTCCATGATTGGGAACTCTTCAGGAACTGGCTCTGCCTTTCTTTGTATCCCCAGTGTTTAGTACAGTCCTGGCACAGTGTCCTCTGCAGCAGTAGCAGCATCCAACATCTGCTCCTTTGACCTCTCCCAACCTCTGAATCAAACCTCTTCCATACTTGTGATGCGTTTTCATCTACCTCAGCTCTGGGCTCTTGTCAAGCTCCAGAGCCACATCATCAGCGCCCATTTGGACATTTCAGATGAAGTTTCCCAGAGACATCTTGGACTCTTTTATCTTTTTCCAAAAGCTCGCCCATCTTCCAAACTCCTCTCTTTCTTCAGGGACATCATCTGGGTTTGTGGCCTTGACCTTCCCTCAGCTCGACCCCCTGTCAGTGTGAAGTCTTGCCGTTTTTAGTTCCATGATGTCTCACTGTCTTGGGTCTTCTCCAGGCTGTCCGCCACCATGAGTTTAGACCCACATTACCTCTCTCTTGAGTGCGTCTGCATCCTGGCTTTCCCTTCTCAGTTCTATTCCTTACACCTTTGGCTAACTTTGTCCTGGTGCTCCCCTGCTTAGCCAACTTCAATGGCTCATTATTACCTCTAGGTTCAAATAGAAAGCTTGCTCTTTGAAGTTCTTCATAAAGTGGATCCAACCTATTGGTCCTTCCTTATTACATATGATTCTCCATAACAGATACTAGGGGCCCTGGCTCCTTTTCAGAAGGCTCTCCGTCTCCATTTCTGTGTCTGCACTAGGTGGTTCTTGTGTCTGGGGTGCCCTCCTTCATTTTTCTCGCCTCTCAGAGTCTCTGGTTTCTCTCTAGTCTTGTGTCGGAAGCACTTTGTACATGAAGCTTTTCAGGATTCCCCCCAGCTGCTGTTTCTGCCCCCTCAGTTCTATTCACATGTTGTGTGTTCTTACGTTCTCCCCATTGGATCATCACCTCTTTGGGGCTGGGAGGGGCTGCCTAGTTCACAGAAGGTTCTGTTAATCAATTGAGTGTGAGCCCTGAATCCCTCCTCTCAGAACATGCTCAGTCTAGTACTGTCTCCTGATGGTTTTTCTTCTGTTCTCACACAGCCAGGAGGGAAGCTCTGGTCTGCATCCTGGCATCTGGTCCATGGAACTCCCTGGGGGTCCTCATTTGCATCTGTAAAGCTTGAGAGGAGGCCCCAAGAACCTGAGTCCTTGTCCCATGCCAGGATCTCCTTCCAGGAACAGACCCCCAGGGCCTGGAGAGTTTCAGAATCTCAAAGGCTTTGGGGCCAAGTCTGGGGAAGAGGCATCAGGCTGGTCGTGTGATGAGAGAGTCTAGCCCTTTGTTAGTCGCCAGAGACCACCCTGTATTTATTTGCTGTGGCTTTGGGAATACGGCCATCTGTTTGTTGTTTTGGAGATTTCTTTTGAAGGAGAGTGTCATCCATAAGCCCCCTTTTTATGAATTCTGAGGGATGGATAATATGCACATGTCTGGCTGAGGATCTTGCTGGAGGCCCAGGACATGGTTGTCTTTTAAAAATGTTTTTAATGCCCATAGTATAGCATCACTTTTTGTTGTTGGGTTTTTTTTTTTGTTTTTTTTTTTTTTTTGTAATCTCCTTTGTTACATATCCCAAAACATGATTCTGAGGAGGCGTCTGCGGGCTTCTCCATTTACTGGATTG
The DNA here is from genome assembly GCF_048593235.1 of Sminthopsis crassicaudata. Classification (NCBI taxonomy): domain Eukaryota; kingdom Metazoa; phylum Chordata; class Mammalia; order Dasyuromorphia; family Dasyuridae; genus Sminthopsis; species Sminthopsis crassicaudata. The sequence goes on from NC_133619.1 coordinate 572,301,482, forward strand.
ATGGGATCCATGACATTAGAGGCTTCAGAAGCCCTGATGTCCAGACAAATCCAGGTAAGCTGATCAGAAGAGAGAGAGAGAGAGAGAGAGAGAGAGAGTGAGAGAGAGTGAGTGTGTGTGTGTGTGTGTGTGTGTGTGTGTGTGTGTGAGAGAGAGAGAACATTTCAGCCTCTCATTCTGGGGCTGGCAGGGAGAGTCAGTGACACATAGGCGTGGCTCTTCCTAGTCTCTGCTCTTCTGCTGTTTCCTTGACAACAGCCCTAGATGCTGCCATCACCATGGGGATGGTCCTCCTCAATGAAGCTGCCACCTCCAAAGGGGATGTGGGCAAGAGAAGAAGTAAGTAATCTCCCACAGAACTGGTTGGTCCTTAGAAGCCTGGGTGGGGGAGGGGGATCAAGGCTGCTTCCTCTTCAGGGTAGTTGGGGACAACAACTAGGAGCCGAAACATCTTCAGCAGAGCCTTGGCTTAGCCTTGGTTTACCCATTTGCAGAAATGAAGGATAAGAGTGTAAGTGTGGCCTGAGAGAGGCCCTGTGGGAATGCATCTTAGCTAGAATTCCTGGGGAAATTGAATCTACCCTGCCGGCTTGTATGAGGTGACACAATTGATATCGGAATGTTGGGTGACAGCAATAGAAAGCCCATGGCCCTCTGAAGTAGTAATGAGTCACAATAACAAAGCTGGGCTGACAGCTCACTAGGGCATTGCAGGCAGGCCTGTGGGGAAGAATGGATCAAGAAGCATTTATTTAGTGCCTCCTGTTTGCCAGGCACTCTTCTGGGCACTGGGAACACACGGTCCCTGCTTCCCAGAAGCTCACAGTCAAGGGTTGGCCATGTGCCAATGACTTATACACACCAGCTATGGATAGTGGACCTCGGAAGTCTGGGATTGGGAGATGCCGGGTCTCAGGAGGCCAGTGTCCCTGGCCACAGAACACGTGAAAGGGAGTGGCTTCATGCCATGGTTTGAGACTCTTAAGGAAATGGGCCTTTGCCATTCTGGGGGAGTTTCACAGAGACTTGAACTGATTCCTAATAGAAGTTCACAAAAGAAATCCTCACAAAGTAGTCATTTGTTCTTGAGTCAGCGATATTAGTTGTTGACAACTTAGTCTCTTAAGTCGGATGAAGACAAAGGTGAAGGTCCACAGTGACAAAGAAACTGAACCATCTCCATTCTCTTCAGTGAAGTTTCTTTGTTGTCTTTGGATCTCCAGTGTCTGACACTGCGTGGCACACAGTAGGTGCTTACTAATGCTTTGGTTTACATCACTGATCATACATATATGTCGGCACTTCTGCTCATTACATGAAAGCTGAGAGTCCACCTCTGATATGATCGATTGTCCTGGAAGAAAGATATTTTGGCTTAGAAATCAGATTTACCGAGAATCTCACATTGTGTCCCTCGGTAAGTTATGTAGGGTCCTCCATGAATGGTAAGAAACAAACCTCCATCCACTCATGGCCTTCTGGGATGGGCAGCTAACTAAAGCCAGTAAACCCTCAGCAGCCCTGGCACAGTGTATGGGCAGAGAAGGGGCTGAAAGGGGCAGTTGGTTCTGTTCTGGCCAGGTGGCCAGTGGCTCATTGTCACCTCTTCTTTAGAAAAGGGGGCTCTTCCTGTCACCATGAGCAGGTCACTATCCCAGTGCTTAGTTCCCTTCATCTTTAAAGTAAAGCTAATATTATTTGTCTTATCTGAAAGAACTTTTTGGGATAAAATGTAGAATGTAATTGCTCATAAGATGATAGATGTAAAGCTGAGAGGGACTTCATAAGCAGCCTAGTCCTGTAACTCTGTTTAGGAGATGAGGATCTTGAGGCCAGAGAAGATTAAATGACTATCCTTGGTCCTACAAGTCACGAACATCAACATCAGGGTTTGAAGCCAATTCATCTGATTGAAGTCTGAGTTCTTAACTTAATGTCTGCACTTTAAAAACAGTTTGATAACCGCACTTCAGTATAATTTGTTTCCTCTGTAATCCTTTGTCTTTTTTTTAATTTTATTTTATTCATTGAAAAACCTTATTCTGAAAAATCCAAGCTTCACTTGGCCGCCAAAGGGAGGAGTGACAACAGAAACATAGGTTAAGAATCTTTATTTATCTAAAGACTTTGTAAACCTCCCATGAAATGTTTTGTTATGAGGAGGTAATTTGGATCTTAAAATGTTGCATTCATATCATATTATATTTCCAAACAAAATGTGGTTGCTCCCTTTTGTGTAGATCTGTCTTGGATCTTAAATGCTTGACAAATAAGTCAAGAAGAAATGTCTTAAATTAAAAGAAAGAAAGAAAAGAAAAAGAAAAGGGGGCTGTTGTGGGCCTGGCTGCCCTCCAGATCACTCCACCCCTCTTCTTTCTCTCTCTTTCCCCCTTCTCTCCCCACATGTCCACCTGCACTTATCTTTTCTCTCTCTCTCCAGTTATCTGCCTGGTGGGCCTGGGCCTGGTGGTGTTCTTCTTCAGCTTTCTGCTGTCCATCTTCCGCTCCAAATACCACGGATACCCCTACAGGTGAGCCTCATGCACTGCCCACCTTCCCCCTTCCAGGGCCCCGGCTTTGCTTTGAAGCACAAGCTCCTCCAGTGAGACATTCAGATCTGCTTGATCCAATGCCAAGCCAGCCTCATTTCGGCTCCTTCAGCAAGCGCATGTGCTGGATGTTACAGACGGTGCAAATCCCTACTCCCCCAACACACCCCACTTCCAGCAGCACCCCTGCCTGCACAGTGCCCACATCAGGGTGGGTGTACACACGTGCGCATGCACACACACACCAAGAGGCACCCGGCTCTCTGAAAGTGTGTGTGCCCACTGCTTTACCTTGTAGATAGCTATGGCTTGATATTTGGACAATCTGTGATTTCCTGAGTTTTACTCTGCCAATGAGGGTTGCACCTCCTTTGCCTATCGTCAGCATTTGTTGGACCTGAAACAGTCTCTCCCCATGCCCAGATTTTTGGTCACAAGCCTCTCCACGAGTGAGCTCGTTGGAATTGAAAAAGAGTGAGCAAGAGAGCGAGAGATAGAGATTGGGGGGCGGAGGGGGGGAATGGAGATAGACCGTGATCCAGATGGACAGAGGGCCTTGTTGGTAGAACAGCCGGAAGGCTGGTGTATCTGGATTAAAGAGTATGGATTGGGGGTTGAGGTATAAGAAGGCTGGACAGGTAAGAGGGGATAGGTTATGAAGGGCTTTAAATACTCAGCTGAGCATTTTGTATTTGATTCTGGAGGCAATAGAGATTCACTGGAGTTGATTGAGTAGGGGCAGTGACAGGGTCAAACAAATCACTTTCATGGATGTATGGAGAGGGGACTGGAGTGCAGGAGTGCAGGTGTGAGATGATGTGGGCCTGCACCAGGCTGGCGCGGTGCCAGAGAAGAGAAGGGGGTCTCATGGACAGGTGTTACAGGTGAGATCTGCAGAGAAGCAACAGCCCCTGCTTTGAGTGTCCTGAGATACTGGAAGGATGGCAGTGTCCCCCCAGTAAGAAAGGAGACAAGTGTTAGGGGGAGAGAAAATATGCTCTGTGAGGGTATTTATTGAGAGTAGACAAGTTTTGGTGAGTGAATTGCAGAGTGCTATGGAAGAAGTGAAGGAAGTGAAGTGGAGAGGTTGGGAGAGTGTGCAGGATCAGCAGAGGCCTTGGCTACATGTGATGGCTGTTGGAGCCAAGGTGCTGAGGATTCCAGGGAGTCTGCTGAGCCAGGTCATCACATTCACCTATGGCCCATGCCATTCTCATGAAGGGCAGAAGAAACGCACCCTTTGTGTGGAAATGTCTGGGTGCAGAGCCCTGCGTGTGCCGCTGCATCCAACAGGCTTGCTGAGGTGCTTGATTGTTATCAGTGGAAAAATATATGTGGTCAAACAGAGATGAAACCCAAAGGTCCTAAAAGGAAGCAAGTCAAGGGACTCCTTGAGTTCTAGTCTCATGGTTTTTGTTTTTTTTTTTGTTTTTTTTGTTTGTTTGTTTATTTTTTTTTTTTTGCGGAGATGGGACAGATGTGGTTTGGTTGCTAGACTTAATGCAAGCTAGGAGCAAAATAAGAAAGAAAAAAATGTTTTCAGAGTTCAAAGTGATAGAAAAACATTTAAATTAAAGAGTAGAGAGGGAGGAGACAGATGGGGAAAAAAGGCATGGTGAGAGGGGAGACAAAGATGTGTACAGCAAGAGATACAGAGACAAGGCAGAGAGGGAGATGGATAGAGAGGGCAGGAGTGGGGAGAGAGGTATAAATACATAGAAAGAGAAAGACAGGCAGAGATGTGGAGGGAGAGGGAGAGAGGGAATACCATAGGGAATAGACAGAAGGAGAGGAATGAGAAGGTGAAAGAGAGAGATTTCATATGGGGAAGAAAAGGATAGAGGGAGTCAGACAGTGGGGGGGGCAGAGGACGAGAATGGAGAAAGGAGTCCCCATCACTTGGGTGACTTGTTGTCACTACCCTGCCTCCAGTAGCAGTTTGCCCTTCCTTTTGTGCCACTTTGGCTCTTGCCCTATGTGCTGTCCTCCCTGTAGCAAGGCCCCCTTCACCATGGAAACTCCATTCCCCCTCAGCCAAAGCCTGGCCTTTCAGAGGCAGATTCTCTCCCCCACAGTTCCCACCCCGGGCAGCCTCCATGCTCACCTCTCTAACATTTGTGCTCCCTCTCCTCCCGTATTTGCATCTCCATTTTCCTTCCCGAGCTTCTTGCTCAAACTTGTGGCATTCTAATCCTGTCTCTGTAAGTGGGTTTGTCTCATTTTTGAATAGCTTTCTTAATGTTCTTTCCTTATCCATTTCAATGAAATGGACATTTTTATAAACACTTATGAGAGGACGGATTCAGCTTTGGGGTGTAGCAGCGAGACTGACTAGGGTCCAGATTTCCCAGAGCCTCCGTGCTCCTGGGTTAATATGACCTGGGTAAGTGCACAGATGCTCCCTTGTGGCTACAACAACCGGGGAAACAAATTAAAACAACGGCGTCTGTCCCCAGTGCATCTGAAGGCTTTTCAGGAGGCAGCCTGCCCTGAGGGGAGTGGCCACAGTCCCAGATGCCTCTGTTGGGACCTCCCCAGGAGGGAGAGCAGAGTGCTACAGACAGCAACCACGACACCGTTTGGGAGGCCTAGAAAGTGTTAGTGGGAGTTATGTAAAGGAAGCTTGGAAAGATGGGCTTTAAATATCACGCAGAATCTATTCTGTAAAATATTCGTCCGGGGCAGGGCAGTGACACGTACACAAAGATGATGTTGTGTAACTGGGTAGAGAGTAGATTGGGGATGACAAAGGTTGAAGGCAGGGAGGTGAGAAGGGAAGGATGGCCTGAACCGGGTCAGGGTCTGTAAGGGAGAGGCAGGATGTGGTGGAGACAGTCAGCCAGCCTGGACCAGTGATCGATACCCTATGAAGGGTGAGTGAAGGCCAGGAGTCCAGGATGGCTCCAAGGTTACCAGCCTGGGTGGGATAGGAAAGAGGCGGTGCTCCAAATAGATCCCTATGGCTGAGGGGCCATGGCTAGGGGCCCAGTGGCACTGTCTGTCTTGTTTAGGTGACTTGGGACTAGTCCTTTACTGCAAAGGTTGATGATATCCAGGGTTACTGGGGACAAATCACACTGAAAATGGAATTTAAACGTTGTGACTGCCATGGCTGCCTCGCTGTGCTTAGCCCGGGTGCCCTTCCAAGGTCTCTGCTCCCATGCATCTTTAAGAGAGCCACATTGAAAAGAGGAGTTAAAGGTGTTTGAACTGAAGCCTGCAGCCCTTCCCTCTCCAAGGACCCAAGGGCTCCCACGGGGCATCAGTGCTGATAAAGAGTGGGCCAAGAAAAACCTGGCCCTTAGGGTAGCGGCCACTTAGCTTTTGGCTTGTTGCTTCCTGTACACAGATGAAGCCCAAGGCTAAGCAGATCCCAGATGGGGGCCGAGGGGCCTTGCAGCTGCCTCATTCAGGATCGGGCACTGCATATCCCTAGGGAAGGTTATTTGAAGCACCACATCCTCTGGCTATAGTATATGAAATCCCAGCATCAAGGAAAGAACATTTTTTGAGGGATTTGTGAACTTGAGCATTCTCCAAACCCTTTCAGAACTGCACTAACCCCAGTGCAGCAACAATAAGTGGGATCTTCTCTCTTTTTCAAATGTTTAAATTTGGGACACAAGAGATTGTGCCCTTAGCCTTTTTCTCTGAAAGTCTTCATTACCTGCTTTTCTAATGCCAGGGCTTTGAATCAAATCAGAAAGGTCTTCCTTTCCTGATATCTGTGGTACTGTAGTGTGCTAGAGGCCTAGAATGAGAGACAGCTGACGTGGTCTGGAGTTCCAGCTCCATCACTTCCTCGCCGTGTGTCTGGGCTACAGCTGGTCACATCACTCGGGGCCTCAGTTTTTCCCCACCAGCACTCATCACTCTCCCAAAGGTTTGCTGGCTCCCCCAGATGTCCCTAAGACACATCATGCATATGTCTCATGTCTCCCTTCAAACTGGTGCCCGTTATTTTTCACCAGTACTCATCCTCTGTTAAGCTTCTCGATTCTGTTTGGGCACCATTGTCCTGGAATCCCCGAGGAGTCCTTCTTGATTGTATCTTATGCCTCCTTCCCTTGCCCGGTGAAATGTTCAGACCAGTGAGTTGTGCCTTCTTGGCTCCTCTGCATCCATCCCCTTCTCCCACTCACATGGCCTCCAGCCTGGTCCAAGCCCTTATCCGATCCTCTTGCCAAGATTGTTGCCGTAGCCTCCTATGGGTCTCCCTGCTTCCAATCCATCTTACAATTGCCAACATACACCTGAGTCTGTCCATCCACTGCTCAGGAAGTGCATCGGGCCTAAGATCCAGTCTCCCCTCCCAGCCTTGAGTGCCTTGGACAGTGCAGCTCTTGCCCACCATTCCCCCGCTGTTGGACGCGCTCTCCATATTCATCATGTCGACCCTCGGCTCACCAGATGTCATTTGGGACTCGAGGTTCCCATGCGCAGAGCATGTCTCTTCCTCCCCCCTGCCCCTGGTGATTCTCCTATTTACCTTCAGAGCACAGCTCAAGTGCCTGCCCCCTGCTGCTCAGCGCCCGCCTCCAAGCAGCCCTTGCCTCTCTCACACACTTCCTTCCTGGGGTGTGGAGCCCCCAACCCCCTCTGGATGGTCAGTCCCTCGAAGGCAGCATCTTTCATTTTTGTCTTTTGTTTCTCCAGTGCCTAGCCCAGTGCCTGGCTCCTAGGTGAGTAGCGCCTTATCACATTTATTTAATTTAATTCAGGCTGCCAAAAGGATTGCCTCTAAAGTTTCTCCAGCTTTGAAAGCTTTGTGGCTTTATTCTTGAGCATGATTCCATCAGTAGGATATTGGAGGAATGGGATGGGTTTGGGTTATTTTTGCTCATTATCACATCAGAGCAAACTCCTTGTACCCTCCCGTGTTCCAGAAGTTGGCATTCATAGAGCTTCCCAGGATGGCACTTGAGGGAATTGTGGGATGTGTTGCCCCTCCTAGAGACCCCTGATGTCATAACAGCAAGAAGCCCCTTGTGAGTATTCAGTGCAGGACTGCCCAAGGGAGCACAGACACCGGGAGGAGGATGGCGCCCAAAGGCGCTGAGCACTGAGAGACAGTGTGCGGGCTAGAAAGCTGAGTGTGTTCAGCCCAGTCGGGTGAGGAGGCCTTTCTCATTCAGGCTTCCAAGAGACCCTTGTCTTTGCAGTACAGAGGGACACAGGCCTTGGTTCATGTGAAGCCCTTCTTTGTCCGTCCTGGTGGTGGTCTCAGGGAGGGGGCACTCTGACTCCCACCCCCACCAGAACATGAATAAGAGGGGTGCAGAGGACTGGGAAGAAACATAGAAGAGATGAAGCTCTCCATCTTGAAACTGAGCAAGCGGGTGGAAATTCTGCAGTCCATGAGAGAGCGTTGGCTCTCTGAAGGAGGTGGGCCTGGACTTGAGGTATGAAAACAGAAGAAGTGAAATCCATTGAGATCACATCTCTGCCTGGTCACCTGCAAATGCCCTATCATGTTCAATACTTCAGGAGGAGAGCATGTTATCATCAGGATTACCATGGAGTCAGAGAAGCTTTGGCAGTGGTATGGGTTACTGAGATGGCTGGGCTGGGACATGCTCCATTTGGGTGCTCAGATGTTTCATTCACATTTCTTTTTCTTAATTATGCCCGCTAGAAGAGAGGACGGTATGTGCAATGGTGTGTCCATGTTTCCTCTTTTTTCCTGAATTGTGTGAATCTATTAGAACCCAGAAATGGAGTTTGGTTAGGGATGTGCAGGTCGGGCCAGGTAGGCGAGGTGTTCAAAGGGAGGGTCATGGTTGGAAGACAGGAAAGGACCACCAGCCGGGGATGCTGCCATGGGACAGTTCTGAGGATGCAGGCCTGGAGCCCCAGTGGGGATGGTAGCTGGGATGAGGTGATTGAGAGGAAAGCAGAGGAGCCAACTTAGAGCTTGGGGTCAGGATGGAGAGAAGCAATTGGTCTTAGGGTTAGAGGAGACCGTGGAACTGGGAGGCCAGAGCATTGGAGCAGATGTCAGTGGGAATGTTGAAGTTCCCTCCCCCAGGACAAGGACAGCTAAGAGTGGCTGTGACCTGAGGACAATAATATTCCTGGTCCTGAGGCCTTGAAAGGGAAATAGATCTGAGGGAAGAAAGACTGTCCGGAAATGATAGTAGAGATAGCAGGGGGTCACTAAAGTCATGGGCAGCCATGGGGGTGAGGAGGGAGGCAATAAACATGGAGGGCCTGTCAGTCTTGTAGGTATTGGTCCTGACCAGATCCAACCAGGGGAAATGTGAACACCAGCTTTTATTATGGACTATTTCAGTGTCCTACCCTAGGTACTGTGCTGCCACTTCCTTATACCAAGAAGCTCCCATGGTTCCCGTTACCTCTGGAGGGTTCTGGCCCTGCCTTCAGCTTCCCTTTCCAGCCTTGGTTCCCAATGCAGCTCTTCATACTCACTCTCGCCTATTCCTTGAATTAACTAATTCCATCTGTATGGAAATGAGAAAGTCCAGCTACTTCACTGCTGCTCTGAATCTGATATGGCCAGCTCAGGGTCATCCCTTAGGGGAGGACCAACATTACTTCCAGTTGTGAATGCCATGCCATCTCCCTCCTGCAATACCTTGTCTCTTAATATCAGGCTGTTTTCCATGTCCTCAGGAGAGTGGAGCAAGCCCCTAGAGGATTTGTGGGGACAATTTGAGTCTTACCTTTGTTTACCCAACCCCATTCCTTGTGCTTGGCACAGAGGTGCTCTTTGTTTTTTTGAGTTGAATAGAGGGGGAAGATTATACACATTGTTAAAAGGTGCATAAAAGAATCTTTCTAAAAGGAGAATACTCCACAAATGGAGGGAGCTTCCCCAGGTGGAAATGGCTTCTCCCCGTCCCCTAGTGGAGCAGAACCACTCCGAGCAGAGTGGCAGAACCAGGAGCACCAAGGAGTCGTTGCAAAAGGACTAGTTAAGATTTGAGGTCAGGGAAAAAAATCATTGGTGAGACCCTTTGGAGCCCTCAGATACTGTGAAGTGATGGCGGTACTGGAGGAAAACCAAGAAAGATTGGGCTCTGAAAGAGGAGGGTGGAGAGTGTGTGGCAACCCAGAGGCCTAGAAAAGCAAGATAGATTCCTCCCCATTGTCCAATCCAAGAAACTCTGTGAATAGGATTGTATAAAACTAGATATACTTTGAAAATAAATCACACTTTTTACTTGTCTTTTTACTGGGTTTGTGTGCCATTCAGGCATTTCATGTACTTTTATGAGTTACATTAGGAGATATTAGAAGCATAACTCTGTGAGTCTTTGGTTTCACTGTTAGAGTCTATCTATCAAAATGATTAGACAAATAAATGTGGTGAAGAATCCATCATACCCAGATAAATAGAAAAGAATGATTGTGTATCTTTAGTAAGTTTAACAAATCTAAATCAGAACACACCTTGAATTTTAAATGATTGTAAAATACAAATAAAGTCAACCTTGAGATGGAATCATTGTCCAGATGGATAAGAGGCCCTTCCCCTGTGTAGCCTCCACCTCCCAGCCCTACCCAGAGCTCCTGAGTCTTAAAAAATGTATGGACTGAAATTAAACATGTCTCTTGGAGCTAAGAGTACAGGAAAGAGAAGTAAGACAAAAATGATGAACATTTTGTGATCCAAGAACTGGATGTTGATTTGGAGACCATGATAAGGGTTGCAGAGAACTTTGTGTACCTTATTTTATTTTACCTTCATGCACTTCCAAGGAGAGTGGTACTGGGCGATTGTTCTGCCTTGGTTAACACTGGATAATTCTTGCACATATAGCAAGGACTGGTCAGCAACAGTTTCCTTTCATGAAACATTTGGTCCAAGCTGTAAGAAAGACTCTCAAAAGCCAGCCCTCTCATTTTGGGAAAGAGGAAACTACTTTTTCTTAAAATGATCAGTACCATCTAAAACCATCAGTAAGCATCATATGTAATGGGGACAAACTAGAACCATTCCCAATAAGATTAGGAGTGTAATAAGATTGCCCACTATCACCATTACTAATCAATATTGTATTAGAAATGCTAGCTTTAGCAATAAGGGAAAGAGAAAACTGTCCCAGGGTAAGTTAAGTGGCCAGGGTCATTCACGTAGGAAGTGTCAGAACTGTGATTTGGTCCAAATCTTCCCTGATTCTGACCTAGGGACCCTTCCATGACACCACACCACTGCAGGAAGCATTGACAAGGATGTAGCTGTCTTTGGCTTGGCAGAAGAACTAGTCAGTTCTTCAGGGTGTCGTGTGATCCAGGCTCTTGGTCTAGTGCTGGCACTCATCCTTAGATGGAGTTTACTTCTCTCTTTGGGGTACCCTCCAAGGATCCTGTCAGTCTTATTCTGAGTGGAGGCTCATAGCTGACTGTGGCTACTCCTTCAGGGAAGGAGTGACAAGCAGGGTACCCGTCCCCTATTTGGAAGTAGTTTAGACACATTGAAGGCAGTCTCCTCATTGGATGGAGATGGCGTGTCCCTCAGAGACTCCAGTCTTACAAAAACCTATTCCATTGTTTCATCATAGCTGCATCTGCTTTCCATGGCCAACTCAAGTTCAGCTTGGCTTGTCTCTTGGAGGCTGGAGTGTTGGAGGTGAAATGGCCTGGAGGCCCTTCATTGTCCCCTCCACTTCTACAGTGACCATACCAGAAGGGCAGAAAGGAGACAGGGCCAGAAACCGCACAGTTGTTCAGCTATGTAAGAAGCATTAACTTAGTGTTAACCCTTTAAATGTGCAGTTCCTATACAGTAACTAACACATGGTTACTGCCTGCTAATAGGGGAAATCCAGGACCAAAGGGAGTGGGGGCTAAATGGAAGGAAGGCAAAGACCATGCTGGTGTGATTGGGCATCCAGGGGCATCTAGAGCTACCTCTTCCAGATACATTGGCTCAGTCTTCTCAGAAGACTCCCCAGCAGATAAAATGCACTGAAGCAAGATAGAGAACAGGTGTCTGAAAGCTGATGAGCTGTTTGGATGAAAACACAACCAGAAAAAGTAATCTTGGATGCTTAGGTGTAGACATGGGAATAGGAAAGGACAGGTAACATGTTGAGAAACTTGGTTCTGAGGAAGGAAGGAGACCGATCCCAATGCTTTGCAGGTAACTTAGAATCCTCCTCCCTGCACTGCTAAATCCTGTCTTTGAGAGGAAAAGTCAGAAGGCGATGGGCATGGAGCCCCAAATCCCACCACTGAAACTGGCACACAGAGGAAGCATCTCTTGCATGATGTGGTCAGAGACCTTGAGTTGGAAAGGAGAGTGCAAAGAAAGGTGAGCCGTTCGAACATCTTCAGTCTTACACCTTCTTAAACAAGGGGTTTGTGACTAGAACACTTTAGGAAGTGACTCCAGGTTTAATTGTTCTGTCAGCCCTCCTGCACGGGGCACCAGGAGAGTGGACACCTGAGCACCGCCCTCCATACTCTGCTCTCCAAGTAATCAAAAACAAGGATCAGCAGATGGGATATGAGCCGTGCCTCCAGCAAAAACATGAAATAAGAAACAAAGAGGGAAAATAGGGGCTGCCACCAGGAAATGAGAAGGGACATCTTCACAGTATCAGAAGACAGTGACAGTCCTGAGGAAACACAGAAGGGGACCACCAGGAAGAGCCAACCATATGGACTCCACCAGGCTTTCTGACAACCACAAAACACTCACCCTGGCCCTGAAGGCCCGATGCCAGGCAACTCATTTGAGTTGCCACTTTGGATGCCCTTTGCAGAGGAGCTGGTTTTGGGCAGCACGCTGCTGCATGGATGCAGGGCCTCATAGGACTAGGAGAATGGTGTTTACCAGCCTTAGGTGAGCCAGAGGTCTTCAAAGGGGAGAGCAGCAGGGAATGATCAGAGGCTCCGATTAAGTACTGAGATCCAAGAAGTGTACCTTTAAATGAAGCAGCTGGACCTGACCAGATTTTCTCTGGCGCAGGAGGAGCCTGTGTGAGGGGGATATGAGGTCTTTTTGTGCCCAAAGGCAGGTAGGTGCTTATGTGGATGATTAATCTTACAAATAAAAGAAAGAGTTACATGACAGCTGGACCAGAGTAAATGTTGTTTGGTGCCAAAGACATCCTTGCTAGGACCCACAGCAAAGCTGAGCAGCCAGTTCCCTTCCCTGAGCGATCGATTGACCCACCAAGCCCCATGATAAGGCTCTTCTTGCTTTGTGATGTTGGTGTTTTTTGTGCGATTCACTGGGTAACATTTAAACACCCTTGAGCCAACCTCTAGAGTGAAATTAGGGAGTTGGGCCTGCCATATGTGGTCAGTGGCCAGACCTCTGGCCCAAACCTCTCTAGGTTGGCAGGGAGCCTTTTACCCAGCGACCCAGGGTAACCCCCATACCTTAATAAGTTACTAGCATATAACGTTATTGTTGGCTTTAAGCACATAGAATTCATTTCTTTAGGTGGGTATGACATTATTCAAGCCAGGGGTTCTGCACTGGGGTTTTTTTATGTCTATCTTTCGGCAGTCTAATGAAGCTAGTGAACCCTTTCTTTCTTTTTTTTTTTTTTTTTTTTTTAATTTTTGGCTGAGGCAGTTGGGGAATTGGGGTTAAATGACTTGCCCAGGATCACACAGCTAGGAAGTGTTAAATGTCTGAGAGCAGATTTGAACTCAAGTTCTCCTGAATTCAGTCAGGGCTGGTGCTCTATCCACTGTGCCACCAGCTGCCCCCGGACCCTTTCTTAAAATCAGGTTTAAAGACAAAATTAAATGAGAATTCTAGAGTTTTGAGACCAAATATATTAGAATGTCAATGCCAGATATTTTTAAACAAAAGTGCTGGCCCTTTGGCTAAGAACCTATCATCAAATCCAAATTCATCTTACAGTTGGGGAAATTGAGAACAAATTATGTAAAATGATGTGCTGAGTCTTTCATTTTTAATGAATTAGTCTTTGTAAATTTAATTTTTGAACCTTTGTTTGAAAAGGGAGTATTCAAATATAGATAGGAAATTCAATAATAGGGTGTCTCTTCTTTTTTATGGTTTTCTTTTGTGGAATTTATCTGGATTTTGTAGTTTGGCAGAAAGCTATATACTCCAAACTGGAAAATGAGTAAGCCTTCCCATAAATTTGTTTTTAGTAGTTCATAAATTCAAAAAATGTGATTTATACATATATTCAAGCTTTGTGAAGAAATTGAAAATTCATAGATGTTACCTTCTCCTTTGATTCCTGCCAATGCAAACATCGCCTAAATGCTCCTGTCTTTGTGCTAACCCTTAAGTATGGCAGACCCTTAGCCAGTGTTTATTGAATTGAGTTTATGATGTTTTGTGTCTGTGTCCACATGGAGAGGCTTGGATCAATGGATGACTCCAGACAAGAAGAAGGTGCCTCAAGCTGAATGCCTAGCCCTTCGTATGCTATTGACCACCATGGGCCTTGAGCGTTGAGTAGTACATGTCCCAGAAGATAGCTATAGGCAATAGAGAAGGAAATTTTGGAGTCCTTGAAATGCATATTCATTCCTAAAGAGTCCTATTCAGGGGCTTACTCCAATGCCAGGGCCTTCTGGGTACCTCTCCACCTGCCAGCCCAATCTCCCTCACCCATCTCCCATAATGACCTCTGTCTTCCTTCTGATGGCCCAACTGCTAACCTTCCATGTTTACCCTATCCTACCCTGCCAGAACAAGTAAAAGGATTTTGCCACTGGATTGAATGGCCCAGATTTAACTTTTAAATGTCATTTATTCTCTACAATTGCCTTCTATTATATCCTAAATACCTTCATTATTAGCTATGTTTTGACATTTTAAAAAAATGTTTAATATGGTAAGTTTGAAAAGCCTTATTTATTATGGGGTTTTGGGATAAGGCTGTCATTATTTGCAGCATTTAATATTTTTTCTCTCTTTTGCAGCTTTTTAATTAAATGAAATCCTGCAGGATTTGCCCACGATGAATGTTTACCATGAAGATAAACTGTTCCTGATCCTGATACCAACATTATGTTCTTTAGAATTTTGGTGGTTTCATCAGTAACTGTGATAAGTTAGACTCATATGTAATTACTTGTGCATTCTGCTAGTGAAAATAATAGAGCATTTCATTTTTAGGAAGACAACGAAGATAAACACCACTTTTACAAAGGACACATCAAATAGCTGTTGGAGGGTATTATTTATTTCTAATACATGGTACAGGATTGGAATGAAATTAACAGTTACTGGATTGTTCAAGAATTAGTCAAGAAACCCAAATGTAATCTGTGTAAGTGTTCTTGCCAATGTCCCAGACACAAACCATATGCATGAAATTTATGTCCTATGTGTATGAATTAGCCCTGTGACTGTGATAAAGTGAATGAGCTCTCGCAAACAGTGTGTTTGTTCTTTTGGGGAGAATAAAGTCTTTGGTGGCAGGGTCTGAGCAGTTGATGATGCTCCCAAATGGAATACCTTGTTGGGGCCACCACTGTGACACTTACCCCAGAAGTTAACAGGGGTCTGGATTGAGCAGGAAACAAAGGCCTTCCTCAGCTTCAGGATCCTTCCTTAGAGTCCAAGCTCAACCCAGTGCCTGCCCTATAGAGATGTCCACTACAGTATGCGGGGATTTGTCTAGAGGCTGATTTAGGCTGGACTTCAGGAAATGCTTCCTAAGCGTTGGAGCTATTTGAGAGTGGAAGGGAGGCGGTGGCCTCCTATCTGAGAACTTCAAGCAGAGGCCAAGGCATGGGTTGTGCAGGGGAGTCTTATTCAGGGCTGGCTTATAGACTAAGGGCCTTTGTGGAGTGGCTGAGAGGGCAGAGTAACGGATTCTTAACTGAGTCAGCTTTGGGGGTTGGGGGGGCTTGGGAGAAACACCCCCTTGACTTCTTTAGTAAGCTGGTCTGGGGCTTATTGCTTGATTTTGATTGATTGGCTTCTGGACAAACACTGTTCATTTGCCTCAAACATTTGTTCATTGGCCAGGAGAAATAAGCTATCCACATTCAAGCAGAGCCCAGATGGGGCCCTGTTTAATTCATTTTGCTGAAGGAACCGTACAGAGCTATATATTTCATCCAGACTCCTGCCCGATATGTGACTTCTTTTGGTCCTAGTCGCTTAGAACCTCAAAGCTCATTAGGTCCAGTACCTGCATGAATAGGAAGCCATTCTGCTACACCAGAGGAAGTGGTTGTCTACCCTGTGAAGTGAAAAGGCACCTGAACACCTTGTCAAACAGCCATTCCTCCTAGTCATTACAAAGTTTCTTTATATTGAGGAGTCCACCTACCCCAACCCAACCCTCTCCCCACATTTCCAAGCATAGCTCCTAATTCTCCTAGTGTTGTCCCTGGGGTCATTTTATGAAATAATTGCTAGTCCTCCCACTCTCTGGATTGCCCTCCCAGGATGACTAGATCCTGGGATCTAGTGTTTCTGCTTCTGAGTGTGGCCCACCTAGGTGAGGGGGCCGCAGGATTGGTCTCTCCCAAAGTTCCCTTGTTTTTGACCGTGTCATAACATTGCTAATCATATTGGGCTTGCTTGCCTCCACTTCTTGTCCTGTGGTCCCTTAATTATCCATTTCATAAGTACAGCCTGGGGGAGCTGAGAAGAAATGGCTATTTGCCTGGGGAAGGGGGGAACAGAAAAGGAAGATAGCCAGCCATTCTAGGATAGACTCTCTTTGAATTGTTTCTCTGGGAGGTGGTGGGTATTCTAACCTACACTGGAATAATGCTGCTGTCCTGAGTTTTGGGGATGGGAAGGTCAGGGGATTCTGACCATTAGACTAACCAGGAACTACAAATCCAACAACAGGCACTGAATTGTCACAAAAGAAATCTTGGGAAATCAAGCAACGTAATCTTCCCCTGCGCCCCCATCCATATATGAATTAATAGGGACCATTCATTTCCTTGAACCCTGGACACTCGTGCTCCTTGTGCAGCACATGGTTTGGACACCTTCCTGATCTCACTGCTCAGCCTTGACCACCTTTGCTGGCCACTGAAGCCATTCCATCAGCAAAGATGCCATTTGTGGCTTCCCAGCCTAGTCAGGATGTTTTGAACATCCCTTGACACCTGGCAATATTCTGCCATAACCATACTTGTTACTTCCCAAGTGGAACCCCCACAAAAGAGATCAAGTCTAGTGGGAGTGGGGAATCAGGGAGGCTAGATGGAGAACTGATGACCTTTCCCCTTTATCCCTGCTACCTCCCCACATAGGTCCACATTCTCCCTCCCCTGAGTAAAATAATCCTGAGCTATTAGTTAGCTTGTGATTTTATTGGGATTGTCACAGCCATCCTAGGAGATAGGTACTGGTATCCCTATTGCTATTTACCATTTGCAGTAGGATTCAAACTCATCTCTCTGCTCCTAAATCCAATATTCCTCTGGTTCTTCTAGTAGTTTCCTTGATATGAATCATCCCTCCACTCCTAGGAGAAGACGAATTAGCTGAAATTATGTGGCAAGAAGAGGAAACCATCACCTTTGGTTCAGGGAATCACACCCACAGACTCATAAATCATTGGACATTGCTACTAGTCTCCGTACACGCCATGGAAAAATGATTCCACTATAAATACCGAGCCTAATTCTTTTACTATAGTGTTTGTGTTTGTTTCTTCACTCTTTCCTGATACATTCAGAAAGTACATGTTATTTCACATATAAACAGCTATTACTTTTTAAACTTGTTACTCATTTCTTAAAGCTTAATGTTATTTAATGAGACCTGAATCTAGCCAGTCCTATGACTCCATGCCTGTTAGGATAGGCAGTAATTCCCTCTCTCATGTTAAGCGATTTTAACTAAAACTCCCTTCCCCAAGTTTAATCCCTGTTAACAAGAAGAAATTTGATTCTAGAAGCTGTAACCTATCTTGAATTGACTTGTATCCCTTTAAAAGCTCCTAGGCAGTACTTGAGTCTGAGTCTGTCTTTAAGCTCTAAAATCAAAATATTTACCAAGCCCCTCCTATATTCTAGGCACCTGCTAAAGCACTTTGACAAGCAAGGAAATGCTTGTCCCTCTGAATTACACATCCCAGAATGTCTGTTGGTTCTTTGGCCCCTGAGATATTCCACCTTGGGATATGGAATTTTGCAATCCTAAGAGAAAGAATGAGTCAAGAACTACAAAATAGACAGTGACTTGGGGAATCATATGGAAACAACTGGAACCGTAAGGTCAATAAATGAAAATGGAAACACATGAGTGTGTAATCTGGCAGAGTCTTAAGAGGGAGATCAGGCGGGGTTACATATAGAGCTACCTTGGCCCAAGGACGTAGGCCCAAACTATCAGCAGTATTTACCTCAAGGACTGAGGTAAGTCCTTCCCACAGAAAAACAATCTCCCCAAAGCTGCTCTTTGCTACACTTCTCCCTGTGCCCATCTAGTAACAAAACTAATGCTTCTTTTACCAAATATTTCCTGTATTCAGTTTGTCTCAAATACAAAAAAGCCAGAGATCAAATGAAGATTAAATGCATTTTATAAATTAGAACAAAGGCTCAGACCTCTGGATCAATGTTGAGAATCTCTTAATTATGGGCTCCAAGCTATTGTGGTTTCTTTGTATCTCTAGCATTTCACACAGTGCTGGCAATTAATGTTTAAATAAATACCTGCATTAATAATTTTGATAAAAATTCTTCAAAATAGGTATTATGGATGGATGGAGGATACAACTCCATAATTAATAGATGACTTATGGATCTGAGAATCATTTTATTGCCCATAAGCTAAAAAAAAGTGAAATTAACAGCATAACAGTATGCTTGAGTTTAATTACTTTTCATGGGTCATAAAAATCATACCTTAAACCATCCCCCAGTGAAATGATAGGAAGGGCCTGAAAGGAATTCAACTCTTCTGTCAAGGAAGGTGAAACAGAGACCACATATCAAAGTCATCAGCCATCACAAGAAAATGGTATTTACACACATATATTGTATCTAGGTCATACTGTAACACATGTAAAATGTATGGGATTGCCTGTCATCTAGGGGAGGGAGGGAGGGAGGGGAAAATTTGGAAAAATGAATACAAGGGATAATATTATAAAAAAATTACTCATGCATACATACTGTCAAAAAGTTTTATAATTCTAAAATTAAAAAAAAAAGTCATCAGCCATCTCTACTCTTCACAGCAACACCCTCTGGCGTTAATAATACTTGTATCAATCACAACACAAGATTTTTGCAGGGAAAACACATCAACCTTAAAGTAATGTTGAAATACAGATTATAATAATAGTTATCCTCAAGAATGTTAAGTAACAAAAACTAAGTTTTTCAGTTTATTCCAAAGATCTCTCTAAAGACAACAAAGTGCTCCACACTCCCCATGTTGCTGTCTCCCACAACTTCCATAAGCCATTGAAATATGATCAGCTCCTCTCTTATCCCAAAACCCAATATTCCATGACACACGTACTCAAAGGGGTGAAATTCTGCTGGGCAGATGAATCCCAGCTTATCTTGACTCTTCTGCCCTGAGGACATGCTACTATCCATTATGGAATTCCAATGTTGCACACCATTGGATGCCCAACAAATAGCTTAGGTCTTTTTGAACTTGTGATATGTTGTTGTTCTAGTCCACTGCAGTTCCCTTGCTGAGAGTCTGGTCATCTACTCACATTTGTACCTTTT
This sequence comes from Sminthopsis crassicaudata, assembly GCF_048593235.1. NCBI lineage: Eukaryota > Metazoa > Chordata > Mammalia > Dasyuromorphia > Dasyuridae > Sminthopsis > Sminthopsis crassicaudata. The sequence continues at coordinate 572,320,663 of NC_133619.1, forward strand.
CAGTCTCTTGTGCCCCTACATTGGGTCAAGCACACACACTGCTGAGAAGATAATAGTGAACATTTATCTAATTCATACTATGTGGCAGTTGTAATTACAAATATTTCATTTGATCCTAACTACAACCCTGGAAGGTATGTGCTGTGATTATACTTTACAATTGGGGAAACTGAGGCAGGGAGAAGCCAAATGACTTGCTCAGGGTAACATAGCTAGTAAATGTCTGAGGCTGGATTTGAAATCAAATTTCCTGACTCCAGGCCTAATGTCCTCTCCCCTAAGTCCCCTAATGCCAATGACTGACAGGTCTTTTAGGATTTGTTAACCTAAGATCTATAAACTTTTAAAGTTGCATATTATGGTAACTATAATGAGTCTTTTTTTTAATATCTGAAAGCAGTCAGAAAGATGCTTGTAGGTTTCACCAGAATGCTCAAGGTAAACCATGATGAAAAAAGAGGATTAAAAGAACCTGTATTTTAAATAGTTTCCTAGGTCTTCCATATTTGAGAAGACAATCATCAAATCTCTCTTCAGTCCCTGTTGAGGTGGAGGGAATCCCATAGTCCATAACATTATCATTATTACCTTCTCTCCTGATCAGTTTCTTCCCATGGATGATGTTAGGGAGTCTAAAAAAGGGGCCAACTTTCTGTCTTTATTCCCTTGAAATGATTTAACTGGTCCAGATCACTAGTGTCAGGTGTAAACACCATAGATCTGCCTTCCTTTGGATACTCACCACTTAGGGAGCTTCACACCAATGTAACTAAAAAGTGGATAGCCCTTGCTTAGTTCATAAAGTAACCATTCAGTGGATTCAAGGGCTGATGAACCTTGAATAGACTGAAGATATATCATCTGTAGATGTCTCAGAGGACAACTAGAATATAAACTTGTAACCTATTTCACATGGCCATGCTCAAACCTATGTCTCCAAAGTCATTTGTACAAGGTTCTATTTATTCAGAAAGGACCAAGGAAGAATGAGTGACAAGTGGACTCTTAAGGATGTTTCCCATTTTCTAGTCTGATGACATTTAACTTCAGCTACACGAAGGGCTGATCCTCCTTTTGAGTGAACTCACCACTTGTAGGAAGGACCTTCTTTGTTTTTTTGGAGTTACTGAAAGTTTTGATCCACAAAATACATATACATGCAGAGTTCATTGCCAATCCAGTGGGTTCCAGGAGCCCAGACCATTTGATTCAGAGCACCCACAGCTTACTTACCTCTAGAGAGTTCAGTTTTGATGCTCTTTACTTGTGCTTGGTCCAGGGGGTTGGTCTCCATGGGATTTCAGTTTTGCATGAAAAATAACCTCAGTAGAATGGAGAGAGCCTGAGTATTTGGAGTCAGAGAAGCTGGGCTTTTGACTTCACCTTTCTGACTGACTTACTGTATAACTTCAAGCAAATCTGCTCTCTAAACCCAACTTTCAAACTCTTTTTCTATAGGGAATTTTAGTTGGTTTCATCTTCCTGCCAGTTAGAACTTTGCCTCCCAGCTGCTTCTGCAAGAGAGACTCAAGTTTGGCTTAACAACTTGCTGCCTCCATGACAAGGACTGCCAGTTGGTACTAATCTTCCCTCTGGGGCCAAGGAACAAAGGACAAAAATCAACCCCAAACTTCCACAGCCTGAAAAAGGAATTGTATTGTCAAAACCCTTTTCAAAAACCTAGTACTCATTAACCTTTACTTTCATGTTCTCAGTGTTCATGGATAAGAACAGTAGTAGGTTTTTTACTTCTCCCAGCAGAAGGGACTTTGACAGATTCATCTCTTATTGTTTTTTCTTCTAAATCTTCCACCCACTAATAAAGGAGCATCTGGCTTCCAGTTAATAGTCTGCAAGAGGAAATTACTTGGCTCCTCCCAAATATGAGGGTGCTTTCCCGTGTAATAACTTTTAGAAGTCTACTCTTACTTTTAGATGAAAAGGGAGCACCCAAGCATGTCTATAATTAGCCATTTTATGCTACATTTAGTTAATCCTGAGCATGGATAGTGCACACAAAAATAGCCACTCTTCAGTGCTGTGTTCAGTCAGCCACGTCAGAATATTGTTTGTTATTCCACGGATGTGGGTTTCACTACCAGAGTGTGAGCTTGATGCTCATCACCTAGGGGTCCTTCTAAGCAAGAAAAGGGACTGATAGTTTGTATAAAAGATATAAGCTTTTTCAACACAATTTTATATAGAGAAGTGCAAATCAAGTTTTCAAGTGCCATTATTTGTGAGCCTGCTGATATGATATGCTATGTATTATAATATAGTAGTATAGTATGTATAATATAGTAGTATAATATAAAAGAAATTATAATGCAATATGACATGATATAATACAATATATTAATAGTGTTAACATTAATACTGCATTTCAAAGTTTTCAAAATTACTTACATGCATTATGTTATTTGATCCTCAGTACAACTCTGTAGTGTTGATCCTATATTGTCAACATTTTATAGATGGGGAAATTGAGTCAAAAAGAGGTTAAGTATTTGGCCAAAGTCACAAAAACTAATAATAGTTGTTTCATATAATGCTTCCTAATATCATCTAATTGATTCTCAGAAAAACTATGAAGGAAGTGCCACATTATAGAAAGAGAAATTGAGACACAGAGGTTAAATGACACATCCTGGATCACATAGCCATTTACATGGATTCCCCTGTTTTTAGGGTGACTGACTCATTTGGTTAGAATTAGAAGCAGTATTTACTGGTTAGTGAGGAAGAAAAGGGTGGCAACTTACAAGCAGCAAAGAGGAAGGACTTTTAGTCCATATTGGGAAGGAGGAGCATAAGAAATGGAGTAAGGGAAAAGAGGAGGGAGGGAAAGAAAAGGGGGAAAAGGGAAGGGAGAGAAGGGAAGAGGAGAGGAGGGGAAAGAAGAGGAAGCAAAGCTTTCAACGTTTCTACTCAGCAATTCAATGAAAAAAATGTATTTTCATTAGCCACATCTGTCATTTTATCTTGCAAACTCCTTTCATACCCATTGTGGTAGAACTCAAAGACCAGGCTAATGTTCAAAGTTGGAGATGGAAGTTTTAGTGAGATCTGGATTTAAATGAACCTCTCTTTTGGGTTGGGAAGTACCCTGGGACCATGCTACTCTATGGTTTATGAGTGAGTAGATATGATTCTTGATTGGTTAAAAGACCACTGATCACGGCATTCATGAGAGAGACTTTTAAGATGGTTAGAGGAGCTCAAGAGAGATGGCCCAGAGGAGCAAGTATGGACTTTTTTTCATTTGTTTTGTTTTTCTTCAAAAGTATTTTATTTTTCCAAAGACACATAAAGATAGTTTTCAAGTTATTTTTGTAAGATTTTGTGTTCAGAATGTTTTTCCCTCTCTTCCTTCATTCTTACCTCCCCAAGACAGCAGTCAATCTGATATTAAACATGTATAATTAAACATGTATAATTCTTTTAAACATATTTCCATATTTGTCATGTTGTGCAAGAAAAATCAGATCAAAATGGGAAAAAAACATGAGAAAGAAAAAGCAAGCAAGCAAATAAACAAAGATAAAAAATACTATCCTTTGATTCACATTCGATCTCTATGGTTCTCTCTCTGGATATGAATGAGATTTTCTATCCCAAGTCTATGGAATTGCTGTGCATTGTTGAATTACTGAGTACAGTTAAGTCTGTCATAGTTGATCATCATAAAATCTTGTTTCTGTATACAATGTTTTCCTGAAAATAGCTGGCAGTATTGGTCTGGAGCTTCATGAGGGTACAGGGACTAAAGATGACTACTTAGTAGTCATATGCCTTGAAGCAAAAGGTATAATAGCAGAAAGGGGAAAAGAAATAAATAACAGAGGGATAAAGCCACGATGTTAAAATAAAGAAAGGTACTTAGCTGTGCTTTCTAAAATTCCTCTTCCAATATTAAAATAGTACATCAAATGAATTCTGAAGCAGCAAAATCAGTGAAAGAATGAGGTAAAACAATTTTCTAGCCCAAGTCAGCTTAGAAGACTGGTAGGAAAGGCTTGTCTCATTAGGATGAGAATAAAGCCTCCTTGCAATCTAGCAACAGGCCTTGGGGGAGACTGAAGCAGTGGCTTTCAGAGCTCTCAGTCCACTATTTGTTAGTAGAGGGGTTGGGCAACTAGCTAGAAGATTACAAGGGATACTTTGATGGCACTGGAAACAGAACTCTTATTATATTGTCCATACATGGATCTGGGTTGAAGTTCTAAGATAAGTTCTAATAGGAGCAGGGACTGCTGTCAAGATTCCAGGGCAGAAAATTCACAGACATGGCCAGGAGAACCATGACCATACCCTTCCTTAAATCCTATCACTTTGAAAGAAATGAAAACTTACAGACCTTCAGAACTAGCTCTAAAAACAGCATAAAGAACCTGAAGCTTGAAATTAAGAAAACTCTGAAGTGCCATTTCACACCTCTCAGATTGACTAAGAAATATGACAAGAAAAGATAATGATAAATGTTGGAAGAGATGTGGGAAAACTGAACACTAATAACATTGTTGCTGGAGTTGTGAATTGATCCAACCATTCTGGAGAGCAATTTGGAACTATGCCCAAAGGAATATCAAACTGTGCATATTCTTTGATCCAGTCTTCCCTCCACTGGATCTGTATCCCAAAGAGATGGTAAAGGAGGGAAAAGGACCCATATGTACAAAAATGTTTATAACAGCTCTTTACATGGTAGCAAAATATTGAAAATTGAGGGGATATCCATCAGTTGGGGGATGGCTAAACAAGTTGTGGTCTATTATAATAGAATACTATTGTGCAATAGGAAATAAGATTTCAGAAAAACCTGAAATGAATTATATTAACTGATGTAAAGTGAAGTGAACAGAATTAGGAAAACATTGTATAAAACATCAGCAACATAGTGATATAATGTATTATGTATGATTTAGCTCTTTTCAGCTACACAATGATCCAAGACAAGTACAATGGATTCACAAAGGAAAATGCTATTTATATCCAGATAAAGAGTTAATGGACGCTGACTACAAATAGAAGCATATTTTTTTCACTTATTTTGTTCTTTTTCATGTTTTTTTTTTCTATTTTGATCTGTTTCTTCTTTTATAAATGTGTCTAATATGAAAGTATGTTTTACATGTTAGGACATCATAAATTGTATTAAATTGCCTACCATTTTCAGAAGAGGGGAGGGGAGGAGTGGGAAGGAGAGAGAAAAATTTGGAACTCAAAATCTTGTAAAAATGAATGATAGAAATTGTCTTGACATGTAGTTCATAAAAAGTATTACTAAAACAACAACAACACATAACTATCACATTGGCTACTATGACAGAAAAGGAAAATGGCAAATGTTAGAGGGAATGTGGGAAAATCAGGACATTAATGAATTGTTGATGGAGTTATGAACTGTTGCAACCATTCTGGAGGGCAATTTGGAACTATGCCTAAAGAGCCTGTGTATACCCTTTTATTCAGACTACTATTATGCCTGTAATCCAAAGAGGTCTTTTTTTCCCCCTGAGGCAATTGGGATTAAGTGACTTGCCCAGGTTCACACAGCTACAAAGAGATTTTTTTTTTTCTAAAGGAAAATATTTATTTATTGTGTACAAAAATATTTATGTGTTAGTATAGAATTGACTGAACAAGTATGGCACGTAATTATGAGGGAATAATATTTTACTACAAGAAATGATGAGCAGGATGTTTTCAGAAAAAAAAATCTAGGAAGGCTTATATGAATTGATACAAAGTGAAATGAGCAGAACTGGGAGAATATTGTACAATGTAACAGCAACAATGTATGATGGACAATTGTGAATTACTTAGCTATTCTCAGAAATAGTTTTAAAATGGTGAACAATATTATTCACCTTCAGAGAAAGAATTGATGGAATCTGAATGCAGATGAAAGTGTACTAATTTTTTTTTTTTTTTTTTTACTTTCTGTATGTGTGTGTCTTTTTTGTCTGTGTTCTCTTTTACATCATATTTAGGAAATATGTTTTTTTTTCATGTTTGAAAAATGTATAACATATCTAAGTTCTTGCTCTCTCAATGAAGGGAAAAGAGAGGGGAAAGGGAAAGGATTTAGAATTCAGAATTTTTAAAAATGTGGAAAATTGTTTTCATGTAGTTGAGAAAAATGTAATAGTTAAATTAAAAGAAAAAAAATCACAAGAGAACTGGGATAATAGATATATAGCTTCTTTTAAAATTGGGAGGGACATCTTCATATCATGTAGCCCAATCCTTTCATTTTACAGACAAGAAAATTGAGATCCAGGGAGGGGAAAAACCTTGCCTTAATTCACATAGATTGTACATGTCAGAGACAGGATTTGAACTTGGGACTTCTGGTTTCCAAGTGTAGTGTCTTCCCCACCACGTCATTTGTAATTTTAAACCGCATTTTCCAACAATGACTATTAGCTGTCAATTCATATTTAAGTGGTTTAGATATGTCCCCCCCCCTTCTCAATATCACAGAGTCTTCCAAAAATGGCTTTTGGGGGTACTAAAGGCTGTGGCTATAATTGGGAGCTAGGTAAAGGAGACAAATGAGATAGATTTTGGAGAAATATGTTCTTCGAAGAAGAGCCTCCATTTTCCATTTCATTCTCTGACCTTTGTTGATAGAAAGCCCCTCCAGGGAACATGTGGGAATCCAGGGTCTGAAGGAAGGCTTCCAAAAGCCAAACTTCATATTCAGGCTTCGTGAGTAGAGGGAAGCCCCAGCAAAGTTCATTCATTAATAATGTCCTGTTGTCTTCCCCTGGTGACAAGAATGAAAATTGTGGGTTAAATAATAGCATTATGAAAGAGAAATGCTATGTAAGTGTTGATTTAGAAGACAATAAACTCATTTTTTATGAATTTTGAATGCTAGAACCAGAGGGGAAGGAACAGTGGGTGAGCAAATATATTTGAGGCAGCCCTGATATGTGGTGAGAAAAATACTGTCCTATTCTTTAGGAGACAGGAATATGAATCCTTTTTTTTTTTTTTTTTTTTCTTTTTCTTTTTACAATTACTGTCTGAATGACTACTCTTCCCTAAGCCTCTCTTTCTTCATCCATATAATGGGGACAAGAATAGTGTTATCTGTGGCCCAGTGGGTACCCCCTCCCCCTTATGGGGGAGATCTGCTCTGATCTCACAAGGACTAAGCTGAGTTCTGAATCTTAAGGAGTTTTTCCCCCTTCTTTTTGATTTATTGAACTCTGGCTCCAAAATTATGGGGAATTTTTTTTAGAAAAGGTTTGTGTGGCTCATGGCATTACCAAAAGGGATGAGCAATGTTCTTTCCAGAAAACATAGTCAATGTACAGAGTAATAAGTGTCAGGAACAGGACAGCTTTTTCCTCTGCTATTGAAAGAAATGCTGTTAATATCAGAGTCTCCTAATTATGCAATAACACATACTTCAAACAGGAACCAGTAAATCCTCATTTATATTCTGATCTTCCATAAGAGGTAGGAAAGACTTCTAGGAGACTTGTGGGAGTGCTGAGTAGATTTCACTGTGACTGCAGCAACCCAAGGTCCAGGTCTTCTGGCCAATCTCTGAAAAGCTTCTCAGTTCCAGAATGGTTATCTTCTCCTCTGAGAAGAGCAGAGTTTCAGACAGTACCCCTGCCTCATCCCAGGGCAATCATCAACCTTCAGTGAAATGACTTCTGGTCTCTTGAAATAGGTAGTCAAAAGGACTGGAAATTTCCATTTCTCAGTTTTAGTGTTCATGTTCTGGACTTAGGAGGAGATGAAGAAAGTGAAAAGGCTTAAGAGCCCTTGAGTTCCATCTCAGTCTCACCTGAGTTACATGTTTTCTCTGTCTTGTATATGTGTTGCTATAGCTGCTGCAAGCATGGAGAAGGGAAGAAAAACTTATTACCTTCATAGCTGTTGGTTATGTCCATAATGGAGCTCCCTTTTCTCATTATTTAGAGTTTCGTCAGCTCTTCCTAACTTTGTCACCAATCATGTTTGATTCAATCCCATCTTGGTTCCACAAATTGCAAGACCAATGAGGAGAATGAATGTCCCTTAGGCAAGGACATGACCTCACCTGGAAAGCTCACAGTCCAGGGCCATCCCCCCACACAGGGCATGAGGTGGCCCAGTCCTTCAGTAGCTTGTTCAACTTTCTGTGATTTGTGAGGAAAGGACTTTGTAAACCTTAGAATACTGAGAAGCCTTTCATCAGTGTGATCTACTTTCACAGAGACTTTATCAAGGCTATGTGACTTGGAAATAGATGCTACCTTCCTCTCTGGGGAAGTTGGTTAGACTTTTAATTAGGGAAGCGTACAGCTCTGGGTTCTGGGCTTTAATTTTTCAAGTGAAAGAAGCTGAGTTCTGAATGTGGATGGTGAAGAGAATAATGTCCTTTGTCCTTCTCATCTACTAGAATATCTACAGTAACTCCCCACACTCTGAACAACTTGAAACAGCTGGGGATTCAGAATTAAAAGACCCCCTTCTCACCTCACCACTATCTCGTGGATTCCTGGAAAGCTCAGTTCAAGTCCCACCTTCTTTAGGAAGCCAGTCCTCCTCAATCTTAGTGCCTTCTCTTCTCTCTCTGGCTTGTTTATGTGGAATTGTGGCCTGTGGTTTCTCCCATTAGACCATCAGCTCCCAGCCCAGAAACTGTTTGGTTTGGATTGGGCTTTATTTTGGCCTTCCTTCACATTCCCAGTATTTAGTACAGTATCTGAATTATATTTTGTGCCCAATAAAAGCTAGGTGACTGATTGGTTCTAGATCCTAGTATTGGTGTAGTCTTGGACTATACATTATTATATATTCTCTAGAAGCCTTAATTTTTTTTTTTTTGTTAAAACGAGGAGTTTGGAATAGAAAAATACCTGTCATATCCCTTCAGTTCCAATGATCTTGGGATGAAGAAAGCCATCTGCACCCAGAGAGAGGACAGTGGGAACTGAAGTGGATCACAACATAGAATTTTCACAATTTTTGTTGTTGTTTGCTTGCTTTTTGTTTTCTTTCTCATTTTTTCCCTTTTTAATTTGATTTTTCTTGTGCAGCATGATATTTGTAGAAATGTGTATATAGAAAAATTGCACATGTTTAACTTATATTGGATCACTTGCTATCTAGGAGAGGGAATGGGGGAAAGTGAGGGAAAAATTAGAACACAGGTTTTGTTGGGGAATGTTGAAAATTATCCATGTATATATTTTGAAAATAAAAACCTTTAATTAAAAAAATAATTTGAAAATCCACTTTATACTCACTCTCTATCCCAGGAGCCTCTACACATTCAAACACAGTTTTCCTGTGTTTCTAGTATCCCAGATTTGATGATCATTCCTGTTCACTCTATCCTTAGCTAAGCTGAGTTTTAGACAACAGATACATGGCTTATCCTTGAGTTTGGATGGGATGTCTCTGGCTTGGCCCAAACCCATGTGACTATTCCACTAGATGCTCCTGATAAGTAGTTAACTAAATGAAAATGAAGTCATTCTTCCAGCTTTTCCTTTTTTGCTCAACCCTGCTTTGGCTTTTTCTCAGCTTCCCAGAATTCTCTCTCATAGAGAAATCTGGTCTGCCACACATGGAACCATGAGGCTTCAATGGGACACATGCACCCAGAAGCATTTTGGATACATAATTCTAAGGTATAGACATGATAACACATTGAGGAATTGAGGAAACTTTTCAGTTTATGCCCAGGCTTAGACATTTTAAGGAAGGTTACTCTCTTACTCTTAAAACTTGGTGCCAAATGGTATTAATGGATAGAATTCTCTTCCACTGAGATGAGAAAGGATGGATGAGTAGACTGTGGTAAAGTAATAGAAAGGTGAGTAAATAGACTGTAATAAAGTAGTTGGGAAACATTTTTTGTCTACACTGTACACATCTGGGACTTGGCCCAAGCAGACTGGCCTGTTTTATTCTGAAAAAAAGGAACCTAGAAACTAGAAGCGGAGTCCAAACACCATCAAGACTCCTTCCTGCTCCTCACCATGGCATCAGCAGGGACCAGAGGAATAGCATGGGCCCTGCATATGGAAGTTGTGTCTTCTCTTTTCATTATTTTATATTTATCCTATCTATAGTTTATTCACACATATGTTGCCTGTCTGTTATCTCTTTCTTTATATACCCAGTGTTTATCACAGGCAATAGGTGTTCAATAATTGCTCACTGAATATTGAACAACATGATATTAGCTGAGGACATCAGAAGTCTTGGGCATGAGCTGCCCTTCCATTCATAAGCCCTGGCTACAAGTGTGAGCACTGTGCATACCCAGTCTCCTCTCTTATGCTAAATGTATTTTGGGATGAGTGGGACCCAGTCTTATTTTGGTTTTTCTTACTATACCATTAGCTTTGAACTAATTGCATCTTGGGGTAGCTAGATAGCTAGCTGGAGATAGAGTGCTGGGCATGGAGTCAGGAACACTGCTCGTCTTGAGTTTAAATCCATCCTCAGAAATTTATTAGTTGTGGAACCCTGGGCAAGTCACTTAACCCTGTTTGCCTCAGTTTCCTCATCTGTAAAATGAGCTGGAGAAGTAGATGGCAAAGCACTCCAGTATCTTAATTAAGAAAACCTCAAATAGTATCACAGAATCAGACATGACTAAAGGACTAAACAACAACAAACTGTATCTTCTCCTGACTAGATGAAACAAAACAAATACACCAGTGGGGACTTTAGGTAATGGAACTGTTCTGGGATCCCTTGAGAGAAGGGAGTGGTGCACCAGGTGCTACATTGCAAATGTTTGTGCAATATCTCCATGTTGGCTGCACATACTTCAGTGGAAGACTCAGACTATGATTAGACACCAGGATTTCCTGATTTTTTTTTTAATTAAAAAAATAAGCTTCTTATTTTAAAATACAGGCAAAGGTAGTTTTCAACATTCTTCTTGCAAAACTTTGTGTTCCAAAATTTTCTCCCTCTCTTTCCCTCCATTCCCTCCCCTAGACAGCAAGTAATTCAATATATGTTAAATATGTGCAATTCTTCTATATTTCCTCAATTATCTTCTTGCATAAGAAAAATCAGATCAAAAAGGGAAAAAATGAGAAAAAAACAAAAAGCAAGAAAACAACAATAAAAGTGAAAATACTATGTTGTGATCCATATTCAGTACCCACAGTCCTCCTTCTGGGTGCAGATGGCTCTCTCCATCACAAGTCTACTGGTATTGGCCTGAATCACCTCATTGTTAAAATTGGCCACATCCATTAGAGTTGATCATATAACCTTGTTGCCGTGTATAATGATCTCCTGGTTCTACTCCCTTCACTCAGCATCAGTTCATGTAAGTCTCTCTAGGCCTCTCTAAAATCATCCTGCTGGTCGTTTCTTATAGAACAATAATATTCCATAACTTTCATATATGATAACTTATTCAGCAATTCTCCACCTGATGATTATCTGGTGGTTTTTTAAAGATTGGTTGACATAAAATACCTTTTCTACCATATATAATGAATGGATCAAAGGATTTTTATTTATCACTGTTACTCAAATAGCCACATGGGCAAATTGCAGACTAGCTCTGTGTTTAGTTGCTGCAATGGCTGGATAGATGCCATTGACTTGATGCTCTGTCAGAGGAACTGGTCCCACCCCAGGATTCCCTCCTGCCCGTGGCCTTTAGACTGTACTGTGATACTATTTCCTTGTGATAACACATTGAGAACATATTGTTTGTATATTTATTTGGGGGGGGGGTGGAGTAAGGATGTAAGAAATGTAAGAAATATGAGAATAGTAGAACAGTGAATGGGGATATTAAATATATATACCTCTTGAAACAATGATATCTTCAAGCACCTCCCAAACATAACTGTTAATGAAACTCTTTGGGATTTGATGGCAATGGCTAGAAATTAGTAAGAAAGTTAGATATTTTCCTGGCAAGTTGTTGCAAACAAACTGATAAGCATCCCCTATGGTGATTCATATGTCTTCTCCAACAGACCATGCTGCAAGGATAGCACCTTGCTTAAGGATAAAGTAAAGAAAGAGAGAAGGGTTCAAACATTTACAGAGTACTGTGTGCCAGGAACTGTGCTAAGTGCCTTTCCAAGTCATAATTTATTTTTATCCTCATAAAACTCAATCAAAAACTCATCTATTATTATCCCTATTTTACAGTTGAGGAAACTGAAGGAATAACAGGTTAAATGAATTGCTCTAAGTCCTACAGCTAATTAGTGTCTAAATCCAGATTTTCACTCAGATCTTCTTGATTTCAGACCACTGGCCTTTCATTAGCTCTAATGCAGAGAACTCAATATAGAAAACTATAGTACTGATACTCAAGCCAGTCATATTTTTATTTTTCTTCATGCTATCCTTTGTCTCTGGGTAACTCTTAATTTTTCAGACTGTTCCTACTATATCACAATTACCTCTTCCCTCTGGAAATTCACTCTACCTCCAGGCTTCTTGTCTTAGAAGTACCTTCACATTGGAAAGTGTGGCTTCTTCCTTTGATTGGCTGTTCCTTCCAGAACCTCCATTTCAAGGAAAAAGACCATGGTAGTCATATGTTCCTTCTCCAGGCTGCTCTTGAACTTTGCCTCTATATACTTACTTTCCTTCCCAATCTCTTCTTAGTTCTCTATTATGTGTCATCTTTCCTTTTAAAAATGTAAATCCTTGAGAAAGGGACCCACATGTGCAAAAATGTTTATGGCAGCCCTTTTTGTAGTGGCAAGAAACTGAAAACTGAGTAGAGGTCCATAAATTGGGGAATGGCTGAATAAATTATGGTATATGAATGTTATAGAATATTATTGTTCTATAAGAAATAATCAGAAAGATAATGCAGAGAGACCTGGAGAGACTTACATGAACTGATGCTGAGTGAAATCTGCAGAACCAGGAGATCATCGTACACGACAACAAGACTATACCATGATCAATTCTAAAGGGTATGGCTCTTTCCAACAATGAGATGATTCAGACCAGTTCCAATGATCTTGTGATAAAGAGAACCATCTACACCCAGAGAGAGGACTGCAGGAACTGAGTGTGGATCACAATATAACATTCTCACTCTTTTTTTTTTTTGCTTGCTTTTTGCTTTTTGCTTTCTTTCTTATTTTTTTCCTTTTTGTTCAGCAAGATAATGGTATAAAAATATGTACATATATTGAATTTAACAAATATTTTAACATGTTTAACATATATCAGATTACTAGGGAAGGAGTGGGGTGAAGGAAGGGACATTTGGAACACAAGGTTTTGCAAGAGTCATTCATTGTTTTTGTTTTTCCCTGAGGCTGGGGTTCAGTGACTTGCCCAGGTCACACAGCCAGGAAGTGTTAAGTGTCTGAGACCAGATTTGAACTTGGGTCCTCCTGAATTCAGGGCTGGTGCTCTATCCACTGCAGCACCTACCTGCCCCAGGAGTCATTGTTGAAAAAGTATTCATGCATATGTTTTGAAAATAAAAAGCTTTAATAAAAAAAATAAAATGTAAACTCCTCGAGGACAGAAAGAAGACAGAAAACTACAGTTGTTTATAGAGAAGAATCTATGTTCACTTAATAAGTCTTGACTGGGACTGATGAGATTTAGATGTGACAGGAGCTGGGCAGAGAATTGTGTGTATGAGTAATTATGGCAGAATCTCAGGGGTCCTTCTTAGGATGACCTTCATATACAGAAAAGATAATGCAGAATTTCAATATCTGAAGTGCTGGAGAGTCAAAGAATGCCAATCTTAAATTATTCCTTTAGGAGGAAGAAAAGGCTTCTGACATTGGGTCAGAGTTGGAGGAGCTGCTACAAGTGATGTGATCAGAAATGAAATGTCACTGGAACACATGGTAGGATGGACCATATCAGACTCATTCAGATTCTCATGGGGTTGTACATTATACCTAATGACTGACATAGCTGTAGCTGTATGAACTAGAGAAAAGCCCTCCAGGCAGTCAGATCTGGCAAAACCCAACAAGCAGATGTCAGAAGAAGAATCAGTGTGAACAGGGAGCCCATGCTGCTGAAACAGGAAAAAAGCAGGTCACCTATTGAGGGAAGTCACCCTATTGCAGACAAACAAGGCAGGTCTGCTGAGGGAGGGAGTGACCCAGAGAGCAGTTACAAAGAAAGGTTGGAACCAGAGCCTAGGTGACGTCAGGCAAGGAAAGCAATGGTCAAATGAAGCCAAATTTGATGATGAGTTTGGTCTTTAGACGCACATTCAGTCATTAGGCCATACTCAGAGTCTATCCATCTAGACAGAAGCTGTCAAAGTTAATGCTATTCTGCCTATGATTTTGAAGATTACGAGATTACCTGTAGACCCCACTGAAGTTTTAGATGAGGACGCTAACAATAAACCCATGTCCTATGTCATGAAGATTCATCTCTCCCCATTTAACCAGCGATAATGATCTCCAAAATAAAATAAAACATTTCTAATTGGAGATGTGAAAGTTTGTATCAAAGAATGAAAACTGAAAAATTTTATTAGACTACAAATATAAATTTCCCCTTATGCCAGCTTCAAATAAAATTAATGGGAAACTCTAGGGAGCATAAAGGAATAAATAACAATAAATGTTTCCAGGGTGTTTACACTGGCTTCTTTTCAACATGCACATAAATCAGCTTATCAATATGTGATTAAAATAAAAGCCCATTGCTCCTCATCATGCAGATTAGAAACAGCTTGTTTCTGAATGGGTTTCTCTGCATGCCAGTTACTACCTTTCCCAACACATTTTCTCTACCCAATAAAACCTGTTTCTCCAGAAACCTAATAAAAGAACACACTCTCTCTGTTGCCGAAATAACTTTATTCTGCTATTATTTCATAATCCTGAGTGCTTAATTTAAATTCTTTAGCACAAGTTAATAAGAAACTAAATCATTAATGACTAGATAAAAAGATTATGTAAAAACTCTGAGCTGTTTAGAATTTTAGTAGACTTCTTCATACATGCTATTGATGTTAATAATTAATAAAGGTACTAAGAAAAATGGTTGGTAAAGAAAAATAAAGGGGAAAGAAGGGAGGCTTACAAATCCCCTTTACATACTAAATTCTGCTGAAGGCTGTCTTGCTTTTCTTTCTGATTTCTATCCCCTCTTCCCTCTAAAGGCCCCTCCCATATTGATTGTATTTCAACAGCTCTTTTATAAATTGGTTGTATGGAAATGACAATTCATTTTCCCTCATAAAAATGTTATTGTTAGTTTGTATATCATATTATATTTATTTATGCATTATATGATATGTAATATTTATATTATATTATTATATATTATGAAAATGATTGTCAGCTTCCTAAATCAGCCCCAAAATGTTGGACCATAGAGATTCTGTCTCTATTTTTTTGTATCTATCATCTGTGATTGGGGGGGGGGTCACATCTTTCCCATATATGGCTCATGTCACTTTCCTGGGTTAGCTACCAATCATCTTTGACACAGCTTCCAATCATAGGGACCCTAACGATCAGCAACTAAATAGGAGCTTCTGGTCAGGTATACTTGTCTTTTACAGTCTACCAGAAGAAGGTAGAACCCACAACTCTCCCCATCCATGCTCCATGAGATATCTCATGTTACATCATTAGGATGGAACTGATATTTAGTTTTGTCATATCAGTCTAAGCAAACACTTCTGTCTTTCCTGTACCTTCCCATGAGAGAGCAGTTAAGAAAAACTGTCCAATATAATGATGATTATTGATGACATAAGTGAATTCCCACACTTGTGGAAATTAACAAAAAGGCAGGGAAGGAATTTATTGTTCATTTTTTGTTTATCAGATTTTTTTGCTATTTAAAGTTATATTAGCTTCATAGTAGTATTAATAGTAATAATAATAACAATATTGCTAGTATTTACATAGCACTACTATTTTCTAGGCACTGTGATAATCACAGAAATCCTGTGAGGTACGTACTGTTATTCCTATTTTAAAATTAGGTAGGCTCAGCTTTCCCCCCCTCCCCAGTTGCATCAATTCATAAAATTCTTCCAACATTTCTTTGAATTCTTTACCTTTGTCATTCCTTTTGGTGTCATTTGCAAAGAGTTGTGTACACACCTTCCCTTTCCTCTCCTTACTCTAGTTTTTTATTGCTAAAAAATAGTGCTGCTGTGAATATTTGGGATCTTTATTTTGCTATCTTACTCTTTTTTGGGGTCTGAGGCTATGAGTAGAAATACTGGATCAAAAGATAAAAGCAATGTGTTACAGTACCATCATTTTACAGATAATTATTTCCAAAGATGTGTTTGAACCCACTTCATAGTGGTTAACCTGGTGCTGAAATCTTGGACTATGCTAAGAAATTACCTTTGCCATGATTCCTTGGAACAATTCATTTTCTTTGGAACATCAAGAGCCCCAAGAGAAGCCAGGCAGTGGACTTGCTTAATGATGAAGCCTATTTGGATGATGACTGTGGATCACAAGTGGGGAGCCAAGGGAAGTTCTTTGATCACTTTGTCAAGTTTCTGTGTCTCTCTCTTGCTCTGTATAACAATACAAATCAATAATTTGTATTTTGTTCAGCACCAAGCCCTTATGCCAGGAAAAGTCCTGGCAGTGCAAATCTCTGTTTTTGTCTCTCTATTTCTCTATGTCTATCTCTGTTTCTCTCTTTCTTTTTATATGAATGTCTCTCTATTTCTATGTCTGCTCATTCTCCATCTCCATGTCTGTCTCTCTTTATGTATCTCTCTATCTAGCTCCATCACTTATCTTTGTCTCTTTCTGTCTCATATGCTTCACCATCTATTGCTTCTATCTCAGCTACATTTGAATAATAAAACACATAGATGAATAATACAATGGTTAATCACTTTATCATATAGAAACTGACTTCTAAAGCAATAATGGAATAGAGAAATGTGGTAAGAACCAGATTTTCTGGTAGGAAAAAAGCTCATGTCTTTTCTGAAAGAACTTGAGAGGAGTGTCTATTGCCTGAAGGGGATAAGAATTTGTTAACAATTTCCTGTGTGCCACACACAGTCCTAGTACATTACAAAGAATATCTCATTTGATCCTCACAACTGTCAGAAATAGTTACAATTATCCTCATTTATATTTTAGGAAATTAAGGCAGTCGGAGATAAAGTGACTTTCCCAGAGTCACACAATAAGAAAAAAAAAAAAAAGAGGAAGAAGAGGAAGAAGAGAAAGAAATTCTCTGTAAAACAACTCAATCCATTTAAAACATCTGGTGTTATATGCCATTTTCCACCCCTGTGGCTTCTCTCACCTCCCAAAAGGAGGAGGAGAAGATGTCTTCTGTCATTTCTTCTTTGGGGTCAGGCTTTACTCTTTTCATTTCTGTTTATTTCATATGCTTGTTTACCTTTACATGGTGTGGTCATTGCCATAATCTACTGATTCCACTTTGCATCAAAGAATGAGAGCATTCTTTATTCTCACATGCTTCACTTCATCTAGTAGTAGAGATAAACTGTAAGAGAAATAAGGATTCTTGCAAATATTAATCGAGTTAATTTTAAAATACATCACTCCCTGTTTTATTATACTTTTAATTATTTTGTGAACTATTTCTCAGTCATTCCAATGTGGATGACATATTCCTTCGTGTGCCACTTGGTTGACATCTCTGTCTTATTGCCCAGTAATATTCCTTCACATTCATGTACATAACTTAGCCATCCCCCAATTGTTAGGGCAGTTTTGTTTCTAATTCTTTGCTATCACACAAAAAGTGCTGCTATAAAGTAGTAATTATGAGGCCTTCTTTTGGTCAGTGACTCCCTTGGGATTAGCAATACTTCCATTGACTTCTCTCTTCTGGCTACTCTTTCTTCTCTGAGTTTTTGTGATATTGTTCTCTCTTGGTTTGCCTCCCATTTCTCCAATAGCTCCCTAGACTCTTGCTGGCTCATGAAAGTTTTCTGCTCCTTAACCATGGGTATCCTATAATTCTCCATCCAGGGCCCACTTCTCTAATCTTCTTATGGTATCTCTCTGGACCTTATCAGTTCTCATGGATATAATTATCTTCTCCTTGCAGATGACTCATAGTTCCACTCAGCCAACCCTAACTTCTCTCCTGAGCTCAGTCCCATCACCAATGGCCTATTGAGCATTTCAAAATAGATGTCCTAGAGGCATCTCAAAGCAAATTCATTATCTCTCCCCAAAACCCTTCTCTTTCCCCAAATTCCCCTTCAATGGAGGTGCAGTCTTCTTCCAGCCATCCCAGTTAACAGTTTCACCATCAGCCTTTTCTGCCTCTATAACTTTTCTCATTTCTGACCTCTTCTCTTCACTACTATAATTCAGGCTATGGTACCCTCTCTTGCTTAGTTAATTTTAGTAATCTCCTAATTGGGTCCCCTGCTTCTCATTTCTTCCCTTCCAAGTCCAACTTCAATTCACTTGCCAAAGTACAAGTCCTACTGTGCAAGTCTGACTCCACATATCATTCCCTTGAATAAATTAAAATTTTCTAAGCCACGGAATGCCTCCATTTGTCATTTAAAACCCTTCATAACCTAGCTCCAACTTTCTTTTCATTCATATTATATAAGAATATGTTACATATAATATATATCTATATAAATAAATATATTTATTTCCCTTTGTGTACTCTATAGTTCATCTAAATTTTTATGCTTTCTCACACATGGCCCTTTTTTCCCATCTCTATACCTTTGCACAGGCTTCTGTATGCCTGGAATTCACTCATCACTATTTTTACATTCTCTTATTATTGTCCTTCATTTTTGAAGAGAATGATATCATTAGGAAGGTAATAACATGAAAGTGAATTGGATTTCAGTGAGAGAGGATTGTGTAAAAGCCACCAATCTCACTTTGTTTTTCAGTCCATCTGGTACCAGTGGCGAGAGATGGTACTGGATACAATGGGAAACCTTGGCCTTTTTAAGCTTTAACAATTTTTAGCTTGATTGAGACAACACCCATTCAGTAATTAAGGCTAAGTGAGAGAGAAATGAGACAAAGAATGGTCTTTTTAACCTACTCTGTTACTCAGTAGGTGATTCATAAATGTATCCCTCTCCCCCATTACTCTTTTTTAAATTACAATTTTAAAAAATTTATTTTTAATTTATGGAATAAAACAAACTTTCCATCACATTGGACAATAAAAAATATTGTATATGAAACTGCAAATCTATTGTACAAAACTTGCTATTCGTTTCGCATATATAACAAAATTGCTATGTGAATTTTTTTCTTCCTTCTTCCCCTCCCTCCTGCACTAGAGATGGCTACAATTAGAAATATATAAATACACATACATATAAATTATTCTTTTCTATACAGACTTTTAATGAAGTCCTGAGTAGCTTAGGTGTGGTAGCAAAGAAAACCTAAAGATAAGATTATAATTCCTTAAGGCTAACAAGGAAGGGCACTGACGGGATCTGTTCAGATTTGCATTCTCTGATTCCCTTCCACCTCCATCTTACTGCCATGGCTTGTATCATCTTTGCTCAATAACTTTTAGGGATTAGTCCACCATGGTGTCCTGCCTCACTGTGTCTTTCTCTTTGCTATAGATAACTCTTTTAGGGTGCTAAATAAATTTTAGGGCAAGTCCACCAATCAATGGCAAAATCCCCTTCTTGTGCTTACCCCTTTTGGGGTTAGTCTGCCAAAGTCTTCTATGGATATAGTTGACCAGTTAATGGCATACTCCCACTTCTCTTTCTCTTGGTTAATTGTGAGTTTCTCTGGGGAACTTGTCTTTTCCATTGTTAATTGTTAAAACCCCTTTCCTTGTTAACTATAATCTTTTTGTTGCTTTCCCAAATCTATTTCATATTTGCTACTCTTGGTATCTATTTTACCTCTTCATTTTGTCTGTAATCTTTTCTTGTAAATAAAGGTATATTTTGGCAAAGAGAATACCAAAGTGAATCCTTCACATTTGTACCTATTGCTTCTTTTTCTGGGAGTAGATAGCATCTTCCTTCATATTTCCTATATAATTTATTTGAATATTTATAAGGTCAAAAGAGATAGTTCAAGATAAAAATAATTAACAGGAAATTCTTGTCTGAGGAGGGGTTAAAGGAGATAATTTGAGATACAAATGATTAAGAGAAATTCCTGTCTTATTTACAAATATCTCCAGAACCTCTTGGATAACATCTCTGTGCAAACGTGGTTTTGATGACCCTAGTTATGTATGAAAGGAAGTGCTGAAAAATGGGATCCTTGCACTCGGTCTACACCAGCCTTGTACCTGCCAATTGGCGTCCCCTTGCCAGGCAGTTTGGTCTTCCTGGAGGCCAGATGCCTGTCTCTCCCTTTACTATCAATAAAGACAGCATTGAGTAGCGAATTCATTTGCTACAAGGAGAGAGGTTAATCAGACCCAGGAGGAGAAGAACTGATCTATCTGGGCTTAGAGCCCCAATTTACTCCTTATCATTAGTCACCCAAAGTTATTCTGAAAACAACATTGCTGTTCTCTTGAATTCCTGTCACTCACCCTGCCACTCATACTCTTGTAATTATTTTTTAAGAATATTGTATGTAGATGGTGTCTTTCCATAGCAACATAAACTCCTTGAGGGCAGGGATAGTTGTGCTCTTATCTTTATGCCCAGTAGCTCTTAATAAATATTTATGGCTTGCTAGGGGTTAATTGATTTTGCCACAGATTGTCATCAAAAAAGGCTTTCTGAAACAGGAGCTCTTAACCTTGTTTATGTCAATGGATGCCATTGACAATCATTCTGGTGAAGCTCATGAAAGTCTTTTCAGGTCAAAAATTTTATATGCATAAAGTAATGCACAGAATTATAAAAGAAACTAATTCTATTGAGAGACTGCTTTCAAAATATGAAAAAGCCAAGTTCATAGACCCCAGACTAAGAATCCCTATGTAAATGTAGACTTCTTCTCTTGACTGAGACAGAGGCAGGCTTAGGAATATTCTGTTCCCTCTTTCTCACCAGTGATTGACAGGACCATGTCCAAAGGCAGGGCTGATGTAAAGATTCTGCACACTATTGTACTGCTTGGGTAGCCTTTTCAAATAGATTCTTTGTGCCTTTTCAGAGCTTCCTTTGACCTTCAAATGAATAATTGTGCCTCCATTTGCCTGTAAAACCACCTTCAGATGTCCAACACTCAACATTAATTCTCACTGGATTAACCAAATTGAATGTCCTTAGATCTTTTGACTGCACTGCTGGAGTCCAATCATTCAGTGCTTTGTCACCATTCAGCCTTCCCTGCTGACAGGTAATTAAAAATGTGCCTCTGAATGCAAGAAGACCTTTCATTTCCTAAATCTTTTCTGATGAATGCTAAGGATAAGGAGGGAGGATTGCAGCCAACTGGGACAACAGAGAAAGAGCCATGGGCTCTGCTTAGGGGCACAGAACTAGGACAGGGGCTGGGTGCTCCTTGTCTTTGTATTTTCAACACTTAGGAAAGTTCCTGACACTTAGTAAGTGCCTCATATATGCTCATTGTTGCTGAAGACCAGCAAGAAGCCATAATTGGTTATTAGAGACACAAAAACATTGCCCCTATTTATCATGGTAAGAGTCTGACCAGTTAAACTCTACTTTTATTTCACAAATAAAGACAGAATTGTTGATGACTGAAGTCTGTTTGCAGTCCTTTGATGGATCCATGACCTCACCAATGTGTATTTTCCCTTTTTTGAGGTAGAACCTAGCTCATCAATGCTTGTCCATCCTGTGGGGGATGTCTTCCCATTAGCTCTCCACAGGAGTCTCCTACATCAATACCAGTGCTGTAGACATCCTGTCAGTCATCCTTTGAGTTCATTCTTTAGAACTAATCCACATCTTTTTCTTCACAAAAAACCCAAATGTATGGATTGTTCTAATTGCCTACCTCATGATATGTAACAGAATGGACAGCTCATGGAGACAGTCAATCAGAATAGATCCTTAAGTGCATAATGAACTAGATTTAATTTAAGAAGGATGCATTTGATGACATTTGGAATTACACATTGGCAAGAAAAACTTTAAATTTCTAACATTGGTATTCTTTGAGTTATGTGATCATGAATTATGCGACATCACAGTCTCTAAAGAATTAGAATTGTGGATGACAAAAGGATCAAAATGAGAGAGAGAGAGAGAGAGAGGCAGAGAGAGAAAGAGAGAGAGACACACACAGATAGCTTTCAACATTCATCCTTGCAAAATCTTGTGTATCAAAAATTTTTCCCTCCCTGCTCCCTCCTTCTTCCCTAGACAGCAAGTAATTGAATATATGTTAAATGTGCATTTCTTCTCAACATATTTCTATATTTATCTTGCTGCACAAGAAAAATCAGGTCAAAAAGGAAAAAAAAAACTGAGAAAGAAAAAAAAAAGCAAGCAAACAAAAACAAAAAAGATGAATATACTATGTTGTGAACCACATTTAGTCCCAACAGTCCTTGTTCTGGTTACAGATGGTTCCCTCTATCACAAGTCTATTGGAATTGTCCTGAATTACCTCATTGTTGAAAAAGAGCCAAGTCCATCACAATTGATCATCCCATAATCTTGTTCTTGCTGTGTACAATATTTTCTTGATTCTACTCACTTCACTCAGCATCAGTTCATGCCTTTCTGAAATCTTCCTGGTGATCCTTTCTTATAGTACAATAATATTCCGTAACATTCATATAACATAATTTATTCAGCCATTCTCCAATTGATGGGCATCCACTCAGTTCACAATTCCAACAATGTATTAGTGTCTACCACATTCCCTCCAACATTTATTGTTATTTTTCCCTGTAACCTTAGACAATCTGAGAGGTGTAAGGGGTTCCTCAAAGTTGTCTTAATTTGCACAAAATGGTGCCTTTTATTTAATGAAAATACCAACCAACTCCTGCAGTTCTATCTTTCATATCCTAAAGCCAAAAGAGGATTTATGGTTACAAGGTGCTTAAGTAGGTGTAAGGAATGCTTAATATTCAATTGTGACTATTTCATAGTTGGAATGTTATATTTAGCCCTTTTGTAAAGGACATGAACAAACCACAGTGTTTTAAGGAAGGTGTCCAGAAGGGTGAAGGAGTTTAAGACCCTTTCTTACAAGCATAGATTGAAGGAATGAGGGACAATTATCTCAGAGAAGACTTAGGAGAGATGTGATAGCTGTCTTCAATGGCTTTTTCACTGGCAAATTTCTAGAAAATTATATTATGCTTGTCTCCACCACACATTTCAACTCTTTTCAATCTTCTGACTCCATCACTAAATAGAAATCTTTCCATAGTAATCTTTAATTTCTTAACTGCCAAATATGACAATCTTGTCTTAGTCAATATTCTTCTTTCCATTTAATTAAGCAGATTTTATCTGATTATCTACTCTGTGCAGTACTCTCCAAAACTAGAGACAAAAACAAAACTGGCCCTGATAGGGAGAAATGTGATTGTATCCTACTTGAGAAGGTTCATAGAAAATTAAGAATAAAATATATTCTCAATAACTAGGGATGGGAAAGCCACAGATCTAATAGGATTGTCAGTTTGTTAATGACAGAATGTTCTAGGGGAACTATGGAAGTGGGAAAGTGGGAAAGGTACACCTGAGAAGTGGGGCTGATACAGAGATATGTAATAAGGAAGGAGTCAGAACTGCAACTGAGGGATCCATGCAGCAATAGAATTGTATGCCTTCTATAGCATCATTGAATGATATTAATTTGATTTTATGATCTAGGAAAGAGAACTTTAATTTCTCTCTGGATTTTCATGATACTGCTCACTTTTGATTCTTTTCCTATTTGCATAATTACTCCTCATTCCCTTTTTCTGAGTCATCACCAAGGTCCTATCTCCTCAGTGTGAATGTGCTCCAGACTTCTGTCCTGGGCTCCCTCTTTTCCTTTCTCCATGCTCTCCCACTTAGTGACCTCATTAACTCAGAACTTCATTAATGTACATGTATCTCCAGAGTTTAGCACAGTGTCTGGTACATAGTAGATGCTTAATCAACATTTGTTTCATAATAAGTGCCACAGGTATAATTCCCATTCCCATTTGATAGAGAAATTGAAGCAGAGAAAGACAAATTATGGTCCATGGTCACTAAGTACCAGAGACAAAATTCACATTCAAGTTTTCCTCATGCCAAAATCCTATCATATGATCATCCCCATTTATTTTACATATCCCTTTTAAGGACCAAAGCAAGATATGTTTGCAGCAAGGGATGAAGACTTCTATTGTTTTCCCATGTGGATGCTCCTAACTAGGCTAATGAACCATTTGAGTGGGCTGGTCAATAGAGTGTATATTTTCTTGCAAGTTTTATAAAAGCAATGTGGTGTAGTGGGATCCAAGTCTGGAAGACCTGGGTCCAAGCCAATTTGACTAAATTATTCTGGACAAGTCTGTTAAGCTTTCTATGCCTCTACTAATTAGCCAAGACTTTTAAGTTGCCAAGAAGATTCTAACTGGCACTGGGTGGGGAGGAAATTTCTTCACATCCATACCTATGAATTTACAGGACTGTTTAAAAAAAAAAAAAAAAGACAACCCAGAGTACCTTCTGGGAGACCAGGAAGTGAGAATGCCCCCAGCTGGGAGGAGTGCCCGACCCTTGAAATTCCTGTAGGTAGAGCTTTCATTTCTAATGCGTTCATGACATTTACCCATGTAAGGTATGCCCTTGGCACACTGCAATTCTCTTGTGAACATTTTATTTATTGAAAGGGCAGCAGAAGCATCTTTTATGGGAAACACATGAAAAGCAGTTTAAGGAGAAACACACACAGTTCTAAGAATACCAGAGAAAGAAGTAACCCCTCACATAAAAGGGCTTGAACAGAGATGTATTAAGATCTGAGAGGAACTGAATGAAAGCATAGCCCCTGCCCCTGCACAAAGTCTTTAAACTTCTCAGTGAGCTCTTGTGAATGAGTTGGAGAGATTTACTCTAAGTCAAACCTCTGCTGGTGAGCATACTGGATCTGGGGTCTCTCTCACTCTCTTGGCCCAAGGCAGTTTCCAAACCTTCTAGTCTGGCATCTGTGCAGAGGACAAAAGCTTTGCTTTGCTAAGTCTGAGAGGCCTGGATGCAATAGTTGATTAGGTCTGTGAAGGTACAGACACTTTTGTCTATCCATCAATATTAAAAATAGAGTCTATTTTGCCAGTCTGGTTTTCAGTCGCTTTAATCATGTATGCTCAGCTGTGGCCAATTCAAGTCAATAAGAACAGCTGATTTGTTTATTAAATTGCTTTGTTTCCTCCTCCATTTTTGAAGAAGATCAGTAA
Source organism: Sminthopsis crassicaudata (assembly GCF_048593235.1). Taxonomy (NCBI): domain Eukaryota; kingdom Metazoa; phylum Chordata; class Mammalia; order Dasyuromorphia; family Dasyuridae; genus Sminthopsis; species Sminthopsis crassicaudata. Next base: position 572,345,920 of record NC_133619.1, read on the forward strand.
CATCCTTGGAGATGTCTTGCTTCATGTGTGAATTGGGTGCAAGTGAGGTAGAACTATACAAAATCATCAACCTCACTTTCTCTTCCAGGGTAATCGAAGTCCAGTGACAAGACAAAAATCAAGATGATTGATGATGGCCTGGTAGGCAGTGAATGACCCGGACAACTTCAATGTCTGACCAAGCTCTAAGCACTCCACAGTACCCACTTCAGCTGCCTTCATGATTATTGGAACAAATTGTTCCCATCTACCTATTCTGCTTGGGGAACCCAATTCAATTTTTTTTATTTAGAAAATTTATTTAATAAAGAGCAAGATTAATTCATAATTATTAAATAAACTCTACTTATCAGTGCCTGAAAAGAGCTAGATAATATTAATCTCATTTTTAATTGAAGCTTTTTTATTTTCAAAACATATATAAGGATAATTTTTCATCATTGAGCCTTACAAAACCTTGTATTTCAATTTCTCCCTTTCCTCCACCCCCTCTCTTAGATGGCAAGTAATCCAATATATATTAAACATGGGAATCCCAACTCTTTGATAGATTTGAGGCTAGTTGTTTACCCTCAACATGGATTAGATCATCTGCTAAGACAGTTTCCTGGAGTGTGGCCATTGTGCATACTACAGCTTCTTGGAGGTACAAATAAGAGTTAGTGGACACCAAAAGTGAATAAGCATCCCTAAAAAGGGCTCTGAAGCCCTTACACTAGAGTTGCTAATACTCCTCAAAAGCCACTTATTAAGTACCTATTATGTGCCAGACACTGTGTGCTGGGAATATAAGGAAAGGCAAAAGGCAATCTTTGCCTTGCAAAAACTTGCAGTCTAATAGAGGAGACAAGCAAACGATACATGGGAAGATAAAAAGAAAATAATTAATAGAGAGGAGGCCCAAGAATTATGAGGCATTGGGAAAGCCTTCCTATATAAGATAGAATTTTTATGGGTATTAAAGAAAGCTAGAAGTCAGTAGAAAATTGCTTACATCTTCTCTGGCTCAATGCTCACGCCTTCTTGGGATTATGCTGTGATCCATGTGCAAACCTGGCCCTTGTCAATTAGTGATTTCAGATAATGAAAACACTAATGAAACATTTTCCTCCAAGTCTCTTTATGCTTTTCCAATCTCTTTTCAAAGACAATAAAGTCATCAAAATATGTCAACACTTCTACATAGGTTGTATTACCAACTCTTTCCTCCTTAGTTGTTGGAAAGTGAAAGGTCCTCCTGAGAGCCTGGGAGCAAATGCTCAAATGGTCAATCAACAAGCATTTATTAAGTGTTTCCTCTATGCAAGACATTGATTTAAATCCTGGGGATAGCAAGAAAGGCAAAAATATTGTCCCCTCCTTGAAGTAGTCCATGTTTCAATGGGGAAGACAAGATGCAAACACTTATGTATGATCAAGATACATACAATTTTTTCCTCCTCTTTTTCTTCTGTATCACATTCTCTCTACCTTTTACCTTCCTAAAAAGGTAAATATTTTTCTCAGGTTCACTAAATCATTTCCCAATTTTTGTTTTGACATTATATCCCTTTTCTCATTTTAAAAGAAATAATTTTGCTAATTCTTGTCATTGTTCATAAGTTATTTCAGTCATTTTCTAGTCTTCATGACCCTATTTGGGGTTTTCTTGGCAGAGATACTAGAGTGGTTTGCCATTTCCTTTTCCAGGTAATTTTACAAATGAGTAAACTGAGGCAAATACCTTAAGTGCCTTGCCGAGGGTTATACAGCTAGTGTCTAAGGCTAGATTTGAATTGGGAAGATGTTTCCCCAACTCTATCTTCCTGACTCTATTTAAAGCTGTAGATACCTAGCTGTCCCAATTATCACTAAAAAGTGACCTTTAATGTGACAGTGCCTTAATATTTACACTATTCTTTACAATGAATACTTCCCTTAAATCTCAGCAGCACTGAGACATTACCCTTCTCTCCCAAGGTCACATAACAAGTTAGTAAAAGAATTGAGGCTTGAATCCAGGTTTTCCTGACTTCTACATATTGAAAATTTCTATAAAATAATAAATCCACAGAGGTAGAATGGCTTAATGAACAGAGTGCTAGAACTGGAATATAGATACTTGGATTCAACATATCTATCAGATTGACAAAGAAAAAAATTACAATTGTTGGCAGGGATGTGAGAGGACAGGCACACTCAAACATTATTGGTGAAGCTGCAAGAGGGTCTATCTATCCTGGGGGGAAAAAAAATCCAATATGGAGCTATTCTCCCAGTAAAACCCTTTAACCCAGTAATATCACTCAAAGATATATATTGTATGAGAGAAAGAAAAAAACACATGGAGACAGGAATATTCATAGCTGTACTTTTATTGTAGCTGGGAACTGGAAACAAAATGAGTGTCCATCTGTTGGGAAGTGGTTGAATAAATTATGGTACGTGAATATAATAAAATATTCTTGTATTTGAAGAAATGACAAATATGGATTTAAGGAAAGTTGGGAAGATGGATATAAATTGATACAGAATGAAAAGAGTACAAGTCAGAGAACAATTTGCATGATGATATAAATTTACATGATAATATAAAAGAAAATGACTTTGAAAGATTTTAGAACTTTGATTGATGAAGTTATCAATTGTCACTTTAGAAGACTGATGATGAAGCTTCATCACTACCTATTAGCAGAAAAGTGACAGTCTGGGTTGCAGAATGAGACAGACCTTCTCAGATGTGGCCTATATGTTGATTTGTTAGGTTTAGCTTGACTTATTTGATACAAGTAGGTTTCCTATCTGGGAGGGCTTAATTAGTGGAGAGTCATAAAGCTGCAAAAGAAAAAAAGAACATCAATAAGACAAAGTACATGCAGACAAAAACAAAAAACAATTCAAAAAAGCATACAAATATGATATGCATTATGTCTGTTTTTCCCAAAAACTATATGTGATAGTTACATATATAATTCTTTAAAATTTTTTGGTTTTGAAATATTTGCATTTGTTAATGATTAAGTTAATATTATCTCATATATTCACATACATATATGTAAACACAGTGTGAATATATAAATATGCATATGTATATGTGTATGTAAACATAAATGTATATGTTGTGTTGTACAAAATAGCCTTGATTTGAAGATAATTGATAGTGTCTTCAACTACCTTCCTTCAAGATCAGTGTCCATCTGATAAGTGTACTTGAATAAAAGGCTAATAGTAATAAAGGTACTAGGAAAGAAGGACAGCTTCTGGGAATGTGTTCCCTCAGGAAAGGATTGTGATAAAAGGAGAGACCTTGCCTAGTCTGCTATTTTATGGAAAGCAGGTTCTAAAGGGCATTTGTTACCATATTCCTGACTATAAATTATCAGACTGGGAGTCCCTTTAGCTCAATTAAAATTTCTGTTTGCATTTTCCATTAGTCACAATTGTTCCCTATCTTGACATCCATTAGCACTGATATGCAGATAGTATTCCAATTTATTGTTCCTCTGCTCTTAAGATGTTTTAAATCCTAACCCCACAGAGAGCAATATGTATGTACTTCTAGATCAGGTAATCAGCATTTCGACTTCTAAATATTTGACATTCTGGTTCAAAATTAAGTATTTCAAAGGATCTCCATGTTTGTAATTGAGTAATATCCTAAAAATTAATTGATAACTGATTTCATTTAGCTATTCTTTGATATACAAGTCTATGTTCTAATCACTGATGCTGAAAAGGCCAACATTGATAAGTTCTATAAAGACATACTACATCTGGTGGATGGGGGGGAGGAAGTTGCAAGTATCTCCTAGAAATAACCCCTCACCACCAATTGCATATTTTTCACAAGAGATTGGAATGCTAAAGGAGAAAATCAAAAGATAATTGGAATAAAGTCAAGTTTGATCATGGAATACAAAATGAAGCAGGGTAGAGACTAAGGGATTTTTGCCAGCATAGTCTGTTGATCATAACAAACTCTTTTTCAACAACCTAAAAGGCAGATCTACACAGGGATCTCACCAGATGATCAATATAGAAATCAGACTCATTATATATTTTGCAGCCAAAGATAGAAAAGGGATGTACAGTCATTTAAAAAAAAAGACCTGGAGCTGACTGTGGCTTGAATCATGAGTTTCTTATTGCAAAATTCCCACTTAAATTGAAGAAAGCAGGGGAAACCATCAGACCATATAGGTATAACCTAAATAACATCCCTTATGAATATGAAGAGGAGGTAATGAATAGAATTAAGGGATTAGATCTGGTAGACAGAGTTCCTAAAGAATTATGGACAGAAGTACAGGAGGCAGCAACAAAAGGTATTCTAAAGAAAAAGAAAAGGGAGAAAGCAAAATAGTTGTTTGATGCTTTACAAAACACTAGCATTTAGTAGGTGCTCAGTGCCATTCTTTGTACTCTTCCAGTGCATTACAGTTTATAAAAGACTTTTATGTACTCACCTAACAAGATTCCATCTTCACAAAGGTAGTTTTCCCGTTGAAGCATTCCAGAACAATTGTGCTACAGATGAGCTGACTGCTGTGATTTCCCCAAGTGCAGGGAGAGCTAAAATGGGGTAAATTGTCTCATATAAAATAGGCACAAAAGAGCTTTTACAGTGGTGGGGAAATTGGGGGGAGTTACAGGCAAAGTTTGAACCTTAATCTCATTGGAATTGGCTTAAAGAGAGATTAACATACATATTCTGTTGAGTTATAGAAATCAACCTTACCCTATAGGAAGTAAAAGAGGAGGGAAATAAGAGGGGGAAAAAAAAAAGAGAGCTGATAGAAGAGAAGGTAGATTAAGTACTTGGTGATCAGAAGCAAAATGTTTTTGAGGAAGGACAGGATGAAAGGAGGTGGGGAAAGGATAAATGGAGCAAAATAGGATAAAGGGAAATGCATAGTTAATAATTATAATTGTGAATGTGAACAGAATTGAACTCACCCATAAAACAGAAGTGAATGGCAAGTGCATTAAAAACCAAAATCCTATAATATATTGTTTACAAGAAATATACTTGAAACAGAGATACTGACAGAATAATGTTAAAAAGCCAGAGCAGAATCTATTATGCTTCAGCTAAAGATAAAAAATAATAATAATAATCAAAGGTAGCAATCATGATTTCAGAAAAATCAAAAGCAAAATAGGTCTAATTAAAAGAGCTAAGCAAAGAAACTACATTCCACTAGAAGACAATAAGATAATGGTACTAAAATATTTAAAAACCAAATGGTATAGTATCCAAATTCTTTAAAAAAATAATTAAATGAGTTATAGGGACTTCTACATGTGAGGGACTTCTCTCAGAACTATATAAATCTAATAAAAAATAAACAAGAAATAAGTTAAGGAGATGGATAGAATTTTAGAAAGTGAGATGTGATAAGACTCCTGGAGAAAATTGCATAGGAATAGTAAGGATTAGTGGTACATGGCACCTATACAGAAACTGACCAAATATTGGATCACAAAAATCACAACCAAAAGCAGAAAACTAGAAATATTTAAACATCCTTTTTAGATCATAATGTAATAAATTACATTTAATAGGAGGCTGTAGAAAGATCAAAAAGTAATTGGAAACTAAATAATCTAATTTTAAAGAATGAGTGTGTCAAAATATAGAAGCAATCAGCAATTTCATTAAAGAGAATAACAACTTACTCAAAGGATACAACATACTAAAATTTATGGGATACAACCAAAGCAATACTTAGGGGAAAATGTATATTTTAAAACACTTAACACCAATAAAATAAGGAACAAATCAATTCTCTCTCTCTCTCTCTCTCTCTCTCTCTCTCTCTCTCTCTCTCTCTCTCTCTCTCTCTCTCTGTGTGTATGTGTGTAAACCCATCAGATCATCAGCATTTCTATATATTTCCAACATAGTCCAGTAGCAAGAGAGAAGAGAAATTCCATTTAAAATGATTATAGATAATATAAAACACTTGAACTCTACCTCCAAAGACAAACTCAGAAACTATATGAAAACGATTGCAAAATGTTTTTCACACAGTCAGATCTAAACAATTTGGGAAATAATAATTTTCATGGGGTAGATTATGCCAACATAATAAAAATGAAAATTCTATCCAATTTAATTTGTTTATTCAGTGCCATACTAGTCAAACTACCAAAATCATTTTAAGGAGCTAGAAAAGTCAATAACAATATTCATCTTGAAGAATAAAAAATTAAGAATATTAAGGGAATAAAATTTTTTTTTAAATGTGAAGGAAGGTGAATTATCCATGCCACATCTTAAACTATATTAATGATAATCACCAAAACAATCTGCTACTGCTTAGAAATACAGTGAAAGACATATTGAATAGATTAAGTATGTAATACATAATGTTAAATGACTATAGTAATATAGTGTTTGATAAACATCGAAATCCAAGTTTTTGGAATAAGAACTCACTATTTGACAGAAATTGTTGGGGTGCTCAAGCAGGTTCCTCTAGGTATGTTTTAATTTCTTTTCTGTATTTGTAGAGCTATGAATCTATGTCTGATATGTCCTTAGCTTCTGATACAGCTAGTGCTATCCTGAGGGACAATACTAGAATATTGATGGGAAGGTAGGAAGTTCAACATTTTCCCACTTTAAGACCAGAATGAATGTGGAAGGCAGAGACCTAAGCTGGAGTTGAAATGTTTATCACCACCTTCCCAGACATTTCTATTTAATGGGGTAGCTAGAATGTTCATTTGTCATTCACTGGAATCTGAATCACTGGACTAACTCCAATTCTCAGCTAGCTTGATGTTTTGTAGATGACTTTAAGGATGAGACTAAATTTTGTCAGTCAATTCCAACTGTTTTCTGTCAATTCAAATCTCACTCTAATTCCAAGGACTTCCTTTTCTAAAGCTTATCATTGGTTGCTTAATTGAGACTTAGAATATCTGGGCAACTTCTTATTTAGTTTACATGAGGTGGGAGGTGACTTAAATGATTATTAAACTATTCCCCATATCTTTTAAGATTTATTTATTACATGAGAGGAACTATTTATAATAAATATTTTTATAATTATATTATTTAATATTATTATATAATATATAAATAAACTATAATAAATAGTTTATTTATTATATGAGAGGAACTAGATGATTACAGTCAATAAGGGATGAACTCTGAAGTGTCTTCTATCTGTGAAATTCTTATTTCATGACTGTGTGATTCCTCCTTACCCCCATCCAGGTCTGCACAGGAAGGCTGACTATTTCTTTCTCAAGGTCATTGTGACTTTGTCACTGGTTTTGCAGATAGTGAAGAATGTGATTTACATGCATCTTGTACATTAGTCACCATGCTAGAGATTCTTTTTATGCCCCTAGCCTAGTTTATTATAAATTAATGAAAAGAGAAATGGTTTGATGCCATTATACAGGCTATCTCTCCAATGAGATAATAGGTTTTCCTTTGTATTTCTTGCTTTTCTATTGCTTAGGTAAGGAATGATTTGTTTCTGCTTACTCAGATAAGCATGTCTGTCTCATCAGAAAGTTGGATAACCCCCCACTCTGGATAGCTGTCCTATGAATATCAACCAAAGCATGTGAACCAATTTATCCCAAGGTCTGATTTTTACCTCAGTACAATTTAATTAGGCAGAGGAAATGATGACAAATATCCCTGCAGTGATCATAAGTGGTCCTGATATTTTTCCTGCTTACTCCTAAAAGCTTTTTTTTTTTGCAGAGCCATATCTGAATAAACTGGATATCCAATGGCCACTGACAGTGACTTAAGGGAACTAAAAAGAATTCTAAGGATATTGTTAAGCACACATCTATCTCTGACCATTAGAGGTAAATGACTCTAGAGGGCTCTGTCCATAAGACAGCTGCAGCACAACCCGCTGCAGAGACTGAGCCAGGAGTCCAGAAGACATACCTAAATGTGAGGAAGAACATCAGGTTCTCCTTAAGCTGCATAGTACTGACACTAAGTGACAACATCTCAGCTCTCTTAAAACCCACTCTCTGGTTACTGGATAGGACATCCCACTTTGGGCCTAGGAATCCTATAACTGATTGAGAAGAAAGGACAAAATTCCATTTTTTCCCTTCAAGAAATGAAGCCTTGGCATCTTCCACAAATCTGAATTTAAAAAGCTAGCATTTGTAGAGCACCAAAAGGTTTGCAAAGAAATTTATAAATGTCTCATTTTTTTTTCCTCCCAACAACTCTAGAAGGTAGATAATATTATTATCCTTATTTTATAGTTGGAAACACTTAGGCAGACAGAATGTCTTGTGACTTACCCAGGAACATGGATCTACTAAGTAGTTTTCCTGCCACCACATCCATCATTCTATCCACTGGGCTTCTTAGCTGCCTCTTCTTCCAGTGCCTCAACTCAATCAGAAATATTGAAGGCTGTCTTCAGGACTTAGTCTCTTAGACAAGGTTCATTTGTACTATTTAATTTTAGTCTGTTTTCAAAAGCTTTCCCCATTCCTGTTTATTGTCTCTATCCCAAATGATTTGATTTTACTTAAATGGATAATTTCTTTCTCTTTTCATTTTTTCTTCCTTCTTTCCTTCTTTCCTTTTCTTTCTTTTTTCTTTCCTTCTTTTTTTCTTTGTCCTTCTTTTCTTCCTTCCTTCCTTTGCTCTTCTTCCTTCCTTCCTTCTTTCCCTTCTTTCCTTCTTTCTCAATATCTCCTTTTGTTCTCTTTCTTTCTTTCTCTTTTTATTTTTCTTTCTCTTTTTCTTTCTTTTTCTTTCTCTTTCCTTCTCTCTCTTTCCCTTTCTTTTATTTCATTCTTCCTCTCTCTTTCTTTCTTTTTCCCTCTCTCTCTCCCTCTCTCTTTCTCCTCTCTGTCTTTCTTTTCTCTCTTTCTTCCTTTCTTTCCTTCTCTTTCTTTCTTTCTCTTTTTATCTTTCTCTCTCTCCTTCTCTCTCTCTTAAGAATAGGAATGTAAAGACATTACTAGATCTAGCATTACAAGGGTAATTTAAAAGAGTGGCAACCCATATTACATTTAATAATAATAATTTCTGCCATTATATTAACATTTATACATATACACACACATACACACACATATATACACACACACACGCATACACAGGCATACACTTATATACAAATCCACATATAACATAACTATTTAGAGCAGCTATGTGGCACAGAGGATAGAGTGCTAGGCATGGAATCAGGAAGACTCACCTTCCTGAGTTCAAATCTGGCCTCAGACACTATAGCAACAGTATGACTCTGAGCACATCATTTGTCTCAGTTTTCTCATCTGTAAAATGAGCTGGAAAAGAAAATTCCCTCCAGTGTCTTTGCCAAGAAAATTCCAAATGGGGTAATGAAGAAACAGACACAACTAAAAATGAATGATAACAGCATATTATATATACACACACACACATACATATTCACACATTGTGTATATGACATATAAAATTGACTGGTCATATATAGCATATTTGACAGGAGCAGAACAGAGAATTGTTTGTAGATTTGTAGATCTGGCCAAGGTCTTTGATACTGTCAGTCATGAGGGCTTATGGAAAATCATATCAAAATTTGTTTGCCCAGAGAAGTTCAGCAGTATAAAATGATAATTTCATGATGCCATGCTTGCCCAGGTTCTGGACAATGGACAATGCTCTTGAGCTTTCCCAGTCACCAATGGAATAAGACAAGGCTATATACTTATCTTTTAGCATGGTGTTTTCAGTCATGTTGTAAATTGACTTCAATTAGGACAAACATGCCATCAAAGTCTGTTGTGGAAATGATGACAAATTCTTCAACTTGAAAAGGCTACAAGTCAAAACTAAAGTGGAGGAAGTGTTGTTTGTTTGCAGATGATTGTGCACTCAATGCAGCCTCTGAAGCCAAGATGCATCAAAGTGTGGATCAATTCTCTGCAGCTTATGCTAATTTTGGCTTAACAATGAACACCAAGAAAGCATGGGCCTTCCATCAGCCAGCACCATACCATCCATATGTAGAAGCATCAGTTACAGCAAATGGTGAAGTTCTGAATGCTGTGGATAAATTCATTGACCCTGGCAGTATACTTTCCAGAGATGTCCACATTGATAATTAAATTGACACATGCATTGACAGAGTTGGCTCAGTATTTGGGAGGCTCTGAAGAAAAGTGGGGGAGAGGAGAGGGATTAGACTGACCCCCAAACTGAAGGTCCACAGAGCTGTTGTGCTGAGTCATCATTGTGTACACATGGAACCTGGCAGTGTACCAGCACCATGCCAGGAAACAAAATCACTACGGTATGAATTCTCTCAGGAAGATCCTGAAGATCATCTGGCAGAGACCAGACCCTGAGGTCCTTTCTTGAACTAAACTGCCAAGTGTCCCAACTCTACTGCAGAGAATCCAGCCCCATTGGGTTGGCTCCATTGTTCAAATGTCAAATATGCACTTGTCAAAAAGACTATTTTGTGGAGAACTCACTCACACAAGGACTTTCTTAAGTTCTCTTAAGAACTTTAGAATTGATTGTATGACATGAGAGACACTGGCACAAGACCACCCAGCATGGCATACCCTCATCAGAGAAAGTATTGTGTTTTCTGAACAAAGTAGAATTGTTTCTCAGAAGAGAAGCATCCCAAATGTTTATAGGGACCATTTATGCCTGACCAGTGGCAGAGCATTCCAAATTCTTATTAGTCTGATCAGCCAGTCAGGCACGCTGTAATTTGATTCTAACATAGTGATGTCATTTTGGCTCTCTTCGAGAACAAATGGCAACAGTCAACACATATACCACATTTGGTATGTATATGTGTATGTATATGTATATGCTGTACATATAAAAATGCATATATAGCACATATGTATATAATAAATCTTTATGTATTTATATATACACACAATACACACATTGTCTATGCAATATTTACATATAACTGACTATATGTGTGTATGTGCGTGTGTGTGCATACATATATACATATATACAAACCACTCCAATATACTTTCCAAGAAAACCCCATGGACAGTATTGGTGAGCTATGATCCACAGGGTCAAGAAGAATCAGGCACAACTGAACAATAATAATCTATGTTATGTAGAAGGAATTTCTTCTTTATGAAATTAGTGGATTGCATTAGCTCATCTATACAGCTCTTCCTAAAGAATATGACCTTAGGATTCTAGCGATGGTGGATGAAGCATTTGAAGAATATCCTATTGATACTCATGTAGCAGTATTTATGTAGCAACCCCATTCTACCCCAAACGAGAAATGAAATTAGAGAGGAGGGGAATGGGATGGAAGTTCCTGTGACTATGTGCTAAATAGCAGCTAAGAATAAGAGGATCACAAGTACATGCCTCAGATTAGCTAACACCTTCCACAATGTCCCCAACACGCCTATTATCGATTACCTGGAAGACAAACGAAATTGGAAATGTGTATAGTACTATAGAAATACTAGCTATTATTTCACTTTCCCTTGGGCCATAAGAAAAAATAGTTGATCAGATTCCTAAATTTTACCTTTTCTTAAGAGATGAAAAAGAATTTTGATATGTCTTTGTTGCTAAATGTTTGAATAATAGTTAAGAAGATTGTCAGAGCATGAAAAAAGAAATCTCAGGAGAGTCTCAGAGTTAATGGGTTAACTCTTTGTTGAGAAAACCTTATTTGGAAGTTGGGTATTTTGTTTTATTTTATTTTTTAAGATTCCTAAATCTTAATGAAAGGTGGCAGGACTAGAATTGTTCCCTCACAGTACTTCAGGGAAGTTACATAAAAGCAGATCTGAGTAGTCAGCTTCCACGAGCTCATATCTTTTTTCTAATTACTTTTCCTAATAATTATCAGGGGAGATACTATTTATTCCAGATCTACAAATAGAACAGCAAGAAATTTAAAATTGATTTCTTATATTTTTCCTTTCTCTAAGCAGCTGGCTTTTTTAGTATTCTCTCTCTTCTTTCCTCTTTCTTTTCCTCCCTCCTCTCCTCCCTCTACCCCTCTCCCTACTTCTCTGTTTTTGTCTCTGTCTCTGTCTCTTGTCTCTGTTTCTGGGTCTCTCCCACTTCTGTTTCTTTCTCTCTGTTTCTGTTTTTTCTCTGTGTCTCTTTCTCTGACTCTGTCTCTGTGTGTGTCTGTCCTCCTCTCGCTGTGTCTTTCTCTCCCCCCTCTCTCTCCCTCCTTCCCTCTCTCTTCTTCTTTTTCCCTTTCTCCCTCTCTTAGAGAAGGAAATAAGCAGAAGCCTTTTTGGCCAGTTATCCCATTATATTTGACACTGAATTTTTTTCTGAATCTTCAAGATTGTGAAGTCAGTGAAACTATAAAAATATGCAAAATTCAATTCTATCTAAGTGGGCTGTATAAAGCAAATCATCATTTCCTTTCCAAAAAAATAATAATGATCATAAAAGTGCCTTTAGTAACTTGATGACAGACTTAGACAATCTGAACAGCTTGATGATTTTTCCTGTGTGTGACATTTTCAGTTTTATGTCTCAGGAAAGCCAGGACAAGCTCCATATTCTCTCAACTTCTCCCAGTGTGTAAATGGCTTCACCGGGAGTCAGTTCAGTGTGCCATGGAAAGCATGGACTCCTTCAGGGCACTTTAATATGAAGGAAACTACTGTGAGATTGAGACAACAGAGACTAGGGGCCCCAGGGTGGGTGGGCAATGATCTGTCTTCCTCTATACCCCTCTGGGGGAAACTTCCCAGATGGAAACTCCAGAGATTTGGACAGGGGAAAAGTTCAGCAAGACTCTTTAAGTATGAATAACTGCTTGTTGCTATTTTGTTTTTGAGTAAAAGCTAATATTTTATGTAATGCACATTGTGCTGTTGAAGGCATATGTCTGATAAAATATCTTTAAATTATAGGACAATATCTCAATGCAGACCCTATGAGGACATTTCCCATATTAGAATGCATTCCTGAATATCTCCTGTAATGCTAGTTAAAAACAAGTTATTCTGAAAACTCACACAATGAGGGAAGTAATGGCCTCTCCTGTCTGCCCAGGTCAGCCCACACTTCAAGTATTAGCTCAATTTGGGTCGCCTTATTAACAAATTCAGTATCCAGAAAAGGGTGGCCATGATTTAGAGTAAATTAAATTATCATTTATTAAGTACCTATATGTTCCAGGAATTGTGCTAGTCATTGGCAAAATAAATAAATAAATAAAGCATCCCTTGCTTTTAAATAGATTACTTTCCACTAGAAAGAAATAGTACCTACACAGAGAAGTAAATTTAAGATATATTCAAGGTAAGTGTAACATAATTTCTAGTGGGAGCAAGTACTGAGAGCCATCTAGAAAGGCACTAAATAGGAAGAGGGACTCTGCTGGAGAGCCACATAGATGCCAAGGCATCCTGTTTCTGGGCTTGTTTAATGAAGTGACTGTACTTCACTTAGGAGCTTGCACAAGAACTCCATGAGTGTTTCCTGTCCATTTACCTTGTGGAAAATTACCCATGCATATGTTCTGTCAATAAAAAGTTATAATTAAAAAATGTATATATGGAAAAAATGCTAGTTGATATGTATAACCAGAAACTTCTTCTCTGTAACTTCAATGTACTGTCTTTGATCCTGTCTTTGAATATCAAGAAAAATAAGCTCAATTACCCTTTAAAATAATAACCTTTAGTATACTTAAAGATGATATTCATACCCATCTATTCCTGGGCAGATGCTTAGTACATGAGTGCTGATCACTTGATTCTGGGTTCTTCTAGAGAACTTGCTAGTGCCTCTTTTTATGTATGGTTCCATAATGATTTCCATCCTCTAGACATGTTTCAGCCCAGAATCCATCATTTTTCAGAAGCAATTTGAAGGTCAGGTTGAACTAGATGATCCATGAAGCTCTATCTGATACATGATATGAATAATGAGAAATCTATTTCTCATCTTTGCTATTGAGAAAGTACTCAGATTTCCTGGCTTACCCAACTTGTGCAAGGATGATGAATTCTGATAAAAGTTTCAGTCTTAGCCCTCTTTGTAGTGGCTAGAAATTGGAAACTATCAATTGGAGAATGGCTGAATAAATTATGGTATATGAATATTATGGAATATTATATTGTTCTATAAGAAATGACCAGCAGGATGATTTCAGAAAGGCCTGGAGAGACTTGCAATGAACTGAGGTTGAGTGAAATGAGCAAGACCAGGAGATCAATATATATACTTCAATTACAATACTATATGAGGATCAATTCTGATGGACATGGCCATTTTTGACAATGAGATGAACCAAATCAGTTCCAATAGGGCAGTAATGAACTGAACCAGCTACACCCAGCGAGAGAACTCTGGGAGATGACTAGGAACCACTACATAGAATTCCCAGTACCTCTGTTTTTGTACGCTTGCATTTTGGATTTCCTTCACAGGCTAATTGTACACTATCTCAAAGTCCGATTCTTTTTGTACAGCAAAATAACTGTTTGGTCATGTATACATATAATGTATTTAATTTATACTTTAACATATTTAACTTGTATTGGTCAACCTGCCATCAGGGGTGGGGGGGGAAGGAGGGGAAAAATTAGAACAAAAGGTTTGGCAGTTGTCAATGTTGTAAAATTACCTATACATATATCTGGTAAATAAAAACTTTATTAAATAAAAATAAATAAAATAAAATAGTAAGGTCAAAAAAAAGTTTCAGCCTTTTGGTTCTAAACTAGGTCCTCAGGATCATTGATTCAGAGGATAGAGGTCATTCTGTCAAACTCTCTCATTTTCAAGATGAGGAAACTGGTCTAGGGATGGATTATAGGATCATAAATATAGAGATGGAAGATGAAAGATAGAAGATAGAAATCATACAGGTCCACCCACTGATTTTACAGAATAAAATTACCAAATAGTTTTTTTTTTGTTTTAAAAATAATTTTAACTCTCCATAGAGCATCCCTGACCTATAGTGGATGGGAGGGAGCTTTAGTTTGCCACAGGAATCTAGAGAGTTAGCTTGTTCAAACCACACAAGGCCAAGATTTGGTGAAACTATATAAAAGCCTTGTAAAAGTTAAAAAGTTATTATGCTCACCATGCCTTCCTCTAAAATATATTAAACCAGCAAATATGGTATCAGGCTTAAACTCTATTTATGCTTTCATCACTTGACTTGCTGCTATTCCTCTCAACAAAGGCTCTGAATTCAGGGGCTCTGAATTATCATGTTCTTGTCCATTAGCACTTTCAGTAAAAATAACACTGTCCAGCTACATTGTTAGTGAGGTATCCTGCCAATTAACAACTTGGATAATCTCCTGACCAGAAACACTTTTCAAAAAATATGGTCACAGAACAGCTTCTTGGGTCTAAATCTAATAAAACTGACAACTGTTTCCTAGAATCCTTTTCAATGGATTATTAAACATTTCAGCTGCCTCTCATCCCATTAGCACAAACCCTGATACCTTTAAGGCTTCTCAGGAGGCTGTCATCTCTCTCAGGCCTTCCTGAAAGACAATCAAAAACTCATCTATTATCAGACAAATGGAAATCTTGTATTTTTAAAAACACATTAATGTGCAGAATGAAAACAGACTTTAAAATCTATCTGAAGCATAAATTCCCAAGCCATATTTCAGCATCATCATTTGCAAATGTTCAATGAAACAAATTAAGTTTTCATATTCATATAACACCTCACTGGCTTAGAACACAAACTGAGCAAACAAAACAGCAAATAGACATCATTTCTTTATCATTATTTTTGAGCTTATCCCTTTCTCATCTTTCTTCAGGCTTGCTAGTTTCCATTATTATTAATATTATTATTTCACATTTTATTAACTTGTCTTTCATATAACATATGACAAGAATTCTCTTCTTAATGAGTTTATGTTCCAGAGAAAAGGAGAGACGAAGTTATGCTCTTGTACCTGGTGGATAACCTTGAGAGCATATCACAAGACAAGCTTAGTTAAAATTCTAGTTCAGCTTTGATATATAGTTAGCCTGTATCTCTCCCTAGCTCTTGTGATAAAGGAATGTCTGATGGCTTTTCTTTCTAGAAATCTCCTCCAAATGGCTTGCTGTTGGGTTTCTCTAGGCTCATTGTGTATTTCTGCCTATTCCCAAAGAATGCACCCTTCCCCTAGACTGGTGGTTCTCAAAGTATGTTTTGGGGTGCCCTCTAAGGTTCTGGAACAAGGTCAAAACTGTTCAATACTGGACCATTTGAATTTTTAATTTGATAAATATTAATAGAGATAATCTATATAAACAAAAACTCTTTTTTTGGTTAGGTTCCTCAATGATGTAAAGACTCTTAAGTGATACTGAGATCAAGAGATTTGGGAATCACTAATCCTAGATATCTTGTGAGATTGCACTTAAAGCTTTATCAATACCATCTATGACCTTTGATCCAATAATATTCACTTAGCATCATTTGGTACAAGTTGAAACTGATACTCATGCAAGTTTTCCCCAAAGGGAAAAAGAACAGATACAGTTAACAATAGCAATGTGTCACAAGTTCAGGGCTCCTTAAGGCTCAGGACAACATGGTGAGGTGTGAAATGCATGTCATTATCCCCATTTTACAGGTGAATGAACTGAGGGTCAAAGATGTAAAGTGGCTTGCCAGAAGTCACACAGTCATTCTGCAGCAGAGTCAGATCTTGAACCCAAATCTTCTAAATCCAGTATTAACCCCACCTGTGTGGTCATTCTGGCAGTAACGAAACTTCTAGCCAATGCCTCTTAGTGGAGTGGTTCCAGAGAGGGATGGACAATTGGCCTAACTAGTCCAGTGTTCCCACACAAACAGACCTGCCCTGAGGAAACTTTATTCTGGCCCCTTAAGAAACTTTCCTTCTTCCATTCTGGTTGCTGGTTCAGCTGCATTGGGATTTCCTCAACTATACTAACAGGGACATTTCTAGGAATGTTTCTGAACAGAGTCTCAGGAATAGCTCCAGTTCTTTTGGCCATTTCTTCTAGGATCAAGTCATTGCTTCCTGTCATTCTGGATTGCATCAGAAACTCCTTTTCTCGAAGCAGAGGGTATCAATGCATCTCAAGAAAATTAGAGATGGAAGGAAAATCCCTTCTTTCCTCCCTCTTCTCATTTCTCCCTGATTTGTAGCAGGCTCTCCCCAAATGATTTGGGGTCATAGGATTACTAAAATTGTAGAGATTTTTTTGCTTAGCTATGGATTGGACAAGTTAGTTTCTGAGGTTCTTTTTAATTGTAAGATGTAATTCTTTGATTTGAAACTAGACAGAAGAGGTCCTGGCATCAAATTGAGTCTTCAGGGAAGTACATTCCTTCCTTGGGTTTCAGTTATTTCTTCCATGAAAATGAAGGAGTTGGACTCACACACCTTCAAGGTCATCTCTAGCTCTAGAATGAGGATGCTATAAGCAAAGGTCCTTCTTTTTACAGAGGGGAAGCTCAAAGGATGTAGAGGATCTGGCTAAGGTCACTTATGTGGCAGCTGAAGCAGTGCCTAGGGATTTATAGGAACTAGTCTTGTGTTATCATCATGGTACCTTATAAACATTGCCAAGAAGCTTAGTGGAAATGTTTAAGGACAAGACTATTCATAGTCTACCTTTTTCCCAATCATATAATTGAGATATTATGGATCTAGGCTGCAGTGTTAATGCTCATCACATCTTTCCCATACAACTGGGGAGGATGTCCTCTATGCCCCAGTGGATCTGTGGAAGTCATCTCTTCAAAAGTTGATGAGTCAGCTTTTTAATCCACAAAATGGATTTAGTTGTATTATCCTACCAAAAATATTCACGTACTTAAGAAAGACTCATTTGGAGACTCTGTTTAATTAAGCATACAACATCCCATTACGTTTCTTTAAAATGCTGTTGGAAAATTCAAACTAATATCCTCCAGGGGCAATTTCCTCCCATTGGATTCTATTCCCCTTAAGCAGATAGAGAAGGGAGGAGGGAATCAAATAAGATATTGTGTCTAATTTTTCTAATAACTGATGATTATATAACTCTAATTTTGCATGAATTCATATGCTGTTGCCTAATGAAATAAAATGAAGCAATTACTGGGAAACATTCATTAGTCCTAGTTAGAAATGCTTATGGGCTGTTGAAAAATTATTCTCTGTTTCTCTGGATCCATTCCATCCTAAGTTGAGAGGGTTTCTGGCTCATGAATCATGGCAATCTGACATTAACATAGTTTTATTTGCACCTGATGGGCTGTAATTCTGAATTATACAGGCCTTTTGCTCATTTTCTTGCTAATTGCGGGGATTCTATACAGTTGGTGAAAGAATTTTCAGATGTCGAACCTTATCAACAGAGTTATAAACTGAAGTTTGGCAAGTCTTCCAGTTCCCTCCTTCTAGAGAGCTATGATTTCTTTGGTGGAAACATTCCCTTCTAGAGTAAAGCTTTTATCCTAATGGGATCTGAATTTAGCCACCACTCTCCCCCCCAAAAAAAGTTATCACCAGGAGGAGAATTCTCTGGTGGGGAGCCTTGGTGCCCTGAGGTTTGGAGGCAGTGACTGAGTCCATCTGCAGCTCTGATTGCAAAGCTATTTCTATGTGGTAAGGAACTGTTCACAATTGTACTCTGCTAGTGTGGTCACTTTCCCTTCAAACTGAGGCATCTTGGGAGGAAAGAACAGAAAGAGAAGCAGGAAGAGGTAGTTAGTCCAGCTTAGCACAATGCCTGGTATATGGTATGCACTTAACAAATGATTAAGTGAAAATAAATACAAACATGAGCCAGCTTCTAACTCCAGGGAGCTTACATTTTAATAGAAGGCGATAACACACATGGAAGAGTAATGGCCAGGGAAGAGAATTTTGATTTAGAATGAAACCATAGGGCTACTGATTATGTTACCCTCTTAGTAAAAATGGTAGGTAGTCTACCATCCAAAACCATGGTTGGGCCTAAGAAGGTGAGTCTAATTACTGGACTCAGGCTAACCTAGACAGAATATTGCTTTACTGGCTCAGGTTGGAACTGAGGGAGGGTGTAGTCCCTCTCATACCTCCTGGGAAGTTTTAGAGTTACATAATACCCCCAGAAGGATCAAAATAAGAGGAATTTTGAGGAAGAATCACACCCTCTAAAATGTTCACTTAAGTCATCAGTTTCTCTCATTCAGCAGCCAACTAGGGGATTGCTTTCACTTCCCTAAGGAGCTTTAATCAGAAGTAGAGCAGTCAGAGAGCTGGTTATCCCAAAGCACTTCTATGGAAAACCAGAACCTAGCCTACCACTGGTGCTGATAGGACAGCTCTACACATGCCCTTTCAATCTTGGCTCCTCCAATGGCTATTCCCAAAGCTCATCAAGTGAAAGGGAAGGTAAAAATGTCCCATAATAACAGAGGAAAGGCAACTTGTTCAGGCAATTCCTGGTTTATTGAAGAAGGACTGGATGGGATGACTATGTCACTGGTAGATGGTAGATAAAAATCCAGGGCTAATTTTTTTTTTTTTTTTTTTTTTACAATGAGAAAAGAAAGTTTTTTTTTTTCTTCACAAGAATTTATTAAGTATTATTAAGAAAAATGCAATAATAATAACAAAACAAAAACAAACTCTATAGCAACAATATTTCTGTCTCCCTTTAATGTTTATATTTTTTTGCTATTTCTAAATTATGTCACCTGCATTTGGATTATCCTCCTATCCCATTCTCACCAGAACAAATACTCTTCCCTTGGGAATCTAGCCTCTCACTGGATTAGAGTAAGAGTGAGAATTTTACCTTGTTCTAATAACCAGCCTCTTGGTCATTTTTTCTGACCATTTTCAGACTGACCACCCCCCTGCAAGTATTCACTCACCCCCATCTCACTTTCTGGCTCCTCATTTCATGATATTTTTCCCCATTAAATTTTTTTTTTTTTTTTTGCTGTCTTGTATTTATATTCCTAGCACTTAGTACATTTCCTAGTACACAGTAAGAGTTTAATAAATGCTTTTTTTTCCTTTTTTTTATTCAGTCAATCACAAAACACTTTCCTCACTACTGATCAATGAAGTAGAGAATGCAAAGTAAGGAAACTGACTTCCACACAATAAAATAAACAATAACCATTAGACCTGTGCTTGAATCTGTCTCATAACATGGAGACCAGATGCCTTTTCTTTTAGCCCTAGAAACAAAGAATCCAATCAATCCATTAACAAGAATTTATTAGGAGACAAGCAATGCAATCTGCTAAATTCTGAGGATACAAAAAAGGGAAAAAATCTCTGCCTTAAAGAGCTAACAATTTATAAAACACATGCACATATACAAAGTAAAGAGTGAGGGGAGTTTGGGATTGATATTAGGAGGGAGTGAAATCACAGAGTCTTCAATTTTGTGTGTGTGTGTATGTGTGTGTGTGTGTGTGTGTGTGTGTGTGTGTATACACAGGCACATACACATGCACCAACATTCATACACACATATAAAAAGGGAAGAGAGGGAGGAAGAGAGAAATGGGTTAGAGAGGGAAGCAGAGAGACACACAGAGAGAAAAACAGAGAGAGAGAGGGAGAGAAAGAGAGAGAGAGAGAGAGAGAGAGACAGAGAGAGAGAGAGAGAGAGAGAGAGAGACAGAGAGAGAGAGAGAGAGAGAGAGAGAGAGAGAGAGAGAGAGAGAGAGAGAGAGAGAGAGAGAGAGAGAGATGGAGATGGAGAGAGGGTGAGAGAAAGAAAGAAAAAAAGGAAGAATTTCCTATGTGTAAGAACTACCTCCTTTAGACTTTTGAGTCTACTTGGTCTATTGGCCCTATTATTAAAAAAGTTCTTCATGTTTCCAGGATTGGCCTTCTGAGATGCATTACAGATGTTGGTTAGTTCTTTCTGTCTGTAGGTCAGAACTATTCCTAATGCTACTCAGGCTCTCTTTTAAGACCTGACATTTTAGATAGTTTCTTCGGTAGCAAATCCCCTGAATCTTTACAAAGCTAAAAACAGAATTTGCACACACATTCTGACAAGTTCCCTAAATAGAGAATGTGTTTATGTTATACATCACAAAACAAAAAGTTTTTAATCTTTGTGAATATAGACTTGTTTTGACAGGGCATGTATTCCTTGAATATGTGTTATCTGAAATAATCAGTTTCCATTCTTAAAATAAATTGATTAATGATGATAATATTGTGGATTAAATTTTTTCTGCTCCACCAGTTGTGTTTTTTTTTAATTTCTTCATTGAGATAGCTAAATTCTGAGTCACATTCATTTATATTTTCTTTTTTAGTTATAATTTCTATTTTTAATCATTCTGGAGTTTCTTATTTCATTTCCTTTTAGTAATCCACAGACTTCTACATATCCTCAAGTGAAGGATCACTTGCTTTTGTCTTATGTATTAAGAGAGCTTTGTAATTTGTTGAGGATTTAATGCTCATACTTCCTTGTAGTTTTATGACCCTCTTTAGAACTTATCTGTTTGTGCTTTGGGTTTGTAATGTAGTTTTTCCTTGCTAAAATCTTTGGTGTATCAATATCTTATGAAATATAGTTTTCTTATCACCCGCTTTATACCTCCTCCTCCTCTATTGCTGAGTAGATTGAAAGGCAAAGCAGTAAATGTGGTTCACCTTCTTTTGCTTTGGGGGAGACATGGGAGTGGATTTAGAATGTATCAGTCTGGGTTCTTGCCCTAAGGAGCTTCTTGGAGGAAAAGACTGATTCTATGTGGACATTAGATCATCAAGCTCAGGGCAAATGATCACACTGGCTGAGAGTCCAATTCCTCTCATAGCTCCCTTGCCTTCTCAAAACTGGGCTGAATCATCACCTTTCGCTATTTACAAGGTTGGTGAGGGTGTGGAAGAGTTTCTTAGCAAAGTCTCTGCAGTGATGGGAATCCTTAACCTCGGTTTGGATTTTAGTTAAAAGGCAGAATGCTTTTGGTTCCACTTTCTTCACAGGGTTCAACAGAGTCAATATCTTCTAAATGTGTGTTTATGTAGGGGGACTACAGTGATGAGGTTGTACTAGTAGAGTAACTTTTCAGCAGAGAATAACCCAAGAAGGTCTGACATAGAAACTCACTATGTTCCTTTGATTATGGGCCAGAGTATGGAGGCTAATTACTGAGTAAGACTTTAAGGATTAGAGTTCTCTGATGATAATTCTTTCATTTTCTCTCTTCTGGGGGTTCTCTTTACTGAATTTCCTGTATTCAGGTGTTCTCTGCCTCAAATGTATAATTCCTCTTTGGGAAGAGTTTTGAGAATTAAAGAGATCTGGAGAGAGTGTCTCTTCTGCCATATTGTTGAATATGTTCATGATGCTAATATTGAGCAAATCAATAATGCTAAATAAACACGAGAGATGTAGTATTATAGTATTATACAGTAATAAATGAAGCAATAGCAAATAAAACTGGAATGCAGATATGCAAATTAGTGGCAATACAAAACAACATGCACAGGATTATGGGAAAGCAGTTACAATAGCTATGCTCATGTACTCAAATCAGTTGTAACTAGGCAAAAGTATCCATTAAATCAGTACCACTTTCACATACACACAATCTCATCAAAACAAATACTCTACCTATTAATCATCACCATAAATAACAGCCACTTTGCATTTATGAATTCAGTGGCTCCATCATGAAAGAGAGAGATACCTCTGGGAAGACAAAAACAAAACAAATCATAACAGAACAGAACTAGAAAATAGGATTAAGAAACATTAGGGGAGGAAATAAATAGGTGAATAAACATGAAAAAGTTTCCAAATAAACATCCAAAAAATAGAAAAGGAAAAAAATAGAATTCTTCCAAACTCTTCCCCTCCCATCCCAGATAGAATACTGGACTGACAGCTCATAACACATAAACCTCATAGAAAAGAAATCATCCAGACCAAGGTGTCCTATGTCACTAGCTTTAGTGTCATTGAAACAAATCTGTCTGAGATAAAATATGAAAAACAAAAGGAAGAAAATGAAAGAATATTGGATAATTCTGAAAGCTGAACAAACTGATAAATTTCAAAATCTCTGGGCATAATGGGGGTGGGGAGGGAAGGAAACAATCATTTAAAAAAATGTTTGCTAGGTGCTTTATAAATCTTTTTTTCATTGTCCCTATCTAAGGCTTCCCTTTCTCTTGTGGGGGAGTGTAGGTGTTGTCTGAGTAGGGCCCATGATGAACAAGGCTCCATGCAGCATTTGTGCCAGGCACCTACCTCAATGCCTACAAAAGAAAGCAGCAGTACTCTTGGGGTGGTCCTATTTCTGTGGATTTCAGAACTTTGCCTAGAATATCCCTCTTCCTCAGCTGCATCCACCTCGTGAAACCACCTTCCCAATGAAGTTTTTCCACGATCCCACCCTACATAGTGATTCTTTCCTCCCGATTTGGCATTTTTTCTCTATGTGAATGTTTTTTCTTCTCACTAAATATTAGCTCCTAGAGGTCTGAGTGAATTTAGCTTTGTTTTGGCATTTTTTTCCCCATGTCATTCCTCTGTTTAACTGGTGCTTACTCTATATTTATTTATTTGAATTAAATGTTAGACTTGCACCTTCACTGATGTACCTCAGTCAGTAAATGAACATTTATTAATTGCTTACTGTATACCATAGCATTGGGACAAATGGTATATATGCAAAAAAAGACAAAAGCAGTCTCTACTCTCTAGGAGTTTATAGTCTAATGGGTAAGACAACCCCATTAACTTATGCTTCTCCTCTCTACCCCCTATGATGGAGCATTGATGATTTCCCCATTGGAAATTGTTGCCATTTTCCTTTGAAGGCTCACTGAATAATATGGAAACATGTTTTTAAGCCGTGAGCTTGTCATCTCTTTTGGCCACTTTGGAGTCTCAGCATTTATGTCCATCGGCAGTTGGAAGAATTAATCTTAAAATTACATTGTTCTCAACTTCAGCTCCAATCTGCCTATCTATTGAGTTTTTGTGATGTACAGCAATGGGGCAGGTCATGGCACTCGTGATTCCTGTTTCTAAGCAACAATCTTCTCTGAGTCTTAGCTACTTTATTGAGATGGAAAGCTTCATAAGCCCTATGCTTTTTCTCCTTGGTTGTTTATGTACACTGAATGGACACTGTAAGGACACCAGAAATAAAACAACCCACTGATTACAGCTGGGTCCTGATTAGTGCAAATAATAAATGCTTTCAAGTGATTCCATTGTTTCAATTCATACTGCCTATTTCCATTGGGTTGGAACCAATGATCATATTTTACATAATCAGCTTGGAATAGTATGAAAAATACCTGAAACTGTTTTGGGGGACTGATTCACACTAATTGGGACCAACCTACAGATCATTCAGTCATTCCATCTTCTCTCTATGCCAGGTGCTGTGATTGCCAACGAAGATGAAAAGTTGTAAATGAAATAGTCCTGCTTTCAGGGAAGTAGAAGGTATCTGATCAGGTGGGTGGGTTATCATAATAATTTATTAATTTATTTAATCTTATTTAATCTCACATTTGATTCAACAAACATTCATTAGGAACAAGCAATGGGCAAGGTGGCATTATAGTAGGCGAAATAATGAGTGTATAGACAAAATGATTCTGGAGGATATTAGTGTTTAGGGAGTCAGGAAAAGAGGAGACACCCAAGAAGAGGGAACCAAGCTGAGTCCCAAACGATGTTAATGATTTCGAGATAGGAAGCCAAGAAGGGAAGAATGAGAGAACAGTTGAGACATAAAGATTAGCCTACAAAGAGGAACAGTTACTGCTTCTCTCTCCTCACTTCTCAATCCATCCTGCTCTATTCAGAACTTGAGGAACTGACATTTTGTCCATAGAAACTCTGGCAGATTTTCTAATTTCTAATTTTTCATTCTTCCAACTCCACCTCACAACGCCTTTATTCTTTTTTGCTGCCTCCCAACAAGTTTCAATTTTCTTATGTTTGAGAGAGATGTTGTTTATATGGGTCACACGGGAACAACACAAAACAGACAGGAAAGGGAAATGATCAGAAGGCTGCCAAGAAGGGAGAAATCTTTCACTTATCATCGACACTTGGCTAGCATTCTTTCTCTTCTTTAAACGAAGATAAAAAAGGACAATACTCATTTTAAAGCACTACTGAACAAGTGAGTTAGGTGTTTGGGCCAAGTCCAGTATGTTTGATTAATGCATTCAGACAAAATAGAAAACTTTCAATCATGAAATATCCTAATCCTCCCCCCAACTACTAGTACCCTCTTTCCCTCTTTAACTATTTTGTACTTAACAGCTTTGCAACTATTTATATTCATTTACTTTACTGCTACTTGTATCTATTTTTGTATCTACTTGTTGTCTCTCTTGTTAGGCATGTAAGTTCCTTTCCTTTCTTTGTTTCATTCTTTATACTTGTATTATCAGCACCCATGTACCACTACCTGGCCCAGGGCAAACACTTCATCAATACATTTTTGATTAATTTGATTGATAAGGGAATATTCTCTCATAATTGAGGAATTGGCTAGGAACAGGAAATGTGGCCAAATCTCTGCATGACTTGTGCATTTTGGTTGGTCATATGCCAATTGCAATTTAAAAATTGAATTTCTTACAGGTATCTGACATTTAACATCTCAAACAGAGCTCAATATCTTTTACCCATAATCCACTGCTCCTTACTTATTTCTGGGAAGGCCACTACCAATTTCCTGTTACCTGAATCCATAATCTCTCTATAACCCATGATTTATCACTTTCTATTCCCCAACACAGTCAAAGGGTTTCTCTGTGTGTGTGTGCATGTGTGTGCCTTTCTTTGTATCTTCAAGGCTATGTACATAGCTCTTGACACACAGAAAGTATACTAAATGCCAATTGACTTCTCGCCAACCTTTTGCAATGGTCTAATTTATTCATTTCTCATCCTCATCTCTTCTCTTTCACAATCCATTATCTATACAACTTCCAAAGTGTCATTCCTAAATCACAGATTTGACCATATTACTACACTTTTATAAGCCCCACTGATTATGTCTTGGATTAATCAATCAATAAGTTAATATTTATTAACTTCCTATTATGGGCCAAACACTATGTCAGGTACTTGAGGGTACAGATACAATAAAGAAAATGACCTCATTTGCAAGGAAGTTATATTGTAATGAAGGCTACAATTAGGATTTCACATATACACACATGTAACATGTGCATGTATCTAATCTACCTCTATATGTATATGTGTTCATATGTATCATATATATGTATACACATGTGTGTACAATGCACACATAAACACACATACACACACATTTTTCCATGCATGGAAAAAAAGCATGGAGAGGGATGATGGAGAGTCAGGTGTGTAAAGAGAAAGACAGAAAGCCATTTGGCTGGATTTTAGAATATGGAAGGGGAAATAATGACCAATGAGGCTTGAAAGAGAGATTGTATAGGATTTTTCAAACCAAACAGAGGAGTTTCTACATTATCCTAGAGGCAATAGAAAATTGACATTCATTGAGTAAAAGGGTACTACAGTCATATCTCTGCTTAAAGAAAATCACTTTCTCATCAGGACAGACTGGAATGGTGACAGGTTTGAGATTGTTCAGCAAGATTAAGAAGCTGTTGTAATAATCTAGGTGAGAACTGATGAAGCTCTGAACTGAGGTGACAGAAAATGGAATTAGTCTTTTACATATGGTTATAGTTTGAATTACTGAATGATCAGAAAACAGGATTATGGAGTTTTGTTTTGCTTTTTTAAGAATGCGATTAGGGAATCTGATAGAAAAAACCCTTCCCAAACTGATTCCAACCTAGCTTTCCAAGCTTGTTACACAATTACTTCCTTTGGTGGCTCATTTGCTGCTCCTCACCCATGACAGCCCATTTCCTGGTTCTGTCTCTATTGGCTGTCCCTCATTCCTCCCTCATTACTTCTTTTATAATCTTCCCAACTCAGCTCAAAAGATACTTTTAAGTGAAACCTGATTTCTTCGAGCTGGAGTACAAATGTCTTGGATTGATTTTTTAATTATTTTGAAAGTTATAAGTATATATTTGGAGGTATATGTACCTATTTCCTCTGATAGAACATAAACTCCTAATTTGTTTTTTCTTGGTATTCTAAGAGTGTAGCACAGTATCTGGAACACAGTAGATACTTAATAAATGCTTGTTGATTGACTGATAGATTGCTAAGGCATGGGAGAAGCTAAGCTCCAGTTTGGTGAGACTTATGGATCTGGGTGTGAGCTGAGAGTTTCTCTGATCAGCCAAGTGCTGATTTGTTTTGCTTCTGAGGAAGCTTAGCTTTCCCTTTTTTTCCAACTTTATTCCATTGTGCTTAGCTCTGCCCTGTGAGTCAAGCACAAGCCTCATAGTTATTATGGAGTTATTTTTGTTAATTTTCAGGTATTTTATTGTTTACCATTGCTACAAGGTTAAACAGGTAGATTAAAATAGGATATTCAATCAATTGTTTGGCTATTTCACTACACAAACATTTGGAGCTGAAAAATTGTGGTCTAGCAATGCCAGTTTATCTGCTATTATTTGCATATAATACTTAATTTCCTTTTTCCATGTTTTTATTGATATATATATATATATATATATATATATATATATATATATATATATGCTCTCTCTTTCTACCTTTTCAGCCAAGACTCAGATCAAACATTGTTTTTTTTGAAAGAGGTTTTTCCTGGTTTCCCTAGTCACTAAAGCCTTTCCTGTAAAAGTTCCTACTTATTCTTATGGGGATAAGGATTAAGACAGGAGAGAACTGTAGTTATCCTGAGTGTCTAAAATGATAAGCTCAAGGGACCACATGGAAATGCTTTTACTGGTTTAATAGAAATAAACCCATAAATTTGTTAGCATCTCATTGAAGATTCCTTTAAAAATGTTATTCATACTGTGCTCACAAAGTTATCAAACTGTGCATACCCTTTAATCCAGCAGTGTTACTACTGGGTTTATATACCAAAGAGATCTTAAAGGAAGGAAAGGGACCCACATGTGCAAAAAATGTTTGTGGCAGCCCTTTTTGTAGAGTCAAGAAACTGGAAACTGAGTGGATGCCCATCAATTGGAGAATGGCTGAATAAGTTATGGTATATGAATGTTATGGAATATTATTTTTCTGTAAGAAATGACCAACAGACAGAGAGAGATAGAGAGACAGGAAGACAGAGACAGAGACAAAGACACAGAGAGAGAGACAGAGACAGACCCATAGAGAGATAGAAAACAAAGAGAGACAAACAGAGAGACAGTCAGAGACATACAGAGAGAGACAGAGACAAAGAGAGACAGAAACAAAGACAGAGAGAGACAGAGAGAGAGAGAGAGAGAGAGAGAGAGAGAGAGAGAGAGAGAGAGAGAGAGAGAGAGCGCTTCAATTTGTATTCAAATTCAATCAGTTCTTTCTCTGAGTATGGATAGGTTTTTTTCAATATAAGTTTTTCGGAGTAGTTGTGGGATCATTATACTGTTGAGAATAGCAAAGCTATTCACAGTTGATCATCCCAAGATATTGTTATTGCTTTATACACTGTACATTTCACTTTGTTTGAATTCATGGAGGACTTTCCAGGTTTTTCTGAGAGCATCCTATTCATTTCCCATAGAACAATAATATTCCATCATAATCACATGCCATAATTTATTTAACCATTCCCCATTGATGGACATTCTCTCAGTTTCCCTTTTTTTTTTTTTGCCCTGAGAAGAGAATTGCTATAAATATTTTTGTACTTATAGATTCTTCTCACTTTTTTTTAAATCTCTTTTGGGATTCATGTCTAGTAGTAGAATAATAAAGTCAAAGGATAGGCATGGTTTATAGCCCTTTCAGCATAGTTCATATCTTTTGATCATTAATCAATTGAAGCATGCCTCTTATTTTTTTATAAATTTGACTCCATTACCTATGTATTTGAGAAGCTATGTCAGAGAAGCTTGCTTCAAAATTCTCATTATAATTACTATTGTTAATTGTATTTCCTCCCATTTATTCTACTTTTTCTCTTTTTTTGTTTTTTTACAGTGTCCATCATCAAAAGTGCTTTGCTACTGACTTTTCCCTCATCCAATAAGCTGTCTCTTCCATTACTCTCCTCCCTTCCTGTATCCTCTTCCCTTCCTACTTTCCTGCAGGATAAGATAGATTTCATATTGAGTATATTATTTCCTTTTTGAGTCAATTCTGAGGAGACTAAGGTTCACTCATTCTCTCTCTTCTCCTTATCTTCCCTTTCACTGTGAGAGCTTTTTCTTGCCTCTTTTATGGCAGATTGTTAGGATTCTTGCAAGGTGCTAAGTCACTGGAATGAATAGAGACAATAATTGTCTAATTTAGCATGGTTCAGTATGATTGATCTGACCCTACAAGGACATGTTATGGGCCAGAACTTGAAACAAGGTACTGAGTGGAATTGAGGAGATGATAGTTAAATCTAATTTAGCATTGATTTAATCCTAAAACAAATAATGGTTTCCTTGTGATATAATAATTGGTGTATACTCAGTGTGGGACATATAAGCAAGAAGCTCTCAGAACTTCTGGAGAATGGAGAACTTGGGGAGAGGACTTCAGGAGATTCAGAGTCAAGATTCATTCCCACTTCCACCTTTGTGCTGGCTGGAGACATTGGAAAGACGAGAGGCGAGGCTGAAGTTGGCAGAGACAAAGGACTAGCAGCAAGAGTTCTCGGGAAACAAGGAGAGAGGAAGGCCTCCAGAAAACTAGCTGAGCCTGAAGTGAAGGAGATAAGATTTTTGGAAGAAACAAAGGATTTGGACTTTAACTCCTGGCTGCATTTGGGATTACTGAACTGAACTGAAACTAAGGCTGCTCCCAGAAGCTCCCCAAGAAACCTGTTCCAAGAGAATGATTGCAATTTAAAGAAGAGAACATTATAGCAGATACTTTATAATATTTAATTTCTTCCTTTCCTTTCCTTCCAGTACATCTCTCACCATTTAATTTTATTTTTTAAAACATTATCTCTTCATATTCAACTCACACTTGTGCTCTCTGTCTATATATATATATATATATATATATATATATATATGTATGTATGTATGTATGTATGTATATATATATATTCCTTCTAACTGCCATAATAATGAGAAAGTTCTAATGAGTTATAGGTATCATCCTCCCATATAGGAATGTAAATAGATAAACTTTATTAAATTCCTTATGATATCACTTTCCTGATTACCTCCTTAATTTTTCAAGAGTCCTATATTTGAAAATCAAATTTTCCATTCAGCTCTGCTCTTTTCATCATCAATGCTTGAAAATTCTCTATTTCATTGAATTTCCACCTTTTCCTTTGAAGGATTATACTTAGTTTCGCTGGGTTTGTGATTCTTGGTTGCAATCCTAACTTCACTGCTTTCTGGAAAATCCCAAGTCCTCTGGTCTTTAATGTAGAAGCTGCTAAATTTTGTTTTGTCCTAACTGTGGCTTTACTATACTTGAATTGTTTCTTGCTGTATGTTTGCAATATTTTCTCCTTGATCTGGGAGTTCTGGAATTCAGCTATAATATTCTTGAGAGTATTCATTTTGGGATCTCTTTCAGAAGATGATTGATGGATTCTTTCAATTTTTATTTTACCTTCTGGTTCTTGAATATCAGGACAGTTTTCCTTGATAATTTCTTGAAAGATGATGTCCAGCTTGAAACTGCCACCACCACCACCACCACCACTGCTCACACAAGACCCTCTCATCCTACTCTCAAATCTTTCCTGCTGACCTTTTAAGTCATCCTTGGTATCTCTGGGCTGAGAGATCTGAAGTCACCAGTTCTGCTCCTGATTCAGAAATCTCTAAGCTAGTTCTTACTTTGTTGGTAATGGGGTTGGGGTAGGATTGGGGCCAATGGAGCTGGATCTGCATTGCACCTGGACTGCAGGCTGGACTCCCAACCTGTTGCTTTCCTGCTGGCCTTCAAAGTGATCTATGGCTAGAAAATGTCTTTTTGGGTGTTCTGATGCTCTAAAATTTGTTTGGAGTCATTATTTAAAGGAATTTGGGGAAGAGCATGGTGAGTTCCTACCTTTACTCTGCCATCTTGGCTCAGATGCTTCCTCTTCCTTTAAGATGCAGATCAAGTATCATCTTCTACAGCATTGTTGCTGAATTGATCATCTCCTTTTACTATATCTACAGAATTTCTCACTTTTACTTCAGGAGGAAACTGCAGCATTTCATCAGGTCCTAGATCATAGAGGTCACCCAGTCCAATTTCACATTTTACAGGTAAAGAAATTGAGGTCTAGAAAACTAAGGTTCACTAAGGTTCCACTCAGTGAGTGGAAGAGGTAGGATTTGAACCCCCAAACTTGTACTCCAGAATCACTGCTTCTTTTTTTTTTCTGTTGTGCTATATTGAAATCAAAATGAAAGCAAACTAGCTCACTATTAGAAAAGGTAAAATGAAGAAGGAGTCAATGATCATTATTTCTTTGTTGAGCTGAGTTGGATGAGAACCTCTGATTGTAGAGATATCCTGCTGATGACCTTAGCACACAAACCAAAGGCTGAGTCATCTTAAATAACTTAGGACCATCATAATCATCAAAGTAGAATGAATACTTTTCACTACAATAAAAAAATCTTATAGAGATAGATGGCGAACAGTTATCTTCAAAGCCTGTAATCTGACACACAGAACTGAACTCCCCCCACCTTTTTTTTTTTAATTATAGCCTACTTTTCAACAATGAGATGATTCAGGCCAGTTCCAATGGTCTTATGATGAAGAGAGCCATCTGTACCCAGAGAGACTGCTATGGGAACTGATTGCGGATCGCAACATAGTATTTTCACTCTTTTTGTTGTTTGCTTGCATTTTTGTTTTTTGTTTTTTTGTCTTTTTTTTTCCTTTTTGATCTGATTTTTCTTATGCAGCATGATAATTGTAGAAACATGTATAGAAAAATTGCACATGTTTAGCATATATTAGATTACTTGTCATCTAGAGGAGGGAGTGGAGAGAAAGGAGGAAATCTGGAACATTAAGTTTTATATAGGTCAGTGTTGAAAAATTATCCATGCATGTTTTGAAAATAAAAAAGCTTGGGGGCAGCTAGGTAGCACAGTGGATAGAGCATCAGCTCTGAATTCAGGAGGACCGGAGTTCAAATCTGGTCTCAGACACTTAACTTTCTAGCAGTGTGACTCTGGGCAAGTCACTTAACTCCAGCCTCAGGGGGAAGAAAATAAAAAAGCTTTAATTAATTAAAAAAAATAAATTATAGCCTAAAGGGACATTGAAAGTCATAGGAAGTCATAAGTGTAGAAGACCTTACATGTTATCATTGATGGTTTCCATGTAAGAAATGCCTTAAGAGACATTGTCAAGACATGACTGAAAAGAGATGGGCTGGTATATAGCAGCAAGCAATGGCACAAACAGATAGATCTCAGCATAAAGACTGCCAATCTGGGAGGCCTCCCTTTCCTCAGATGCAATCTCTGTGGCATGTAAAATTTATAAGAGAATAGATAAATAGATCTTACTTATTTAAGTAAGAAAGGGTCCAGGGGTTGGATCTAAGTCACTTTTGTCATAAAGTCATATGTTATATTTAAACAATCATGAAAGAATATTGGTAATTTGTTTGAAACTTTAGTTGATTTCCTGTCTTGACAGTACCACCAATGGGGATTCCTTTTCTGGAGCTGGTGGAAGTTTAATTTTAAGTTTTAATTCAAAACATTACTAAATTGTAAGTTTCATGAAAGTAGGGAATTATGTCTTAAATAAACTTCATACTTTTCTCTATATCTAACATAGGACCATCAACATAGTCAGTAAAACCTGGGGAAAATATTGTCTCTGACACTAGGACTCTCTAGGATTTCTGGTTAATACATAGATAGTTTGAGATGAGCGTGGTCCAAGGATTCCATGACTCCTTGCGACTTAGAGCTTCTATAACTTTGGATCCATCCCAATCCAGTGGAGACTTACTTCCAGACTGGTACTCTTGAGGGTTCTCTAAGCGTGGAACCGAGTGTCCTCTTTTTGTTCTTTGACTGTATAGGCTTCAACTTTTAGTCCATTGGCCTAAGGTAGGACTTCATAAAGTCCCCAAGACCCCTCTCTACTCCCAATCAAAAGAAATAACAAAGAACATGCTTTCTCTTTCACAATGATGTCAAGGTAATTTCCAGGGCTCACAAAGCTCTCTGAGCTCATCTTATTTCACCTGCTTTTAGTTTTAACACTTAAAAAAAACCAAGATGATTTATCCTGACAATGTGTTTCGGCTACTGACATTTCTGACAGTTTCAAGAGAATGCCCACGCATTATTTGTACTTAAATGTACTTTTCACTCCATCCTATTTGCCCATTAAGACTGTATAAAGCTTCTTCTAGTCTCCTTCAGAGTTTTACTTTTCTCAGTAGATCTCTCTTTCTTGTTTGTCTTTAATCAAAAGTCTCAAGAAGGAGAATTTTCTTTGAAAAACAAGGTATTGTACTGGGAATCTCTAGCTTGGAAAATGTGCTGCTTTGAAATTAGTGGGGGTTTTATCTCTAATTGAGTAGGTAACACATTTGTTCATGTGTGATTCCATCATATCAGAAATGCATCTTGAAAAATAGAATTATCCTGGGCTTCAGAGAATGAAAAGGAAATAGACTTTCTCTGTCTATGACCATAGAATATTGAAAGAAAAAAAATCAATGCAAATTTATTTAGCACCTACTGTATGCAGAGCACTGTATTAGATAATGAGGGGAGATGCAGAGTTTAGATCAAACTGAAATAACCTGTTACAGGGACAATGTCAGTGATCTCTGAGACATTATGGAAATTGGAGTCTGAGGGAGAACAAAGGTAATTTGGAAACTTTACAATGCCATTCAAATGCTATTATGACTGTTAGTTTTGTTATTGCTATAATTAGTCATAAAAAGGAAGAAAATACAATCTGCACATCATAAGCTCATTTGCGAAGTAGCCAGTGCTTTTGAGAAAGAGAACCTGTGTTCAAATTTTGGTTCTGATATTAAGAAGGGATTGGACTAGATAAGATGAAAAAAAAAGCATTTATTAAGTGTCTACTATATGCCAAGCGCTATGCTAAGTGATTTGCAAATATGATCTTATTTGAACTTCACATCTGATCCTACAAAGTAGATGTTATTATTATATCTATTTTACAGTTGAGAAAACTGATATAAATAGAGGTTTCATGAGTTATCCAGAGTTCCACAATTAACAAAAGTCTGAGGCTAAATTTGAACTCAAATCTTCTTGACTTCAAACCTAGAGTTCTATCCACTGGGCTACCCAGCTGTCACTGGGTAGCTGTCCTATCCTATAAAATATCATTCAGCTCCAAGTTGATGACTATATGACTCTGTGCCTTTGGTAACTGGCAATACACATTATTAAAGAGATATTTAGAGAACCAAAATTATAAAGGGCTACCATGGCTTCATCGGGAACAATTGTGGCAGATTAATTATGTTCAACAGACTTGTAAACAGGGGGACCCCAATGTCTACCAATTTAGAAGTTACCTAGGTTTTAGCATGGCATTTCTTCAAGGTTCACTTGCTATTCTTGCTGACAAGATGGTGAGATAAGGACTAGGCAACTGTATAGCAGGATAGATTGGGAGTTGGAGGAATGACATGAACTCATAAGCTTTCATTGATGGCTCAATGTCAGATTGGAGAGAGGTTTTTGGTTTGGTGTCCCAGGCATGTGTACAGACATGGAGAGGGTAACATTTTTATTGATGACAATCTCTCGGAGAAAGGGATAGACAGCAAGGCTGACTCAAAATTAAGACCTTAAAAAGAACATGGCAGACTGAAATTTATAGAAAGACTCTAATACCATGAGATGCAATGACCTTCAGTGTTAGGAAGAGTCTCTTGCTTCTGTGATGGCAGTGGCAGGATGGTGAGGATCACAGGCTGTTTATTAAAGAGTTGAGTCTACTGGGTGATTAATAAGGGGAAGTAGACCAGAGGGGGCTCAAGAACTAATGTTAGGATCTAATCACTGACAGGGCAATCCTTAGGACCATGTCTGTAATAGTAGCCTCTCTTCTGGGGAACTAGACTATATTTGCTGGTGTGAATCAGGTTAGTGAACTCTATGAAGTCATTATAGCAATGTTCTATCTGTTCTTCTTTCACATACAAATACATGCCTAGTTCTTATAGGTGTATAGACTCCTATAGGCCAGCTTTATACTAACTGATAGGAGGAATTTTTTAAGATAAAATATCTCATTCACTCCTTGGAATTAATTTTAAAATGATCTGCATAATTACCTTAATTTTCCACTTGGTCAGATGGAAAATAGGCCTAATCAAGTTCACATCCTGTAATAATAGCTCCCATTAACCACACAGATGAGGATTTCCAAAGTTCTTTTATCCTAGTAGTTCCATAGATCTGGCAAGGCTCCTTTTGCTCTATCTCCATGGGCGTTATTGTACCTAAGAAATAGATACCAAATTACCTTCTCATCAGTGATCACTAAGAGATCATGAATTGAGAGGAAAGCCTTCTCTTATGATTAGGGCAGGACTCATTTATTTCAAAACCATTGTCCCTATAAAGTCTTGTGGATTGGATTGAGAGACAACTTTCTGTTCATTAATGGATTAGGACTCTCAATTGAAAACTGACTCTGTACAAAGGACACCATTGCCTCTGACCTTTGGGTAATGTTACATCTTAAAATATAGAGAAAAAGAAGTGATTCATTCTTGAAGAAGGAGCTGGGGAACAGGATTCCATATCTCTCAGCTGGGAGTTGGAACCTTGTGTCAAATGCAGAAGAGTGGGACTATTGCCACCATTCTTTCAGAAATAAATGTGTACCTCAAATAAATTAGGATCATTATTAAAGATTGTGTTTTCATTATATAGGAGTATTTTTTTTTACATATTTTCAGGTAATTTTACACATTTGCATTTGGAATTTCCTGTCATTGATTCATCTCAACATATATTGGATTTGTGAGATTTTCATTGACCTAAGAATTCTGCCTGTAGTAATTTTGTTAAATAACTTTCAATAATTCTCTCTGTTTGAAGCAAAATTGTATTATTGTTTCCTGGTTATTCAAGTTGAGGAAATTTTGAGTGGCTAGTATATAGAAGATCTGTGGAGAGTGTTGCCCGACAGATTTGGTGTTCAGTAGTTTCCAAAATGTGAGGTAAGCAGTTCATGATTATTATTTTTTATTAAAGCTTTTTATTTTCAAAACATATGCATGGATAATTTTTCAACATTAACCCTTGCAAAACCTTGTGTCCCAATTTCTCCCCTTCCCCTCACCTCCTCCTATAGATGGCAAGTAATCCAATATATGATAAACATGGTAAAGATATATGTTAAATCCAACATATGCATACATATTTATACAATTATCTTTCTGCACAAGAAAAATCAGATCAAAAGAGGAAAAATGAGAAAAAATGCAAGCAAACAACAACAAAAAGAATGAAAATGCTATGTTGTGATCCACCCTCAATTCCCACGGTCCTCTCTCTGGGTGTAGATAGTTTTCTTCATCACAAGATCATTGGAACTGGCCTCAAACATCACATCATTGGAAAGAATCAGTCCCATCAGAACTGATCATTGTATAATCTTGTGGTTATCATGTACAATGATCTCCTGGTTCTGCTTATTCCACTTAGCATTAGTTCATGTAAGTCTCTCCAGGCCTCTCTGAAATCATTCTGGTGATCATTTCTTATAGAACAATAATATTCCATAACATTTATATACCATAACTTATTCAGCCATTCTCTAACTGATGAACATCCACTCAGTTTCCAGTTTCTTGCTACTACAAAAAGGGCTGCCACAAACACTTTTGCACATGTGGGTTCCTTTCCCTCTTTTAAGATCTCTTTGGGATATAAACCCAGTAGTAACACTGCTGGATCAAAGAGTATGCACATTTTGATAGTCCTTTGGCCCTAGTTCCAAATTGCTCTGCAGAATGGTTGTATCAGTTCATAATTCCACCAACAATGTATCACTATTCCAGTTTTCTCACATCACCTCCAACATTTTTCATTATCTTTTCCTGTTATCTTAGCCAATCTTAGAGATTTTTAGTGATACCTCAGAGTTGTCTTAATTTGTATTTTTCTAATCAATAGAGATTTAACATTTTCTCAGTTTATTGCTTCCCTTCTAAGTTTGTCTGCATTAGTTTTGTTTCTACAAAAACTTTTTAAATTTAATATAACCAAAATTATCTATTTTGTGGTTTAATGATGAGCTCCATTTCTTCTTTGGTCATAAATTCCTTTCTTCTCAACAGATATGAGAGGTAAATTATAGTTTGTTCTTCTAATATGCTTATAATATCCCCCTTTATGTCTAAATTATGAACCCATTTCCACCCTCTCTTGATATAGGGTATTAGGTGTAGGTCAGTGATCAGTTTCTGCCATATTAATTTCCAATTTTCCCAGCAGTTTTTGTCAAATAGTGATTTTATATCCCAAAAGTTGTGATCTTTGGGTTTGTCACACACTAGATTACTATCGTCATTTACTATTTTGTTCTGTGAACCTAAGCTATTCCAAAGATCAACTACTCTATTTCTTAGCTATTACCAAATGATTTTCATAGCCCATTGCTTTATAATATAGTTTTAGGTCTGGCACTGCTAGGCCACCTTCGTTGACATTTTTTTCATTAATTTCCTTGAAATTCTTGACCTTTATTTAGTTCTTCCAGATAAATTTGTTATTATTTTTCTAGATCTGTAAAATAATTTCTTGGGGAGTTTGATTGGCAAGGCACTAAATAAGTAGATTAATATAGATAGTATTGCCATTTTTTATTATATTCGCTCAGCCTACCCATAAGCACTTGGTATGTTTCCAATTGATTAGATCTGACTTTATTTGTGTGGAAAGTATTTTGTAGTTGTGTTCATATCGTTCCTGACTTTGCGTTGGCAGGTAGACTCCCAAATATTTTATATTATCAACAATTATTTTAAATGGAATTTCTCTTTGTATCTCTTCCTGCTGGACTTTCTTGGTAATATATAAAATGCTGATGACTTATGTGGATTTATTTTGCATCCTGAAACTTTGTTAAAGTTGTGAATTGTTTCTAGTGGAATTTTAGTTTATTCTTTAAAGTTCTCTTAAGTTTGCCATCATATCATTTGCAAAGAGTGATAATTTGGTATCCTCATTACCTACTTTAATTCCTTTAATCTCTTTTTATTTTCTTATTTGCAAAGCTAACATTTCCAATACAGTATTGAATAGTAATAGTTATAGTGGGCAACTTTCTTGGGAATCTTATTGGGAATGGTTTCAGTTTGTCCCCATTACACATGATTCTTGCTGATGGTTTTAAATAGATGCTATTGATCATATTAAGGAAAATTCCATTTATTACTATACTCTCTAGTGGTTTTAATAGGAAAAGGAATTGGATTTTTTTCAAATGCTTTTTATGCATCTATTGAGATAATCATATGATTTTTGTTAGTTTGGTTATTGATATAGTTAATTATAGTATAGATATAGCTAATAGTTTTCCTAATATTGAACCAGCCCTGCATTCCTGGTATAAAGCCTACTTGGTCATAGTGTATTATCCTGGGGGATGACTTTCTGTTATCTTTTTGCTAATATTTTATTCAAGATTTTTGCATCATTTGATAAAATGCAACATCCATTCCTATTAAAAACACTAGACAATATAGTAATAAATAGATTTTCCTTAAAATAGTTAGTAGCATATATTTAAAACATCAGCAAGCATCATATGTAATGGGGATAAACTAGAACCCTTCCCAATCAGATCAGGAGTGAAACAAGTTTACCCACTATCACAGAACAAATCAATATTGTATTAGAACTGCTAGTTTTGGCAATAAGAAAAGAAAAAGAGATTAAAGGAATTAAAGTAATGAGGATACCCAATTATCACTCTTTGCAGATGATATGATGGCATACTTAGAGAACCCTAAAGAATCAACTAAAAACTACTAGAAATAATCCATAACTTTAGCAAAGTTGCAGGATACAAAATAAATCATCATTATTTTTATATATCACTAACAAAATCCAACAGCAAGAGATGCAAAGAGAATTTTCATTTAAAATAATTGTCGATTGTATAAAATATTTGGGAATCTATCTGACAAGGCAAAGTCAGGAATTATATGAGTAAAACTACAAAAACACTTTCCACACAAATAAAGTCAGTTTTAAACAATTGGAAAAATATCAAGTGCTCTTGGATAGGTTGAGTGAATATAATAAAGATGACTTTAAACTAATTTATTTATTTAGTGCTATACCAATCAAACTCCTAAGAAACTATTTTACTAACCTAGAAAAAATAACAAAATTCATCTGGAAGAACAAAAGGCCAAAATTTCAAAGGAATTAATGGGGGAAAAAAGGAAATGAAAATGGCCTAGCTATACCAGATCTAAAACTATATTATAAAGCAGCAGTCATCAAAACCATTTGGTACTGGCTAAGAAATAGAGTAGTTGATCAGTGGAATAGATTAGGTTCACAGAACAAAATAAACAATGACTATAGTAATCTAGTGTTTGACAAACCCAAAGACCTCAGCTTTTGGGATAAGAATTCACTATTTGACAAAAACTGCTAGTATGGCAGAAACTAGAT
This sequence comes from Sminthopsis crassicaudata, assembly GCF_048593235.1. Taxonomy (NCBI): domain Eukaryota; kingdom Metazoa; phylum Chordata; class Mammalia; order Dasyuromorphia; family Dasyuridae; genus Sminthopsis; species Sminthopsis crassicaudata. The sequence goes on from NC_133619.1 coordinate 572,385,526, forward strand.
ATTGATCCATATCTAACATTATATACCAAGATAAAGTTGAAATGGGTTCATGATCTAGACATAAAGAATGATATTATACACAAATTAGAAGAACATAGGATAGTTTACCTCTTGATCTGTGGAGGAGAAAGGAATTTGTGACCAAAGAAGAACTAGAGATCATTATTGATCACAAAATAAATAATTTTGATTTATTAAGTTAAAAAGTTTTTGTACAAATCAAATCTGATAAAGGCTTCATTTCTAAAATATATAGAGAATTGACTCACATTTATAATAGTTCAAGCCATTCTCCAATTGGTAAACTGTCAAAGGATATGAACAGACAATTTTCAGATGAAGAAATTGAAATTATTTGTAGTCATCTCAAAAGGTACTCCAGATCACTATTGATCAGAGAAATGCAAATTAAGACAACTCTGAAATACCATTACATACCTTTCAAATTGGTTAAGATGACAGGAAAAGATAATGAATGTTGGAGGGGATGTGGGAAAACTAGGACACTGATGCGTTGTTGGTGGAACTGTGAATGGATCCAGTCATTTTGGAGATAAATTTGGAACAATGCTCAAAAAGTTATCAAACTGTGTGTACCCCATACTTATATCCCAAAGAGATCTTAAGGAAGAGAAAAGGAACTGCATGTGCAAAAATATTTGTGGCAGCCCTTTTTGTAGTGGAAAGAAACTGGAAACTGAATGGAAACCCATCAATTGGAGAATGGCTGAATAAATTGTGGTATATGAATGTTGTGAAATATTACTTTTCTGTAAGACATGACCAACAGGATGATTTCAGAGAGCCCTGGAGAGACTTACAGGAATTGATATTAAGTGAAATAAGCAGAACCAGGGGATCAGCCTACACAGCAACAATAAGACTATACAATGATCAATTCTGATGGACATGGCTCTTCTCAACAATGAGATGATTCAAACCAGTTCCAATTGTTCAGTGATGAAGAAAGCCATATACACCCAGAGAGAGGACCATGGGAACTGAGTGTGGATCACAATATAGCATTTTTACTCTTTCTCTTGTTGTTTGCCTGCATTTTGTTTTCTTTCTCAGTTTTTTTTTCTTGATCCAATTTTTCTTGTGTAGCAAGATAACTGTATAACTATGTATACATAAATTGGATTTAACATATATTTTAATATATTTAACATGTATTAGACAACTTGCCATCTAGGGGAGGGGGTAGGGGGAAGGAGAGGAAAATTTGGAACAGAAGGTTTTGCAAGGGAAATTAGTTGCAAGCCCAATTCATTGATTTTCTCTTTCTCTATTTTATGCTAGTAGGCATTTCCCCTTATTATTGCTTTGTCTGCATCCCACATATTTTGGTATGTTGTTTCATTGTTGTCATTCTCTTAGATGAAATTATTGATTGTATCTATAATTTGTTGTTTCACCCACTCATTCTTTAGGATTAGATTATTTAATTTCCAATTAGTACATGATTATTTTTATGTCCATTTTACAGTTGAAGAAATAGGATTAAGAATGATGAAGGACTTGCTCAGAAATATATAATAGGTGTCTGAAGCAGAATTCAGCCTCTATCCTCTTATCCTATGCTATTTTCACTGTACAATATTGTCTCCCTTACTGTTCTATCTTTTTGCTTTTGTTATTTTCCTTTTTTTTTTTTTCAGAGATAGAGTAGATAAAGAGCTGGCCTGAAAGAGAGAAAGACCTGGGTTGAAGTCTTGCTTCTGACACATGCTGCTGGTATTCCCTTGGGCCAGCCCCACAATGGCTCAGTGCTTTAAACAACTCTAGGAAGGTAAATAAATGAAAAAGAAGATGCTTTCTCACATCAGTGGAAGGAGCTTCTTCACCCGAAAATTCCATATATTAATGAAATTTACCAGTCTAATCCCTATCCAAACCCCTTTTCTTTGACAACATGACAGACTATTCTGTGAATGACACATTATGAGGGACAAAATAGCTGCCATGGCCTTGTGGATTGGCCAGCTTATCTCATGGTCATTGATATCAGAAAAAGGGGCTATTCCTTCTTCCCCACAACAGGCTTTGATTCAGAGTTTAGATGGACCACTGACATCCAAATCCTGAGCTCTCCACTCTATAAACCCTCGAATTGTGGCATTCTCATATTTTCCCAGTAGTTCTATGGTACAGTCACACAATATAATAAAGGATTTTCTTTGTTCTTTTCATATTTCATGGGCAGAGGGGGAAATCATTCATGTCCCTTCTACTCTGTTCTGCCAATAATAGTAGTCTTTGGGAATGGGAATGTTTTCAACTGATTTGTTTAATTGATCTTAACTCCCCCCTCCATCTGCTTCTGTCTTTTTTCCCCTAGCCATGACCACTGTGGGAATGCCTTACCTGAATGTCCTGCAAGTATTTCCTTTGATCTCTTGATCACCATCAAATTAACCCTTTCCAAGTGGATGCCCCCTTAGGAAGTTAATTAAAATCTTATTTCTTTTAGGGCAGTATGTACAAGTACTTTTTTATTATAGCTTTTTATTGACAAAACATATGCATGGGTAATTTTTCAACATTGACCCTTGCAAAAAAACCTGCTGTTCCAAAGGCAGGCAGTCTCATACATGTTAAACATGTTAAAGTATATCTTAAATACAATACATGTCGTACAAGTGTTTGTGGGTAGGCTTGTGTGGGCATACAGACCAAAAATGTATCACATTTTTGTTATGTTATGTATCACATAACAAATTCATAATTTCTAAGGGGAAAAATAAATCTATGACCTTGTGCCTATGAATTTTGTCATGGACAAAGTTTTTGGAGAGTATCTGGATCTTGAGATTATTAATAATGAAGTCTCCCTTGATGTTTGTGGTAGAGTCCACAATAAGAGGCAGTGAATTATGGTGGAAGGAATGAAGCACCAAGAGTCAAATCCTACCTGCTGCTTTGTACTTGAATGTCCTTAAAGAAGTCATACAATTTCCCTGTGTTTTCCTTCATTTGTAAAATGTATGTGGGCACCAGAATTCCTTGTATTTCACTATTTGATCAATGCTGTTGTGAAAACTAGAAAAGATTCTAGCTGGAAAAGACTTCTCATGATATATCAAGAAAAATTCAAAATGGGTACATGACTTAGACTTAAATGATGATAACATAAATGAATGTCAGGAACAAGGAAGAAATTACCTCTTAGATCTATGGATAGTGGAAGAATTCATGACCAAACAAGAGACAGAGAGAATCAAAAAAGGTAAAATAAATATTTTTGGATACATAAAATTGAAAAGATCCCTCCCCATGCCAAAAAAAAAGCACAGCTAAAATTGAAGTACCCAAATTGGGAAAATTTTTGCAATAAGCTTCATTGATAAAAATCTCATTTCAAAGATATATGGGGAACTTTTTCAAATATATAAGGGAAAAAGACAATTACCCAATTAATAAATGCACAAAAGATACAACATTTTCAAAGATAGAAATCCAAACTATCAGTGAACAATATGAAAAGTTCTTCAAATCATTATTAATTAGAGAAATAGAAATTAAAATAACTCTAAGTTTCTAACTTATAGTCATCAGATTGGAAAAAGTGACCCATAAAATGACACATGTTGGAGGGGCTGTGGGAAAATAGGTTCATTAATGCTCTGTTGGTAGAGCTGTGAACTGTTTTGAAAAGCAACTTAGAAATATGTTTCCAAAGCTATTAACTTATGCTTACCCTCTGACCCAGTGACACTATTAATAGGTTTATAACTCCAAAGAGATCAAACTAAGAGGAAAACAATCCATGTGCACAAAAATATTTATAACAACCCTACAGTAGCAAAGAATTAGAAACTGAAGGGGGTATTAATGGTGTGATGGTAAGTATTTAACAACTGGCTCTCTTAGGAGAAAATATGTGTCATTCATATACTTTTAATTTCTATTATTAGCATTTTCTCCAATAATATCTTTTCTAGAAATAAAATAATAAATCATCTTTATTTATAATATTTGCCAAATTCAGTGTATAAATGTTCACATTGAAAATTCAGCCTTTTCTATTGAGTAATAATGAGATGATACCAACATAGCCCTCTGAGGGTTTTCCATCATTTGGGTAATAACCAAACAAGTTATGGCATACAGGTATCATGGAATATTTATTGTTCTGGAGGAAATGAAGGAGTTTCAAAGAAACTTACTTGAAATGATTAAGTGAAGTGAACAAAACCAGGAAAACAATTTATACCATAACAACAATATTGTAAAAAGAAAAAAAAGCAATTTAGAAAATCCTGGTAATTCTGATCAACACAATAACCAATTATTTTTTTCCAGAGGAACCATAATAATAGAGGCTGCCCATCTCTTGAAAGTGGAAATGATAGATTCAAAGGGCAATTGAAGTTTATGTTTTGTTATAGTCATTTTGGACATAGAAAAAGTAGAATTTTGTTCCTTATGATCATACATATTTGGAATAGGGGATTTTGTTTTTTATTTATTTGGGAAGTAAGTGGAAGGAGAGGAAGAGAATCTTTATTTAAATAAATAGAATTTAATTTTAAAAAGCAAAATGCAGGTGTTGGACTTTTTGTAATAACATGGTCTTTGCTATTTCTAGAGTGTCTACTCAGGTACTCATGGCAGAATTCTTTTTAGGACATATGTCCTCTAGCTGTACTACCTCTAGAAATTGAGGTTGTTTTTTTTTTTCCACTAAGCCTGAATCTTTTTTTTCTTTAAAAAACTCAAATTTACTGTCAAGTTCCTTAGCATAGAGCAAGATCCCAGGAGCCCAGATATAAACCAGAATGCAGGAAACATCTGTGAGGTTGGAATGTTCCCTTTCTAACCAGCTTGTGCTCTCATAAAAGAGAAATGGAAATCTTTCCTTCAGATTCCCTGCACATGGCAGGTGGGAGGTGAGCGCCCACCTCATTATGGAGCTGAGCCCATCAATCAGAGTGGTGGAAAGGGCTGTGATAAGCCTCAGGGGGATGGGACCATTTTCCTCATTAAGTACTAACAAGGTAGTTCTCACTCTTTTCTAATGTCATTATGTTCCCTATGTTTTGTCCTTGCCCATTAACTATAACCCTGAGGTTCTGTGAGCATCAGCCTAGCTGCCAGATTCACCTACTCTATTCTTTCTGCATTCGCCTATTCCATTGCTAGTGAGGGCTTTTCCTCCTTTAGCAAACCTGTCAGTGCAAAGTCATCCTCCTTTTTGATGAAAACCTGCTTGTATGTTAGAAAAGTCGTGGCTTAGATCTGGACGCAGAGTCTGTGTGGGTATCAAATGGACTCTATGTGACTGGCAGACTGCCGAGGGTCTCTAAGGACAGGGCGACCTACCTTAAGATGACAAGCTCTATTACCAATTACTTCTGGAGCTGGCTAACTACTTCTCTTCTTCCCTCATGGCTTGTCAGGCTGAATTCCATAGCTGAGAGGGAGGGTAATTGTCTGTGATTGAACAAAGGGGGAACAGTGCACATGAGCAGCTCTAATTAAGACTGAGGCTGCAGTATATGACGTTTTGTAAAGTCTTGACACAAGGATAACAATGTCCCAGGTACCCAAAGGACTGAGAGAGGACCTTTACATACTGGAGTCAGTCATGCAAGCAAATTAAATGCGACTTGGAATTCAGGATGTTTCTTGTCCTAAGGATTACCTTTGAAATAAAGTTTGCACCTGAATAATTTTTAATGAAGATACCTTGCCTATCTTTGAGTAGCCAAGTACTCAAAGGCCAAGAGAATTCTAAAATTTGGGTTTTCCTTTATCCTTTGCCTTTTTTTCAATACCCCGATAGCCTCTTTTGTCTTGACTCAAATATAAACTCCTCTGTCCTTTAAAGTCCTTTATAATTGGGGGCAGAGACCTATCCAGGCTTATTGCACATCTCTCTCCTTCAGTCACTCCATAGTTTCATTAAAGTGGCCTAATTGCTCTCCCCTTTATAATGTTCCTATGGAGAAGGAGTCAACCATTCCCTCCCCACTCCAACAATTTTCAAATAACTATTACTGGTAGGGCAAACAAGTAGCCAGGTGTCCTGAGGAAGAGATAGGAGCAGCATGTGCGAGACAGATTCATCCTCACTCCTACCTACCATACTGATCACTCTCTTCTCTCAGATTCTGATGGTAAAATCCCAGGACCATGAACTCAAGAGCTTGGGCACATACAGTCAGGCTGCCAGCTCAGTGTCTCATACTTCATTCTGGGAAGTCGCCCTTAGGGAGATGCTGGTCTTATTGGGGTTACTGGGAGCTACAGGAAACCCAAAAAAAGGAAAGTTCTGGTCATCAAAATCCTTGGCCATGTTAAGTGACAACACCTGAAACTGATGTTTTATCAGAAGAAATAATATTAAAGAAGAAGCATTATAAACGGTTTTGCACCAGCATCCTAAGGATCAGGGCACCTACTTTTCTGACTTGCAATGGAAACTTTCCTTTGGTGATGTCTCTTTTGTTGGAATGGGAGCTTCTGGAGAGGAGAGAAAGTCATACTTTGCTTAGTGTGATGGTTTGCATAGGTATTCCATCTCTAGTCTCTGTGTTGTTGCATCAGCTTTCCTTCATGCCTGGAATACAATTTTACCTTCATTCTACTTTAGAGAATTCCTTGAGTCCTTCAAAGATCAAATGCTATTCCCTAAATAAGTTCAAACCCGATCTTCCTGATATTTTTGCTTTTTCAATTGAAATTACTTTGTATAAGTGTCATCTGGCTCTAGGCTACTATTCCAATGTTCATTTTCAATGTCAAATCTAATTCCCAGACATCAGCGGCTAAATTTCACTTTAGGGATAATGCTAAAGAATCTTTTTTTTCTTTCTTTTTTTTTTTTTTATGGAAGGGATTTCTTAAATACTATAATTCATGAGTTGCTCAATCCATTGATTAGCAATTGATATCAAATTACCAACCAGTCTCAACTGGATATTTTAAATTAAATTAACATTTTATTATGGTGGAAATATTAGTCAGTGCTAAACATTACCTTAGAAGTCTGTGTTATATTTTCCCACAAGTGCATACTGAGTCTAGGAGAAAGTGGAATCAAGTTTAGAGTATCTGTGCTCCCAGAAGTTCTTTTCCTAGAGTTTTCAAGATGTTTCCCTTATCCATGGCATAGCTTTTCAGTGGGTCCTGAAAGAATCTTATCTGTAGTATGTGATAGAGTGTACATTGGTTCAATATCTTTGATTCAATAGAAATTTTTACATTTGCAAATTTATATGCTTCCCTGATGATATGGGCTTTCTACCTTACACCTTTTTGGCAAGTGTCTATGTATACTAACTTTATCCCATAGTTATTGAGTGCATTTGAGATAGAATATGACCTAAATTTATGTGTTGACAGTTAAAATTTATTATTTGTGCATTTATTCCTCGTACATTTATGAGTATCTCTTTTGTAAAAATACTCGATTTTTAAAAGTGTCATCATTGAGTGGCTAATTTGTAAATGGAAACACATTGGTAGGGGCTAAAGTGGTGAACAGACAGAGTTCATTCCCACGCAACACAGTTATCTCTAGGACTTTAAGAATGTTTAAGTATATTTTTGTGGTGGCAGTCCTTCTCAGGGAACCTAGACCAGCCAATATGAGAATAGGCTGGAGTCCACTATTTAGATAGTGAAAGTGTTTCCACATATCTGTATGAGTGATGTGACAAATTAGTGTGGGTCATCACCCCACAGACACATTCTATCTTCACCAATTTAAATGTTCTCAACTCTTTCAATTGATTGTATTACATTATTATTTTTACTTGCAGTAAAGTCCCATATACCCTTTTTCATTTTCTTCTCATTTTGCTTCAGATGCCTTACTTAACTACTTTATTTTCCTGAATACTTGTTTTTTTTCTCATTCTCATAGACTACATACATACATACACAAATACACATATGATAATTCCATATACTATATGTTATATATGAATAAATATGTCTCTGTATGACATCTCATTAGAATGCAACTTCTGTGCTAACAGGAATGGTTTCATTCTTACTTCTGTAGCCTTATTTTTTTCTTTATCTTTCCCTTAGCTTCCACTCCATATGCTTTAAATTGGAACTGTATTGGATACAGTTAAGATATGACTTGAACCCTGCCATACTTTCAGCCCCCCCTTTCTTGGTTCTGATTGTGGGGCTAAGTCATTTGTATGGGATACGTGACTAGCGTCCCAACCTAGAATGACAAATGCCCAGCTTACAGATAGTGCTTGTTAGAAAGAAGCTAGGGATCACCTCCCTGCAAAACCAATACATTTTGTCTTAATAGAATTGGATTTAAATGGAGGCTGATAATTGCTTTCTGCACTGTTTTTCTGCATCTGTGGTGCAGAGTGGATACAGATACATCAACACAAAAATTACGGGATAGCTCAGCTACCTTGGGATTGAAGAAAGACAAACTATTTAGCAGTCTATTTTAGGAGATATTCTGACATGGAATAAATTTCTATTCCTTTCTGCATTTCATCTTGTCCATTCTGTGAATGAATTTTCCTTGAAAGGAATCAAAGGTAGTGTCACCTTGTTGACCCCGATCATGTTCCTTCCCTTCTCTGTGTTTCCTTAGTCCTCCCCTAAAAATGAGGGGCTTGAAACACTTAGTCTCTAAGGTCTCTCCTAACTATAGTTCCCATGGACTGTTGTGTATATGATAATTACCAAACCATTCATTCTCACCTGGATGAGCAGTAGCTTTACAGTAAAACCCATCAATCCAGAGGATTATTGAACCAGCAGTATAAGTAAAGGATGTTTTGATGTTTTGCTGAGTCATTATCCAAAGATACTATTTTCTCCACAATCCCAAAGTCATGAAATGATTGTAAAAGAAAATAATTGACATATATTCTGTATTCCATCTTTTGTATGATTCTTTTTCTTGGAGTTACTGGCTGAGTCCTTTCCTTAATCATGTTCCTTCTTCTCTATCTGGGTCAAAATATTTAAACTCCTTGATCTTCAGGTTCTTCATCTGTCAAAAAGGAAGGTTGGACGGGGTGGCCATTGAGATTGCGCATAATTCTAGATTTTATAATCCTAGGATTTGAAAGTAACCATCACGCGGGACATAAGTCACCTCATGTGAGTAAAAAAGAGGTGGAAAAGTTTTGTCTAGGCATTCAGTGGTTTGAATCTCTTCCCTCATAAAATAGTGTATATCATAAAGATTCTCTTCCCTAGATTGGCAAGAATATTAAATTCTAGACCTCTTCATCTAGAGTCCTTAAATTCTAGCTCTTTCCCTTGGTTTCATGTTGTCTGAGGTTCTGCTGACAGCAAAATCACCACCATGGAAGAGAGAACTTGGAACGAAACAGCAAGTAGGTGTCTAAGGCTCTTCTTGACTCTATCCTGGTGTTTTCTACCTAGCTGACATAAGAAAGAATGGAACAACAAAATATATGGATAATAAAGATCAGGACCATAGTATAAATTCTGCTCTCCTGACTCCAAGCTCAGTGTTCTTACTTGTCTCATGGATTTGATTATTGGAATAGGATCAAAAAAGTCAGCCTTTCTCCTTCCTCCTCACAATAGAGGTATTTTGGGGAGTCCCCAATTTTTCCAGATAAAACTAGAATCAATTTGGGCATATTACAAATCCATCTGTGTCTCAATCATCTGTGTATCTGATATGAAATTTTCTGTTTATCTATTTCCACACATGTTTATCTATCCTCTGTCTTTTTTTAAAATTTTCATCTCTCTGCTTCTCTGTCTCTTTGTCTCTGTCTGTCTATTTCTCTCTCCGTTTCTGTCTCTCTGTCTGTCTCTGTGTGTGTATCTTTCTGTCTGTCTGACTCTTTAAATACAAAAAAGAATCATTCTTAGAATCTCATATAAAGCTGTGTGACTAGCTATACCTCAAAAGTCAGTTTGTATTAGACTGTATGGAGGAATGGATTTGTAATATCACAAAATCCAACAAAATCCAAATTGGGGTGGGGATGGAGTAGAGTTCATGCTTTTCTCCATCACTTATTACATTCCTTCATTCAGTAAATCAATAACCATTTATCAATCACTCATTATGTTCCAAGAACTGTACCTTCAAGGAACTTATAAGACCATACACTGAAAAGCAGCATGGGGATAAAGGGGAAAGGAAGGTACCTAATGAAGGGCAGATGAAAAATCGAAGGGAATGCAAATAAATCGAAAATGAAAGGATGGCAGGCCTGGACACCATCCTTTCTGTTCAGAGGATCCTTGAGCAGAAGCTACAGAGGAGGTATGACCAATGCTCATATGATCTTCCAGGATTTTAAAGTTCCTAGAGGTGTGATAGGAAGTTCTTAAGAGTACAGTCAGATAGGAAACAAGGACATTCATATTCATAACATCAGATACAATTTTTAATATTTCATGGCATGCACTCAAAAAAAGTGACAAAAAATCATTAATCAAAATAGAGAGTCAGAAGGACCCTCAATAATCGTGTAGTATAATCCATAAATGAAAGAAGTCAACAAGCATTTATTAAGCACTTACTATGTGCAAAGCTCTGGGGGGGAAATTCATGCAAAGTGAAAAATAACTCCTGGCTTCAAGGAACATTTTTTGCTTTGTTTTGTTTTTACACAAAAAAGGGGAAAATACTTAAATGTGATATAAATAGATAAGATCAACAACTGGTTTACTTTTTGTTTTGTGATTTTTGAACAGCTGGCAAGATTTAACTCTAAATTTAGTATCTGGTAATTTCAAAATGCCATAGGTGTTACAATCCAATAGGACAAGATAACAAATAAAAGGAAGCTGGAAAAGGAGAAAGTACACATGGAGATGGGAGACAAAAAGTTCAGAGAGTCAGGACTGAAGTGAAGGAATGAAGATGGCTGGCTTGGGGATGTCCTTAAAATGGAGATTCAAGGAGATATTTTTCCATCAGAAGAAGGAACCACAGATATGGAGTTATTTCCAAGGGTAAGAATATTGCTGGGGTATGGTGATGAAAGAAATCCAGAATATCAGGAGCAGAGTCCAAAGAAAAACAGGAATTCTGGCATGACAATAATGAGAATGAAAGACAATAGTCTGGAACATGTGTGGTTTTTTAATATATTTTTTCAAGATATAAAGAGGAAGTCCTCTGTGAAAGACATATGGAAAAATATGGACAAAATGGACTCAGATATTGACGAGTTGCTATCTGAATGGGGGAGGAGGGAAGAAGACCCATAATGAAGAATCCATGGAGCTTTCATGGAGCCTCTTTTTAGTGCTTAGCACAATGTGTGACACATCAGTTTCTTCAACAGTAAAATGGCAATAAAAATGATACCTACTTCTTAGAAATGAGATGATATTTGTAAAACATTTAGCATAGGACCTGGTACATAGAGAGTGCTTAATAAATGCCTATTTGTTGTTGTTTAATAATGTTATTTTCTTACTTAATAACATTTCATTTTTTTCTAATACATGTAAATACAATTTTTAATATTCATATTTTGAAAGATTTTGATTTCCAAATTTTTCTCCTTCCCTCCTGCTTTCCCCTTCCCTCTCTTCAAGGCAAGCACTATGGTATAGGCTATACTGTAATGCTGAAGAAACTGAGGCAAGATAGAGATTAGAAAGTTTTTCTGGGACACTAATACATTGTTGGTGGAGTTGTGAAAGAATCCGGCCATTCTGGAGAACAATTTGGAACTGTGCCCAAAAAGTTATCAAACTGTGAATACCCTTTGATCCAGCAGTGCTACTACTGGGCTTATATCCCAAAGAAATACTAAAGAGGGGAAAGGGAGCTGTATGTGCCAAAATGTTTGTAGCAGCTCTTTTCATAGTGGCTAGAAACTGGAAGATGAATGGATGTCCATCAATTGGAAAATGGTTGGGTAAATTATGGTATATGAAGGTTCATGGAATATTATTGCTCTGTAAGAAATGACCAGCAAGATGAATTCAGAAAGGCTTGAAGAGACTTGCATGAACTGATGCTGAGTGAAATGAGCAGAAGCAGAAGATCACTATACACTTCAACAACAATACTATATGAGGATGTATTCTGATGGAAGTGGAAATCTTCGACATAAAGAAGACCCAACTCACTTCCAGCTGATCAATGATGGACAGAAACAACCACATCCAGAGAAGGAACACTGGGAAGTGAACGTAAAATATTAGCACTACTGTCTATCTACCCAGGTTACTTATACCTTCGGAATCCAATACTTAACATGCAACAAGAAAATTGGATTTACACACATATATTGTATCTAGGTTATACTGTAACACAGGTAAAATGTATGAGATTGCCTGTCATCTAGGGGAGGGAGTAGAGGAAGGGAGGGGAAAATCTGGAAAAATGAATACAAGGGATAATGTAATAAAAAAATTACTCATGCATATATACTGTCAAAAATGTATAATTATAAAATTAATTTTAAAAATTTTTAAAAAAGATTAGAAAGTTTTAAAAAATAATTTATTAAATGGGAGAGATTTACTGGGACCAAATGGATTCATGGCTGAATGAGACTGTTATCTTCAAGAATCCAGCATCCAGCCAGCATCCAGCAGCCAATGCAAGTTCTCAATGACATATTTATACACAGTAGCTAAACAAAGGCAGGGGGGTGGAATCCAAACTCTGATGAGCGGGAATCTCTACGCAGGAACCATAAATCTGGCTCTGACAGGTTGGGGGGTAAGACCATAAATTCTAACAAATTAGGAGTTAAGAAAGTGTCTGACTACAGACACAAAGTCTGGAGTCCCTCTTTCTGAGTTTACACATTGGCAATTTATAATCTTAGAGAAAATAACCCTGAATTATATCAGTCTTCATGACCCAGAGTGGAGGGGGGAATGCAAGTAAGGAGATTGAGGCAGAACAATTAGGGAAACTGAGGCAGGACAATAAGAGAGAACTGTGGCACCACAGTACATGTACAATCATGTAAAAACATATTTCCACATTAGTCAAATTGTGAAAGAAGAACAAAAGAGAAAAATATGAAAGAAAAACTTCCCAAAGTAAAAATATTATGCTTCGATCTGCATTCAAACTTCAGAGTTCTTTCTCTGGATGTGGATAGCATTTTTCATCATGAGTCTTTTGTAATTGTTTTAGATCATTGTATTGCTGAAATACAGTATAGCATTGTATTGCTAAGTCAATCATAGTCGATTATCACACAATACTACTATTATTGTGTACAATGCTCTCCTGGTTCTTCTCACTTCTCTCAGCACCAGTTCATATAAATATTTCCAAAAGTTTTTTTTTTCTGAAATCTATATCATTTCTTCAGCAAAATAGTATTCCATCACAATAATATACCACAAGTTGTTCATCCATTTTCTAAATGATGAATTTCCCCTCAATTTCCAATTCTTTACCACCACAAAAAGAGCTCATAACTATTTTTGTTCATGTAAGTCCTTTCCCTTTTTTTATGGTTTCTTTAGGAAACAGATTTAGTTATGGTATTGTTGGATCAAAGAGTACAAACAATTTTAGAGCCCTTTGGTTATAGTTCCAAATTTCTCTTCAGAATGATTGGATCAGTTCACAATTCAACCCATAAAGCATTAGTCTCTCAACTTTCCCATATTTTCTCCAACATTTATTATTTTCCTTTTCTGCCACATTAGCTAATCTGATAAGTGTGAGGTAGTAGCTCTGAGTTTTCTACTATTACCATTTCCTAAATGTTTAGTCCCATCATCTTTTCTCAGCCTTAGACTTCACAACATTTCAGCAACTTTCACATAATCTCCAAATCTGGAAGCTAAAAGGGACTCCAGGGGCCATTTTATCTTTGAAGATCCCAACCAGTGCTGAAATATATATAACCTGATGATTCATTGAAAAATTGTTACCATGTTTTGTTTTTGTTTTTCAAATTCTAGATTTGATTTAGGGTATGGAAAGTTGTTTACTGATAGAAAAGTTCCAAAGACTTTTGAAGTTTTTGATAGCTTGATGAGAACTTTCAAAGGCTAGAGGAATTTCAAAATTTCCACAACAGATTCTTGAGATTTACTACATTTACTAGAAAAACACACAGGTGCAGCAAAACCTTTCTTGATTCCCTCAGGTTTTCTCTCATTTAAATAGTTCCAATTTCTACTCAAGTTTAATCTGCAAACACCTGTTGGATTTTTTTTTCCCTTTTTTCAATTTCCATAAACTGTCAACATTACCTAAGCCCAAACATTGGCAGAGCAAAGCTGAAAAAGAAACAGGATAATTTGGAATAGAATCAAGCTTCTGCAGAGAAATCAAGAAAATTGAACACAGATTCCCCTGTCTTTCATTTGTACTTGATAAATCCAAGGATGATTGAAAGCCACTGATATTATTTCATAGTCATATAGAATGTTGGTGTTGAAGAGCTGTGTTCACTACTTTCCCCAAAGAAATTGATGATGAAATTACTATTATCAGGACTGGCCCATGCCAAAGTCCAAGGACTTTGCACACATAATGAATGCTGAGAAGGTGAAGAAGAGTTCTCTGAAGCATGTTTGAGGACAAAGTTCTGGCTGAGAACCCAGCCCTTTGGAATACTGTGTCTAAGACTTCTCATAGCAATGTCCAGGGCAAAAAAATCACCCCATCTTAGCCCCAAGATACACACAGAGGAATACAAATGTAGACACACAGGGAGAGTCACAGGAATAGCTAGGAACCCAAGCCTTTTATAAATTGCATCCAATCTAATTAGTCAAATTGACCTCAAATAACACCCTCTTCCATACTCTGGTTTAGTTGTAATGACCATCTCTATGCTGATGATTCTCAAATCAACTTATACTGCCCTAACTGCTCCACTCACCTTTAACATCTTCAACTTCCTCTTCAACCTCCATCTTGAACTCGATGTCCAGTAGATATCTTAAAGCCAACATATCCAAAACTGAACTTGTTATCTTTCTTTCTAAACAGTCCCTTAACTTTACTCCCCACAACTTCTCTATTACTATAGAGGGCAACATTATAATTCCAGTCTTCACACTAACAATTGAGGGGTCATTCCTGACTCTTCACTCTCTCCCACTCCATGTTCAATCCCTTCCCAAGACATGTTGGTTTCTTCATTATGACATCTTTCAAATACACTTCTTTCTCTCTCTTAGCACTGCCATTGCTCTCGTATAGATCCTTACTACCTCATTCCTGGACAATTGCATTAGTCTGCTAGGAGTAAGGGTGGGATTTTGCCTTCTTCAGGTACCCCACTCCAGTCCATCCTCCATTTAGCCACTAAAGTGATTTTCCTGAATCACACATCTGACTATGTCACTCCCCAATCAATAATTACAATATCTCTCCATCAGTTCCAGAATCACATATAAAATGCTGTTTGTCCTTCAAAGCCCTTCATAACTTGCACCTTCCTACCTTCCCAATCTTCTTACATCTTACTCATTGATTTATACTTTTCAAACCAGTGACATTGACCTTCTGGCTGTTTCTCATCTAAGATGTTCGATGTCTCAGCTCTGAGCATTTTCTCTGGCTGTCTCCTATGCCTGGAAGGCTCTCCCTTATCACCTCCCTTTGTTTTTGAACTACTGTATACTGAGCAAGGCTCAGGCTTACTTCCTTGGAGATGCCCTTTGGCATACTTCACCATCACCCCAGGGCAGCCTGAGAGGTTCAGACAACATGAGATCCCTCTGGGCTTCTTGACTATTGTTTATGCAGTCACACTTTAGGTTCACTCTTCCAGAGCAAGAATTTCAACCCTTTACAATCTTAGGAATACCTCCGAGGAACAGTGAGGACATTTTTTTTTCCAATGCCATCATCTTCAGCTGACATGCTGCTGTATATTCCCAACTCTTAACTTCCAGTGAAAAGCATTTATTCAATTTTTATTTAACCAATGAACATAAATTAGGTTTCAGAAAAATATATTTACTTAGAAGGTATAGCAATAATTGAAGCAATAAACCTTACTCCTCTCAACATCTAAAGACACATTCTCCCCTATACTACCATGGCCCCTAGGGAGAATGAGGTCAAACTAACACAGTTTCTACATAGCATTCACCTCAACCAGGTTCACTTCTAAAGGAAACATATCTGCTGAGTCTTTGTCTTGTACCACAGGGCTGGGACCTAAAGATCTTCCTCAAGACTTTTGTGCTGGGCTGGCTGCAAAATATGGCATGGAGTTTGGCCCTAGATTTCTGGTGACTTTCATTCTGGCCCTTCATTTAAAAATGGGACACTCATGTTGGCCTGTATGGACAGGGTCCAAGGTTAGTCCCCTTGCATGGTTGTTTCTCACCCTCATAGCAGCTGGGCAAGTAAGTCAGAGCAAAGCCAAAGGCCTGGTTTTGGAATTCAGTCCGGTTCTAGCTGTACAGCCAATCAGAATCTCACTCTGTAACACATCATTAGGAGCCCAGAAATAGCTGCAGAAGGTTTGTTCATGCTTTCATTACCTGTTCTCACAGCTTTTGGGAAGAAGCCCTCTCTTCCCCACCTAGTCTTTTCCACATATGAATTGCTCTTCTAGCTTCCTCATCAGTTTCCCACAATACTTACAAACAATAACAACAACAACCTTGGATGTAAGAGAGCAAACTAGGGGCTTAAAAGCCCACCTTCCACCAAATGTCTTCTATTATACTCCCATTTTCATTACTGTAGCCACCAAGCACTGACTGCATCTTCAGGATAGTCTTTCTATAGCCAACGTGGCACCCTCAAAGTCTAAAACAAAGGAACACTTCATGCTTGTTTAAATAAATTCATGCCCAAAAAGTTATCAAACTGTGTATACCCTTTGATCCAGCAGTGCTACTACTGGGCTTATATCCCAAGGAAATACTAAAGAAGGGAAAGGGACCTGTATGTGCCAAAATGTTTGTGGCAGCCCTTTTCATAGTGGCTAAAAACTGGAAAATGAATGGATGTCCATCAACTGGAGAATGGTTGGGTAAATTATGGTATATGAAGGTTATGGAATATTATTGCTCTGTAAGAAATGACCAGCAGGAGGAATACAGAGAGGCTTGGAGGGACTTACATCAACTGATGATGAGTGAAACGAGCAGAACTAGGAGATCATTATACACTTCAACAATGATACTATATGAGGATGTATTCTGATGGAAGTGGCTATCTTCAACATAGAGAAGAGCTAATCCAATTCCAATTGATTAATGATGGACAGAATCAGCCACACCTAGAGAAGGAACACTGGGAAATGAGTGTAAACTGTTTGCATTTTTTGTTTTTCTTCCCAGGTTATTTTTATCTTCCAAATCCAATTCTTCCTTTGCAACAACAACAACAACAAAAATTCGATTCTGCACATATATATTATATCTAGGCTATACTATAACATATTTAATATGTATGGGAATGCCTGCCATCTAGGGGAGGGAAGGAGGGGAAAATTCGGAACAGAAGGGAGTACAAGGGATAATGTTGTAAAAACATTATCTATGTACCTATGCATATGTACTGTCAAAAAATGTTATAATTATAAAATTAATAAAAAAATAAATTCATGCTGAGTACCAATAAAATATTCATCAGAGTTGTTCACTTTGGTCATGGAGAAGATCCATTGGAGAATCTAAATAGGGAGGGGGGGAAGTCCCCTGGGGATGATGGGTCCTCCACAGGAATTTGTGAAGAGCATTTTCCTGATGTTTTTAAGAATAAGTCCAAAAAAGAGTAAAACGCTTCCTCATTGAGGAAAATGAGCGCCCATGACTTCCCAGACTTGTTCTACACACAACGCCCCCCCCATCCCAAACACTACTATTCTTACAGTACTATGCATGACTATGAATGATATTTTGGAAATACTTTTCCTACCTCCACTACCTGATATGTTGGGTTTCTAGAACACAACTAATACTTCTCTCCTCGAGGTACTAGAGGTGGCCTTAAGGGGTTAGGGACATGTTTCTAATTCTAGAGTTCACGTTATTTCATTCAAATGAAACAGCTCTTTCCCATTACTAACGATCTCTCAATTGCCAAGTTCAAAAGCCTTTCCTCAAGTCTCATCTTTTCTGCTCTGAAGCTTCTGCCACTGTCAAACACCCTTTTCTCTTGGATATTCTTTTCTCTCCATGTTCTCTTCTTACTTGTTGCTATCTACTGAGGAACTCCAGCCATATTAATCATTTGAGTTCTACTCAATCTCCTTTTTTGCTTCATTTCCATTTCTATGCAACTACTTTCTAGCTCCCTTTCATGTTCTGTCATATCTTCTTAGAATGGAAGCTTATTGAGAGTAGGGACTGATTTGTTTTCTTGATTATTTTTTCCCCTCAGTGCTTAACATAGTGCCCAGTTCATAGTAAATGCTTAATACATCTTCCTATAAAATACCAATCCATTATTTGTATATTTTCATATCCAGCTATACATATATATCTATATCTATATATAGTTAGTATATATATATATATATATATGTATATATGTATACATGTATAATATATATGTACCCATTGAATTAACTGCTCTTTTTGTTGACCCTTTAGCTAAGCAATGGCCATTTATAATGAATGTCCTACAAGGCTATGTCCTGGACCTTCATCTTTTTTCATTCTATACTTTTTCATTTAGTAATCTCATCAGCAACCACGGATTCAATTATCATCTCTTTCTAGTTCTGTTTATAGACAGACCTCATTTTATTGTACTTTGCTTTTTTGTACTTCACAGGCATTTCATTTATTTATTTATTTATTTGTGCAAATCTAAGGTTTGGGGCAACCCTGCAATAAGCAAATCTATCTGTGTCATTTTTTCAACAACATATTCTCCCACTGTAATATGGCACATTTTGATAACTGGCAACATTTCAAACTTTTTCATCATTATTATTATATTTGTTAGAGTGATCTCTGATAAGTGATCTTTAACGTTAGTATTATAATTGTTTGGGGGCACTATGAATTGTGACCATATAAGATGGTGAACTTTAGTGATAAATGTGGCAGATGATCTTTGGAATTTGCCCCACTGATCAGCTATTCCCCTTCCCTGAGACACAATAATATTCAAATTAGGCCAGTTAATAGCCCTTCAATGGCTTCTAAGTGTTCAAATGAAAGGAAAAGTCAATCTATATGGAAAACTTCAGGATTGTCTCAGCTACCCTGATGCAGCAGCCATCAATATCAATGAAAGACCCTCTAATTACCAAAAAGATTTTGACTTACTGAATGCTCAGATGATGGTTTACCATTTTTCTCTTTAGCAATTAAATATTTTTAATTGAGGTATGTACATTTTTAAAGGTATAATACTGTTGCACACTTAATAGACAACAGTTTTGCATAAATATAACTTTTGTATGTATTAGAAAATCAAAAATTCATGTGATTCACTTAATTGCAATATTTGCACCCCCAATAACTCCAAGATATGCCGATATTCAGCCTTAGCCTGTATTTCATCTGAGTCACAAACATGAGTCATTAGCTGCCTCATGGATATCTTAAATTGGGTGTCCTGTGGATAACAAAAGAAGATCCAAAACAGAGCTCTTATCAGTCTCCTGCAACCTCCCTACTTCAGAAGTTCCTTATTATAGTTGAGACTCTCACCATCCTCCTCTATACGCAGGCTCACAGCCTCAGTATCATCTGGGATTCCTATAAGGAATTCACTGCACATTTCCAATCTGTTATCATGCCTTGTTTTTTCCAGTTTCACAAAATCTCTTATACATCTATCTTTCTCTCCACTCGTATAGCCACTGTTTCTTGTCTGAATAGTCTTCTGGTATGCCTTATTGTAGAAAATCTCTCCTTACAAACAATTATTCACTTAACTGCCAAAGGTCAGATCTGACCATGGCACTTGCCTATTCAGTAAAGTCCAGTGGCTTTTTGTTACCTCACAACAGAAAAACAAAATCTACTGTTTGGCATTTCAAACTTCTCACAACCTGGTCCCCTCCTGTCCTTCTAGTTTTCCTATATTTAAATGTCCTCCCTTCATTCCATATTCCAGCTATACAGGATTACTTCCTGTTCTTCACAAAGGACAATCCATCTCCCTCCTTTATGAATTTTTATTAGTTATCCCCTTTGCCTGGAATATACTCTATTTTCTTTCTCCCTCTCTCTCCCCTTCTCCCCCTCTCTCCTCTTCATCTCTCTTCTCTCCCTCTCCCCTTCTTTCTCTCCCTCCATCCCTCTCTCTTCCTCTCTCTGTTTCTTTTTCTTTCTCTCTCTTTCAATGTCTCTGTCTCTGTCTCTATCTGTCTGTCTCTCTCTATCTTTCTCTGTCTCTGTCTATCTCTTTCTTTCTTTCCCTCCCTCCCTCCCCCTTTCTTTTCCATCCTTCTTTCCTTCCTCTCTCCCTCTCTCTGGCTCTCTGTTGTTTGTCTGTCTCTGTCTCTGTCTTTTTCTCCTTTTTACCTTCTTAAACTTCCATTTAAAAATCAGCTGAAAACCTACCTTCTGTAGGAGACCTTTGCCTATCTGTTCTCTCTCCCTCCAAAGCTAGCTCCTTCCCTCTAAGATTACCTTTAGTCCATGATGTATTTATCCAGCAGTTATTTATTTTTTGTCTCTCTCATTAGGATGTGAGCTTCTTGAGAGTATAAACTAGATTTTTGCCTTTCCTTGTCCTTCTTTTGTTCCAGAACTTTTCATGGTGCCTTGTATTTAGTAAGTGCTTAGCAAATGCTTGTTGATGGACTGATGAGCCCCCATTGGTATTCTTTCCCGCTGTGATTGTCCATTGATATCAATTAATCATCCAGTAAAAGAGCATCTGCCATTGGCCCCACCAAGAGCTATTAGACTTCACTTCTCTATTCCCAAGCACTTGGACAGAATAAAACGTGATGACTGGCAGGCCCTCTTATTGGGTAGAAAAGGTAGGATGTGTCAAGCCCTGAAAATGGGGAGGGGCTGGAGAGCTTGCCATCTTCTGACTTTGGACATCCTTGTCTCTGTTTCATAAACACATTCATTCAACTTCCATTTTTAATGGGCTGCTGACTTCATATGCCCAATCACAGAGAAGAAGCTCATTTCCAATCGTAGAAAAGGAACTCATTTAAGATTCTGAAACAAATGCATTGCAAAAATTCAATTCAAATACTATTTAAAAGACTAGAAGTTGCCTGCTTCTAGACTGAATATTATTAGCAGCATGTTGCCAAGGAAGGAGGCTGCAATCTTCTGCATGCTCACATTACCTATATTATCAGGGACAATCATTGTGTCCACAGGCAAGTTAATAAACAATGTGCACTTAAGAGTTGAGCATTTTATTTTCCCTGGAAGCCTCCTGTCTGGTATGGGGTATTGTGGGAAAGAGGAATAATTGGGCATCTATTTTTCTGTTTATCTTTCAGAGCATTGTCAATGAACTCCTAGATTGGATTAGTCCTTAAAAACTATGTCCTACATAGTTAGGACAGTAGTGATATAGTAGGATAATCCAACTATGGGGACTATACATAACCCATCCCTCTCTGATGAGGATATTGATGAAATGACACTACCAACTTTCTTCAGATAAGCCAGTCACAAGGTCCAGAAATGGAGAAAAGCTTCTCCTGTTCACCCACAGCAAAGGTCCCCCAAAGGGCTCTAAGATGTGCTTCAGTTGAAAATTGTTACATAAATACAAAGGGGGAAAGTTCTTAAAAATAAACATACATCCTTATAAAAGATCTGGTGCTCCAGGGTGCATAAGTGACATCTCCTTCCTAGACAAAAGGAAGACAGCAGAGTATTCATTAGTAGCAAATGCCATCAGAGCTTTATTCAGGAAAATGCCACAGAACAATGAGTTCTGGCCCTGATTTATGGCTTCCCTAGGGGGACAATAGAGTCATCATGTTTTGGCAGACATACTAAGTGGCATGGGTAGGAGCCAGCAAGTGGGACTGCTTTAGGAACTGGATCTGCCATAAACCATTATGCACCACGAAGCTACAGAAAGAGCCCCACAGCTATGGCAGCTGAGTTAAAGAAAAGACAAAAAGTCTCAGGAAAAATCTGCCATGGTTCAGCAATTCCAGGATCTCCTTAGCTGGGTACTTCTGGCATGGCTGCAGATTTTGACATTTTGAGGTCATTCTGACTTTGCCTAAGTCACTAACCTAGAACTGGAAGGGCCTCTCTGGATTCCATGGACTTAAAGCACCTTATTGACAGAAGAGGAAACTGAGGTACAAGGAAGGGAATTGATCCTATGAAAATAGGATGCTAGATCCAGATCAAAGGGGACCTCAAAGGTCATTAAATCTAACCTTGCTCATTTTTTCAGATGAGAAAACTGAGGCGCAGGGAGGTAAGATTGCTTAGGATCATAGATGGAGAACTGGGAGAGTTCTCATATTACAAATGAAATCCAGAAAGGGGAAAAAAATTATCCATAGCTAGTGAATAGCAAAGGTAGTATTTGAATCCAGGTCATCTGACTTTGAAGTTAGGATTAGAACTCTCCACTCTAGGGAATCTTGTCCATGTACTAGGAACTTTTTTTCTAGTTCTTTAAAAATATTTGGCCAGTTCATTTATTATACTTAGCATTCACTCATGCAATGAGCATTTATTAAGTACCTGCTATATACCAATCACTATTCTAGGCACTGGGGATATTTAAAAAAAAATAGTCCTTGCCTTCAAAGGACTTATGTTCTATTTTGGGACAAAATAACCAAACAGCTGAGCAAATAAACAATATACTGTATAAATGGCAATCAATGTGGAGAATGGCACAACATATGACTTGTCAAGTGATTTCCAATGAAATAAGATAAAAACTGCTGGCTACTACAATGCTAACTGGTCATGTGTTTCATTTTTCAGCACAGGTGGTATTGAGTGTGGACAGGCTTGACTCCTAAAAAGAAAAGAATCCTTTTTTACCTTACAGCAGGAGATAAGTGGGGGAGATCCTGAATCATGATAGGAGTGAAAAGGCATAGATAGGCATTATCCTTACACATTCATCACTTAAGATGAAACATTGATGCTCATTGCCTGTCTATCTCTTTTTATGTCTCTGTATCTGTCTCTCTCACTGATATATCTGGATTATTATTATTACACCATAATACTACATATATATATGTACATATATATGATGTATATAATCAATTAGTTATATTAATAATGTAATTATATATAATTAATAATGTATATGCATTATATTGTTATTAATTATTATTCTAGTATCATATATTATGTGTTATATATATACCCAATGAGATGTTTGTAAAGTATTTAGTATAATATCTGACCCATAGTAGATGTTTTAATCAACCCCCCCTTCACCTTTTACATGTATAAACATATCATAGGTGGTACTTATCCCAAGCTCATTTTATCTGAGGACTCCTATCATCTGAATCCAGGAGCTATCATTATAAGTGGGAATTTCAACAATTAGTATATCAGTGCCTGGCATTCAGCAAGTGCTTAATAAATGCTGCTTGACTGAATCTGACTTTCAGGAATGAGTGAGCCCATAGACATTCAGTACTACATTATCACTACTCCATGTATTCCATGCTCATGATTTAATATTTATGTTAATGTTCTGCAGGTATGGGGGACAATCTATATAAAAAAGCAAGGTGATGGAAACTAGAATGTCATGTAAGAGAAAAAAACAAAAAAGTAGGTCCATCCATACATATGGATCATGTAAAGGAAAATAATAATATTCAATCCTCTTAGAAAAGTCAGTTGGAGGGGGCAGCTAGGTGGTAAGTGGATAGAGCACCAGCCCTGAATTCAGGAGGATCCGAGTTCAAATCTGGTCTCAGACACTTAACACTTCCTAGCTGTGTGACCCTGGGCAAGTCACTTAACCCCAGCCTCAGGGGAAAAAAAAAAAAAAAAGAAAAAAAAATCAGTAGGAGGCAGCTGGTGAATGACCTAAGGATTGTAAACAGAGAAATCTGAATTTTGTCTTGGGAACAATAGGGAGCCATGGGGGGGGGGGGGGAGCAGGGGAGTAGGGCTTCTTTTAATTGTAATGCATGGGGCTGATTATGAATTTGATGTCACTCCTGGCAACCATGTCATCACTGGTAGCATGCTTCCACTTAGATATATCCAGCATATCTTTCCAGCGTTTTTTGCATGATCTGAAACTTATTCTTTAAAAAGCCTAGTAAGCCATTATTCTCAGTAATAAAGTACCATCAGGAAAATACTAGAGATTTCTGGGCTATTTCTGTTCAGAACCCAATTCCTTTTGCATTTCTTTGTCTGCCTTAATATTAATGTGCAATGGAAGGCAGATCTGGATCTGAACAGTGTTTGTGCCTCAATGATTTTGTTCTTTCTGGGCATCATGGAGGTGATCTATTTGCTTACAATGCCATGCTATGCTTTTGTCTTCATTATGGTATCTACTTCATTTTCCCCCCTTAACTTAGGTTTCTTTTTTTTTTTTTCTTTCTTTCTTTCTTTCTTTCTTTTTCTTTTTTTTTTTTTATGGACCACTAAAGCATGGAAGTTTTGCCCTGAAATGCTAACTAATTACAATTACGAATGCTCCAATGATTTGGTAAAATACTGTTGAGCTTTAGTAAAATACTTGAAATTCTAATCAAGCAGTTATAGTAACTAAAACATTGGACTCGAAGTCAGGAACTTTTCTCTGATTTCAAAGGAAAGTCTTCCATTGAAATTTAGAGCTCTTCACACCATGGTCCATTTTCCTTTCCTAGTCTTGTACTTTATTCTCCCTTCACAACCCTTTTAATAGTGACATGTAGGTTTACTCATTATTTTTCACACATGATACAAGCTCTTATCTCTCTACTTTTGAATTGGCTGCCCTTGCTTTCCACATTTTCCTTCTTCTCATCCCTCCTAATAAGGAGGGAATTTCTGACTCCTTATCTCCATCTCTTATTTTCCCTGAATTCCTTCAATATTCAAATGAAATCCCATCTTCTGCCTTCTTGATCCTTTCCTTCATCCCCCTACCAATGCCTTTGCTTTTGAGGTCACCCTTCATCTACTTTATACAGATCATCTATGTATACCTTTTTTTTTTTCCTCCATCCATGCTATCTGTAGCTCCTTGAGAGCAGGAACTATGTTTTTGACCTTCTTTCTATCTATAGTTTAGTACATATAAAACATAGGTGCTTTTAAATTTTTTAAAATATTAGTGTTTTATTTTCCCCAATTATATGGAAATACAAATTTTAATCTCTCTTTTTTAAAAAAATTTTTGAATTAAAATTTCTCCTCTTTCCCACCTTACTCCCATCATAGAGAACATAATTTGATAAAGGTTATACATGTATAGTCACACAAAACATATTTCTGTATTAATATTCCGAAAGAAAATACATGCACATACACAACAAATCTAAGAAAAATAAAGTAAAAAAAAAAAGCAGTATGCTTCAATCTATATTCTTTCTCTGAAGATGGATAGAATTTTTCATTGTAGGTCCTCCAGAATTGCCTTGAATATTTGTATTGCTGAGAATAGCTAAATCATTCACAGTTGCTCATCATGCAATATTGCTGTTACTGTGCATAATGTTCTCCTGTTCTGCTCATTTCACAATGATTCAGTTTATGTAAGTCTTTCTAGATTTTTCTGAAAGCATCCTGCTCATCATCTTTTATAGCATAATAGTACATCAATACAATCATGTACTATACTTGTTCAGACATTCCCCAGTTGATGTGCCTCCCCTCAATTTCCAATTCTTTGCCACCACCAAAAGAGCTATTATAAATATTTGTGTACATATAAATCATTTTTTCTTTTCTTTTTATTTTTTATCTCTTTAGTTAGTAGTGGTTGTTGTTCTTGCTGTTGCTGAAGAGCATCATGACATTAGGGGAGTGATGCCATAATGTGCAAAGTCACTAGCCCTCACATTTTCCTCCAGAGACATCTGAACCCATTCTTTTCAACATTTGTAATTTTCTTTTTTTATCATATTATGAAGTCTGATAGCTGTGAGTTGTTTTAATTTGCATTGCTCTAGTCAATAGTAATTTGGAGCATTTTTTTTTAATATGGCTTAAGTCAGCTTTAATTTTCTTATTCTGTTAGTGGCTTGTTATTATGCTTTGTCCATTTATTGGGTAAATTAAGGATGGGAATTCTTATAAATTTGGCTCTGTTCTTTAAATATTTGAGAATGAGGCTTTTATCAGAGAACCTTGCTATAAAACTTTTTTTTCCTCCAGTTTTCTGCTTTCTTTTTAACCTTGGCTGCATTGGCTTTGTTTGTGTGAAATATTTTTAATTTGATGTACTTAAAACTATTCATTTTACATCCCATAAAACTTTCTATTTCTTGTTTCATCATAAAGTCTTCCCTTATTCAAAATCTGACAGGTAAACCATTCCATGCTCCTTTAATTTGCTTATCACCCTTTATGTCTAAATCATGAACCCATCTTGATATAAATATGAGATATTGGGCTATACCTGGTTTCTGCCAAACGCTTTCCCAGAACTTAATAGGAGGTGCTTTAAAAAAAAAAAAAAAAAAAAAAAAAAAAAAAAAAAAAGTACTCATTGACAAGCTAATAACTATTGTCCTTTTCTCAATTTTATGTTTAAGTGTTATGCAGATTATCTGGTTTAATTTGGTCTTTTGCCAAGCTTTCTTAAAACTAATTTTTTCCTTCATTGCTTCTCATTGTTTCCTGAGGCAATGTAGCTCATAAGCTTTCCCCATTCTTCTCAGTAATGTTTTACAAATGAATTTATGTTCCAAACTTATGTTGTCCTTGGCTGCTCTGCTTTATTAGATCTTAGGAACATGAATTAAAGTCAGAATTGACTTTAGAGGCCATAGAATCTAAGCCCTTCACTTTACAGATAAGGCAATGGAAGCCCAGAGAGGGTAAGCAATGTCTTTATTGTCATACAGGTATTAAGTTAAAGAGCCAAGATTTGAACCCATGTCTTTCCCACTCCAAAAGTATCTTTGTATCTATTTTGTGATACTTGTTCTGATAAAATGAATGTAATGGGATGCCATCAAAGCAGGAGAAATGATGAAGATAAGGAATTTAAAGAAACATGGGAACATTTGTAGAAAGTGACCTAGAGTAGAGAGAAGAATCAAAAGAACCATATACACAGACCTCAAAACATTCAAATGGATCTATGATCTTATTGATTTGGGTGTTCTCCCCAACAATGCTAAAGCATGCCTGCCCATTCAGTGACTTGCTATATCCTTTCATAAATTTACCCATCTTATTGAAAGCCTTTATTATTTTCTTCTGATATTGTTGGAATAAAAAGGAGGTCTCTGGTCACCCCTTGTTTTCACTGTTGATGTCATATACTCAATCCACCTTCTTTTTGAAGGACACATTTCCCAGATGACATTCTTCACCTCTGTTGTGTTTTTTTTTTTTGAGAATTCATTTATAATAATTCCTACTTACCCTCTGTTTTTTCTATTACATTCTATATGAATCTCATTTTTAGTTCTTCACAGATGAATCCCTTTTCTCATAGCCATATAATGGCAATATTGTTATTAAAAAGATAGGCCATGGCTTTGGGAAGAAAAGTGGGATCATGAAAGAAGATAATATTTATGAACAATTGAGGAACTTCCATGTAATAGTTGCCAATATTTATATACCATTTCAATGTTTGCAAAGCACCTTATTTAATTACATTTGAGCCTTTCAACAATTTAATTAGGTATGAATACATATATTTTCTTTTCATTTTATAGATGAGGCAACTGAAGCTCACAGTGGTTGAGTGTTGAAAGTGTGAATACTGAGTTAAGGACCATGCTCTCTCCACTTTTCTTTTCTGCCTTTGCATAGAGTCTACAAATCTTTCATTTCTTAATCTTTATTCTCCAATATATTTCAGCCACCCTTTTCTAAGCCCATCTTTAGCCTGTATTCATATGAAGTATAAGATAACTTTTTCCTCCACATCAAGACTGCTTACAGTCAGCACATATGCAAAAGAGGAAGCCAGATTTAATTTGGAGAGCCTTATCAAGGTCTTTGTGGAATTTCTCAGCCTCTAGTACAGATGTTGGCCCATAAACTGCAATTATCTTGAATTGTTGATTTCAGCAATATTTATCATATTCTTTTTTTTTAACTGGGAGTAATAGCAACAAACAAAGCTTAATTCTTTTTTTTCTTCATATGTATCATGTGCCTTACTTCTGTGTTCTGTGGTGCCTCCAAGGGATGGTTGTAGTATTGTTCTGTTTTATTTTATCATCATCTGGAGATACAGCAAAGTGAGAAGAACAAACTTCCCAGGAAATCTTGTTTCTTACCATCTTTAAGGCCATAATGAAGCTAAATTTACCACTTCCTTTGACTGTCTTGCAAGAACACTCTGAAGACAATCTGTTTCTTGACAGTTCTCCTGCTTTTGGGCAGAAATCTTGCTAACTGGCCCATTCCTAAAACCTTTTTGCTGTGGTAGGACTTGTGGACTTGTGCTCTAATGGCCTTTGAGACACAGGATGACTTCTCCACCATGGTAAAAGTTTGGAGGAATTTTTAAAAGCCATTATTAAGTGTATACTATGTGCCAAGCACTGTGCTAAGTGCTCAGGACACAAATACAGAAGTGTCTGCCTCCAGAGAACTTATATTCTTTTAGAGAAAGAAAATACATACAGAGTAGTGGTATCCAGGGAGGGGCATAGTGTGTGCATCTCTAGAAGCATAAATTGGCTCTACCAATGGATTTTATTATCATTAAGAAATGAAAAATGGAGTCAAGAAGGAAAAGGCTGTGGTAATGAAGGAAACTGAGAAAATGACAAGGAAGTAAAGTATGGCCAGAGTACTCAGGTCATGATATCATGGGCCAATATGTGAGACATTCATTAACTGAGACCTCAGGGGGCCTTAGGTAGAAGGTAAAAAAAGATTAACTTCTCCAAGACTCAGTCTGGGTTCAGGTATCAAGGTCACTATCTTGAAGAGTGAGGATGAAACTTTCACTTTGTCTAAATTCTATTAGATATTCAAAAATGATCTAATAAGCATTCCTGTGTGATTTTAATAATCCAGGCTACCAAAAAGACTTACACTTAAATTGCTGAGTATATCATTTATCACTGAACCACACATACACACACAAAAACTGGATTTCTTCCAAAGATAAATCAGAGTGATTTTGCCTTTTAAAAATAACTTGCCATAATTTTTATTTAGGTAGTAAATCCTGATTGTATATAAATGTGATATTATTGATAAGTTCAAAGTCTTCTCAGAGAGACTGACTGCATTTAGCAGCAACAGCCACAAGGGGTTAATTCAGGGACCAGGTTCTATTCAGTGTGGGAATGAGCCCCCCAAAGACTATCCAGAGGAGCTTATAGATATCACTTATTTATCCCCCAGGGGAGGAAGGGATGGTGGGAGCTGTAGTTGCAGGCATTTACCATGACTAACAGTTCCAAACAAGGCTTCATTGTAGCTATGCTTTATTTTATCATCTGCCTCTCTGTCCCTTTCAAAAGCTGAGATCCAAGCATTAGAAGCCTGCATTAGAAGTAGTTCAGTGGGCTGGGTAGTCAAGCTGCCACACTTTGTGAGAGACAGCTCAGGCTCGATAAGGGTGCCCAATACTGCCAAGATAATTCAGGCTGTGTCTGCTCTCTCACTAACAGGCTCTCTGCTGAAAGTGGTGGAGAGGGGAGGGCTCTGTTCTCTCTAGAGAGAAGGTCACCTCTCACAAATTGTGCTGGTGTGAAGCTGTCATTAGCTCAGAGGAAAGGCAACAACAAAAATTCTCATCATCTAAACTCACATAAAATGCACATGCTCCAGCATGCTGATGGGATAACCCAAGATAAGAAATGGCTCTCTCTCCCTAGGGGAGCATTCAAATGCATATGGAAATAGAGCAAGAGAAAAGTCCCCCACAGGCAAATAGTATAGTGGACTTCTGACAGTCTCCTCCATCCAAGGCGGGGAACCCACTATCCCCATTTTTCTCCAGTCCTTCTCCCCTTTTATTTTGGCTGCTCATATATATATATATATATATATATATATATATATATATTTATTTATTTATTTATTTTTTTTTGGTGGTAGATTCTAGGAAGTTTTTAGTAGTTTTAGATAAAGACTCATAATCTGCTTAGAAGAGCCATTCTATTATTTAACAGTTAGTGATTTCTGATTGGGAATGAGTCAGGAATTAGTGAGAATGTCTAGGCTGGATGGACTCTTATTTTGGGAAACAATCATTAAGTATTCTTTGAATGTTAATGATTAGATTAACAAAGAATGCTCTACACCAAAGCTCTGGAAATGAGAGGGAAGGAGGTGGGATTAATAAAAAAGTTCTGGACACCCTACTGGCCCTTTTTCTGCATTAAGGCTCCAAGAGACTAATATAGGACTTCTCAAGCCTGGTTCTCTCTGATTCAGAAGCTAGTAATCCTTTGAGTATGGGTAATGGATACAAAGGCAAGTAGAACTTTATCACAAGGAGGTGGGAGAGTACCAGGGATTGAGGGTTCATTGCCTTTTTATTTTC
This sequence comes from Sminthopsis crassicaudata, assembly GCF_048593235.1. NCBI lineage: Eukaryota > Metazoa > Chordata > Mammalia > Dasyuromorphia > Dasyuridae > Sminthopsis > Sminthopsis crassicaudata. The sequence goes on from NC_133619.1 coordinate 572,415,998, forward strand.
CTGCTTATTTGTGGAGGTGTTCCTTGGTACTATGAATGTTCCCCTAATGTGTCTTATGTGCTGGACTGTGCTGACAAATTATCTGAGGTCTTGGAGAGGAATACCAAAGGGAGATGGCAGTAATGAATCTTTCTTCAAGCTTCTGATAGTTATATCTGAGCCTTTCTCCTCTTCCTTAGGCTTTGTCTGTATCAGTTTCAGAGGCTGGGAAACCTTGAATAATCAGAAGCCAGGGAATTATAGCTTCTTTAAGTCATCTGGTCAATGGATTTTAGGACTGGATAAAATCATCTGGAAGAAAATAGCCAGCCAGTAAATTTAGAATCACCCTCCTGCCAACTATCATTCTTAAAGACTGTCAGTAAAGTACAATTCAGTTCAGCCTACTATATGCAAAGCACTGTGCTAGATGCTGTGGTTTCATAATTAATCTCTGCCTTCCTTTCAGCTGTGTGGGAGAAGGGAAACAGCATATACTAGATAAGTAAATGGAAAGTATTTACTTCTGGAACAAGAAAGCCCCACCATCTTCACTTCTAGCATGGCAAAGGCATGGAGATGTTGAGTTTGGGGAGCAAGGTGCAGTGTATTTTGACTGAAGTGTACCCTATGGAAAGTGGAGTATTTATTCAGTCAGTGCCTACCCTGTGTTAAGTGCTACAGGGCTCTAAGCTAGGCTGGGGAATCCCCTGAACATTTTTGAGTAAGGCTATGACATGATCAGATGTGTGTCTTGGCAATATTAATTTTGTAACTGAGCAGAGAATGGATAGTAGAGGGGAGAGGGAACAGGTGGGGAGGCTGCTATGAGATTATTGACTTTACTACCCCTCAGCTAGATTAGGAATAGACCCCATGAAAATGAAGAGAAGAGGTAGAAGTAGGACTGATGAAATCAGTCAACCAGCAAGAGTGGAGTGGGCTGGGGGAAGACTCAAAGATGATTGAGGTTGTGAACATCAGAAATTAGAAATAATAACAGCAATAATGACAATAATCTCTAATAGTTATATAGTGCTTACAGTGGGCTCAGCACTGTACTTTACAATTATTGTAATGCTGGAGAAACTGAAGCAAGATAGAGATTAGAGAGTTTTTAATATTTTATTAATTGGAGAGTATAATTGAGTGGACAGGATTCTTGTCTCAAAGTATCCAGTGAGGAATGGGAGAATCCCAAATCCTTTTATACCTTTTTGAAGAAAGGAAGAAAGAAAAAAAGAGCAGGAAGGGTTTTACAGAACCATTTGGTTCTGTCAGGATGGGGGGGAGTCTATAAATTCTTACTAAAAGCTAGAGTCAGGATGTTTGAATAAACAGAAGTAAATATGTTAATGAGGTATCCAGGATATTCTTATCTTTTTGGAATACTTTAGAGGGACAGTGTCATAAATTCTTGAGGGCAGAAGGAGTTAGGAGCCAGAAAGTCTGATCTCCCCCTCATCTTGAGCCTCACATGGATAATTTATAGCCTTAGAGCAAATGGTCCTCAGTCTTAATGTACCAGAGGGGGGGGGGTTTACAACTAAGGGGACTGAGGCAGAATGAAATTGAGGTAGAACAATTCAAGGAGATTGTGGCATAACATTATGACCTCACAATAACTCTTCAAGGTAGATGTTTTTAATCTTTATTTTATAGTTGAGGAAACTGAGTCATTGGGGGTTAAGTGACTTTCCCAGAGTCATACAATTAGTAAGCTTCTGAAGCCAAGTTTGAACCTTGATCTTCTTGAGTTCCACTATATTATTTATCTGTCCAAAGGAAGATGATGATGCTTTTGACTAAAACAGGGAAATCTGGTAAAGTGGGTTTTTGGGGAAAATATTTAGAGATCCATCGTGAAAATATTTTGTATGAAACCTTGATGGATTAGACAAAGGCAGCCTCAGGCTGATGTGAATTCAGAAAAAAGATGAAGGCTGGATATGTGGATATGAGGCTCATTAGCCTGGACATGGTAAGCAAGCCCAGAGAAGCAAATATAGAAAGAGAAAAGAAGAGGATCCAGGGAAAATACATCAGGTGGCAGATGGATGGTAATCTGCCAAAGAAGACTGAGAAGGTAGTGGATGTGAGATATAAAAAACCATGTTACAGAAGCTAGTGGAGATAGAGAATTCAGAAGCAAGAAGTGGTCAGTGATGTCACACTGACAAAAGATCAGTTTTATATGCACATATATACATATCACAATCACACATATTGTTGTGCCATAGTTTCCTTTTATTGTTCTGCCTCAGTTTTCCTAAATGGTCCTGCCTGTTTCCCTAAATTGTTTTACCTCAGTTTCCCTGGTTACAACTCCCCTTTGCTGTTCATTAGGACTGAGATAATTAGGGTTGTGGAGATCTGGCCACTCTGGCATACCAAAAGAGTCATAAAACTCCAGATGTCCTATCTCAGATACCTATTTGGCATCTTCTACCTCTATCTCTCTAGACTTCCTGTCTCTAGCTGAATACTGCCTTTACTGCCAATTCTGATAAATTGTTAGAACCACACTGATGTTCCCTTCCTGAAAATTCCCACTCACTAGTGCTTAGACTCCACCCCTTGCCTTTGTCTCCTCTGATCACTAGAACCCTCTAAAACTCATTGGAATCTTACACAGGATGTGGAATTCTTTAAGATGTGGGGGCAAAATGGATTCTGCTCTGCCCCCAGACAATCTCTCCCTCTCAGAAATTCAAATAAAATATTAAAAATGCTCTAATTTCTATCTTGCCTTAGTTTCTCAGGCATTACAATATGTATATACATATGCAATATGTATATATTTGTATAGCACTTTAAAGTATATAAAGCAATTTACAAAATTATCTCATTTGATCCTCATAGGAGAGTATGGGGAAAAGACCATAAGTAGAAGAATGAGTTCATCAGTGAAATGCTAAATTCATGATCTTTTTTTTAAATGGGACATAATTTACAGTAGGTTCTTTTTGTTGTTGTTTTCTATTTCCTAGGAAATTATTACTGCTCATAGGCAAACATGTCAACCCCAAATGAGAGTTTAGTCATACTAATGGAACTGTCAATCATTACTTCACGCTATACTACAACTATGTAGACTAGTTTCTGTTTCCAAGAAAAGCCTGGTATTTAATATTTTCTTACAGTTTGTCCATTTATCATCTTGGACTTGTCACATCAAATGTAGTAGTTAGATACAGACTTGGCAAATGTGTTAGGGTTTTCTTGTCTCCTTCCAAGATTTGTGTGAATTGCTGAATTTAGAATATTTCAATCCTGTTCTTCTAATCCTATCAGTGATCTCCCATTGACAAGAACAAATGATGTATTCTCTTGTGAAATGCTATGTATATGTAAGACCTATTGGCTTTTGTATATGAAGATTTTGGTTGTTAGGAGGGGCAGAAAAATATTTGCTTATTGAAAACTGATAAGTAGTATCATTATTATAATTTCCCTAAGTGAAGAAAATGTCTCAGATAAAATACTAGGAGAGACACATACTGTTCTGAGGACCAGATAGAAAATTGCTCCCCACTCTCACCTTGGATCCCCTCTCCATCCCCTGAAATGTAAATAGAAGATTTGACTGAGGTATGGATGCATACACAGCATTGTACTCCATCAGCTCATTTGGACAGATAATTTTTTTTTTTTTTTTTTTTTTTTAGAATTTTGAAGTTTATTGCTAAGTAGATTGTTTAGGGAGTATGGGAAGGTTATTTAAGAATCATCGGGTTCAAATATGTCAGAAAGATGGATTAGTTGAGTTTGAAATCACAAAGTAAAGATGAGTCACTGACCATTAAGGTTTTGAGTCACTGGGTAGAGTTAAGAAGTCAGCAGGAAACAGATTAAGAAGCAACTGTTGGTCTGGGTGTGATGAAGCATGCCTCTAGTTACTGCTGCTAGGGAGGGTGAGGCTGATGGATATAGATATAGATACATATATATTTATATATCCATAGCCATATATATATATATCCATATCTATCTATCTATCTATCTATCTATCTATCTATCTATCTATCTATCTTATCTATCTAAAATTTAGGATGGGTTGCAATAGGCTAAACTCACTGGGTGTCTGCACTAAGTCTAACACCCACATGGAAATTCCCATGGAAAAGGCAGGAAAGAATGAGCACAGGAGGAGTCACACAGGAGGAGTCACAAAAAGGCAAGGGAAAAAGGTTTTCAGCTATGGTAGGTGACTTTAGCTGCTGTCCTGAAAACCCTCTGACTGGAAAAGAAGCAATTTGTCAATTGTCTGGAAACAGGCTGGAGCTGCTGGAGGAATTTCACTGGGAGTAAACTTAATCCTGACCAATAGGGTAAGCTATTGGTACTACTGCTTCCTAGTGCCTTCAGTAGCTGTGTTGGAGGAACCAGGGATATCTGGGTTGCCTCCTTCTACCCTCTCTGTTTGAGAAGAAGGGCAAAAATAAACTACTCCATTCTCACATTTCACGACAAAATGGATGAATAAGTGGACAAAGTGAGAATCCCCTGCAATTTTTTTGGATCTCAGGAGCTTAGCACTTCTCCAATTCAAGGGACCTTTTTTTATTAGAGAAACAAAACAAAACAAAACTTATCTCAGTGCCTTGTCAAGGGTGTCTATGAGTGAAAAGAGCTTTTTTATTTTTATTTTATCAACTCAAGAGCAGAAGTGAGTGGTGAAGGCCAAAAGGATGAAGTAAAAAAGGGCTTTATATCATACAGATTATTCCAAAGGGAGCAACAATATCAAGGCTTAGAGTCCATGGCTGTGAATTGCCTTAGGTACATTGATTTCTCTACTTGTGTCTCACAAATAGGTTTTTAAAAGGGGACACACTTTCTACCATAGACAGTGTGTATGTACAATAATGGGAAAGAATGATTCAGGTTACAGGGTAGAATTTGGTGTTTTGATTATTCCTAATTTTGTCTTCTAAGTAACTGATTTTAATTTTTGCATAAAATTTTGTTTTGGGTTTTTTTTTTTTTTTTTTTTGCAAGGCAGTTTGGGTTAAGTGACTTGCCCAGGGTCATAAACTAGTAAGTATTAAATGTCTGAAGTAGATTTGAACTCGGACCTTCCTGACTTTAGGGTACAGATGTTTTTATTATTTCTTATTTTATCTTTGAATGAATACATGTTATTATATATTTTAAAATTTGGGCTTATTGTTAAGTAAATATGTGTTTAAGAGTTAATGGTGTTGTGGCGTTTCCTCTAACTCTACTATACTTCTCAGCCCTACAGTTAACTCTTTTGAGGAGCTAGGTTCCTTTCAGGATTTAGCCTGCCAGCAGAAGGCTTCCCCCAATCACATGGGTCCTCCCTTTCTACTGAGTAATTGTGAATGTCACTAAGGAACTTGTCTTTCATGTGCTTTCCAACTCTATTTCCTGTTTGCTATTCTGGCTGTCTGTTGCATCCCTTCATTTTGTCAGTGGCCTATTCCCCTAAATGGATCTACCTTTTGCCCCCCCCTCAAATAGCTAATGGTTTCATGTTGATTGATTTTTTTTTTTTTTTTTTGCAAATGGGGAATCTACCAGTTGGGGTTTAATAGGATTGTATTACACCTTCTACCAACCCATACCAGAATTAGTCTCTGGATCTTTAAAATAGTGAGTTACAACAGCACAATGTGCCTTGCTCTGGGAACCCCAGAATTTCCAATAAAAGATTCAATGAGACACAACAGACAGGAAAGACAAGAAAGTTATGCCCTAGGAAACCTGTATCTTTTTATTTTCATTGAATTGTATAGAAGATTAAGACACAAATACCAATAAAAACAATGTATAGCATTATATGATAAAGACATTTGAGTTGGGCAAACAAAATTGATAGATAAGAGATTTGGGGGACTGGAACAATCCAGAATGGTTAAAGGAAAGGGAAGCATTTGAATTGGATTTTAAAAGTTGGGTAAGAGAAAAACAGCTAGGTTGTATAGTGGATAGAATGATGGGCTTGGAATCAGGAAACAAATCTTCATGAGTTCAAATCTTGCCTCACTTATCAATAAAATAGGCAAATCACTTGATTCTGTTCACATTAGTTCCTTATCTGTCAAATGGACTGGAGAAACAAATGGCAGATTGTTCCATATATTTTTTTTTTTTGGTTATTCACTAATGCCCAACTCTCTGTGACCCCTTTCTTTGTCAAGAAAACCCCAAATGTGGTCACAAATAATCAGAAACAACTGAAAAATAGCAACAAAATTCGGGGGTTGAAAAAAGGGTTGGGAGGACATTAATTCTATTTTTCTTTATTTGGTAAGAAAGTCTAGAAAGTTTCTACAGGCCAGAGGAAAGTAATAGGCATTTTCCATAAGATCAATTGAAACCTTTGTATAGGTAAATATGGTCTTGGTTTTTTTTGGATTCTAGAAATACTTTTGCTTCAGAATTTTTAAATGCTTGACTATTCCAGTCTTTGCTCATTTCTTTTCTTGGCAGTTATCTCCCTAAACACTCATTTGCCTAAATAAAAATGATTTATTTGCACAATGGTCTTTATTTCCTTTGGAGATTTCATGCTGTAGGGTTTGGGAAAATAGATGGTGAACATGCAAATACAAGTATACCTAAAGGCCATTATGTCACCATATCTCCTGCAGTTGTGATTATGACAATTCCACACATTTTAAAGTTGTATTTATGTCCCAAATTGGTTCTGACATTTACTAGCTGGGTAACTGAGATGACAGAATCACAATTTTAGAATTGGATATTGTTCTAGTAGATATCTAGTCCAACCAGCTTGTTTTATATGTGGGAAAGCTGAGGCTCACAACATTTTCTGTACTTCACTTTTCCTTTTCTAAAATTGACAATTTTGTAATCCTTTCCCTGATGATCTCACAATGCTTTGTGAATGTGAAGTTACTACAGAAATATGAGATAACATCATAAAAGACTGTAGTAGTGCATGAGAATAGGAATTTGCATTTATTTGACATTGGAGGTTTATAAAGTATGGACATGCTTTATCTCATGCACTCCTCACCATAGTCCTTTGAGGCAAAGGGTAAAGGCAATGTTTGAATTAAAAGTCTCTTCTGTCTCCAAATCTGATATTGTTTTTAACATGACAAACTGCTCTTCTAATATAAGAGAATACCTAACTATTCATATTGTCTAGGAAGTCACTCAAGGTTAGATTTGGAAAAAAACTTTAGGGAATTGTGAGCCCATCCTATCCATTTTACCAATGGGAGAAACTGAGATTTTGCTTAAGATCAAATACCTAGATTCTAGCAGAGCTAGAATTAAACTTTATCTTCAATTCCTAGTCTCATTGATTTTTCATCAACCTTTCAGATCTTATAGACACTTCTATTTCTTCTGCTTTTTCCTCTCTCTTCCTCCTCCCCTTTATCACATTATCATTATGATCATGAAATAATGTCATCAGTTCTATAATTTTTTTCAAGGCTTAAATCAGTGTTTCTCTTTTTAAAGAATTCTAGGCCACACAATGATAAAAATCGTGTCACTAAGGTGACAAGTGTCTTGGTAGTCCAATATGATACCTGTGTGATGGATTAATTTTGGTATAACATTTCTTCTCAGTCAATCAAGCAATCAATGAGTATTAAATACTAAGTCATGTGCAGGGCACTGGGTACATAGAAATAAAAATGAAATCATCCTTATCCCCAAGGACCTTACATTCTGTTGAAGGAAACATGTACATATATAAGTATTAAATATTATGTAGTTGCTGTTTAAATATTTAAAGGTAGAACAAAATAAGCATTTATTAAATGCCTAAATGCCTATTATATCAGGCACTGTGCTAAGCACTTTGCAAATATTATTTTACTTAATCCACATAACAATCGTGGGAAATAGGTGTTAGACACATTTTACAGCTGAGATAACTGAGGCAGACAGAACTTAAATGACTTTCCCATAGTCACTAACTAATATGAATCACATTTGATTTCAAGGCTAGAATTTTCCCCACAGTGCCATCTGGCTTTTTCCTCTGAGATTCCTTGGCTCACATATGGCACAGATATATCTATTTTAGAATCTGTCCTTCCCTTTCCAAGAGATACTACAATTTCTGTCTTTGCAGGAAGTAGAAAGAAGACATGACTGGACTCTTGTTCTTTCCCTGGTCTTTACTCCAAGGATATTGGTTTAGAATTATGTCTGTCTATCACATCTTAACATGCAACAGGATCCAAATAAAAGATATTTCCCCTGTCCTCCTATAAATAATCATTATGAATAGGAAGTAAGCACATTGATACAGGTAAGTAGTAAATAAAAATCAGGTAAATTATACAGATTAGATGAGAACAAATAATAGAGGAGAGTAAATGAGTTCTTTATCTGGTAATAAGGTAAAATGTCAGGCCAAACCTGGAGAGAAAAATCAGAAAAAAAATGAAAAATACATTTTTGGATATCTTTAGGGTTCTAGTCATTAGAAGTCAAGATATATGTATAAGACAATTTCCTCATATATTTCTGTGGCATCAAAAAATCCTGGTATTTATTAAAAAGTTAACACCTTTCTCTCCTCCCCAACCATCTCAAATAATTCCCTCATGAAGATATGTTGCATAGTGAGACAAACAAGATAGAATTTCACAAATCATAAACAGCAAGGATAGTTTGGTTGGATAAAACAAAGAAATAGAGTAACAAATTAGAAAAGGTAGGATGAGAGCAAACTGTAAAGGGCTTTAAATACCCAGCAGAAGTGCTTTTATGTAAGCATAAAGACAAAAGGGAGAGACTGGAGTTTATTGCATAGGAGAATGATATTATCAAACTTACTATTTAGTAACCTCATGGTAGTGTTTTTCATCCTTCATTTTTGAAGAGGACTAATAGTAATATGAGGGACTGTTTTGATTTGTGTATAACTCTACCTCATTTAAATTCAAGTTAAACAAAGTCATCAAGCTTCATTTTCTCTTTCAGAGTCATTAAAGTCCAGTGGCAGGACAAAAATTGGTGATGACCCTGGTTGATCTTGACATCTTCAATGTCTGACCAAGATCTCACATTACCACAGCACCTGCTTCAGACACTTTCTTGATTTTTGGGACAAATTATTCTCATCCACCAATTCTGCCTGGAGGAAGTCTTTACAAACTTAAGGTAGATATTCTTTTAATTTGGGAATGGGTTGAAGGTCTATCAATCTGGCTTAGCCCATTGGCCAAAATGTGACTGCTGCATATACTAAAGCATCTTGAACCCACAGATGATAGTTGGGTAACAGGTGGACCCTAAAGGTGGATGTTTTTGTTCTGTCATTTTCAGTTGTGTCAAACTCTTCATTACCCCTTTAAGTATTCTCTTGACAAAGATATTGGAGTAGTTTGCCATTCTTTTTATAGATTTTATAGATAAGAAAACTGAGGCAAATGATTTTTGACTTGCCCAGGATCACACAACTAGCAAGTGTCTGAAATCAGATTTGAACTCAGGATGATGAATCTTACTGACTCTAGGTCTGGTTCTCTATTCCTTTCATCATCTAGCAACCAAAAGATGGATAAGAAGCCTTGAAGATGGCTCAGCAAGCCTTATACCAGAAGTGCTTACATAGGATTTTAAATACAGTAAGCACTTAATATTTGTTGTTAAAAATAGAATCCAAATAGCATTGTTCTATAAGAAATGAACAGAAAGATGATTTCAAAAAGGCCTGGAGAGACTTACATGAATGATGTGAAATGAGCAGGACCAGGAGATCATTATATACTTCAACAACAATACTATATGAGGATCAATTCTGACGGACATGGTTCTCTTCAACAATGAGATGAACCAAATCAGTTCCATTTGTTCAATAATGAAGAGAACCAGCTACACCAGCGAAATAACTCTGGGAAATGAGTGAGAACCACAACATAGCATTTCCACTCCTCCTGTTTTTGTCTATTTGCATTTTTGATTTCCTTCTCAGGTAATTTTACCTTATTTCTAAGTCCTATTTTTCTTGTGCAGCAAAATAATTGTATGGCTATGTATACATATATTATATTTAACATATACTTTAAAATATTTTACATATATTGGTCAACCTGCAATCTGGGAAAGAGGATGAGGGAAAGGAGGGGAAAAGTTGGAACAGAAGGTTTTGCAAGGGTCATTGATGAAAAATTACCCATGCATATATATTGTAAATAAAAAGCTATAATAAAAAAGAAAAAAAATGAAATCCAAGACAGTGCCTCCCAAAAAGAGATGATGGCCCATTGCAAGGCAATTATGCTAGATGCTGAAGATAAATTCTAAATAGAAAAATTCCCTGCCCTTAAAGGTCTTTTTTTTTTTTTTTTTTTACTTGAGGGATATAATATTAAATGGCCAAGCATATACACATGGTAACTGGAGGAGAGATGTACTGAACCTTAACAACTAAGAGGATTAAAAAAAAGAACACTTGTAGGACTAGGCACATAGACTAAGTCTTGAAGAAAACTAAATAGTCTAATAGGTGGAATTCAGGAGAGACTGCATTCTAGGCAAAGGCTTAGACACTGGAATTGGAGAACTGAGGTTAGGGAAGAACAAGTAGCTCAATTTGACTGGAAATGTAAGTATAAGATAAAAACTAATAAGCATTAAGACTGAAGTCAACAAGTAATAAATACCTTTTACCACAAAAATGAGAAATTTGTATTTTTTTTCAAAAAGCAATAAGGTAAGGAATTTGAGGAACAGAGGAGAGTCAGACATGAAGACATGATGAAGTAATGATGAAATACATCTGCTGGAGCTTTCTGTGTCCCCAAAGGAACACCTAATGGTTTCTAAGTAGCTCTAATATTATTTTCATCCTTCAAAAGGCATAGGAACCAATAAGGGACAATTTTGTTTTTTTAGCTCTGCCTCTCACCATTAGGAAGAAACTGATCTTTAAGGCACAAATGACAAGAACCTTAGGGAGAAATGACCTCTCTTCTTGATAAAGGAGGAGGAAAAAAGCAAATTTGGGTTTAACCCTTTGCTTTGAGGAGAGCAGACATTATTAGAAGGTTCAAAAAGTTGCATAGGATTCCAATGACTAACATTCCAGAGGGGAAATTCCATCAGGAAGAATGGGAAACTGAGAAAAGAAATTCTGAAGACAAAAAGAAAATAATTATGACTAAGAGGAAAAATGGGAGTTTGAAGAGCAGAAGAACCAATGTGGATGCACAGGTAGCTCACCAGCTAAATTTAATTAAAATAAAAAGATCCATTTAAAAGATGAAAGAAAGGGTAGGTGAACAGCTCAAGAATATACATATATAATCCTGTAAATTAGGAATGTGAAAGCTCCCAATGAACCAAGTAATGGAAACAAAGGAAAAGAAAAAGACCTCTCCTCATCCTCCCCTACCTCACTATCCCAACTAAATAAATAAAAAAAAGACTTACAGCTCAGAATTGATAATAATTGGGGGGGGGAAGTAAGCCTTCTCCATTTTTTTTCTTCCATTTTTCTGTCTCGGAGTAAATTGTGTCAGACATTCTGCTTTGCTCTGTAACCTCTCAGGAAGAGAATAGTTGGGTGGTGGGAGTAAAGGGAGTGATAATAAAGCCAGTATAACCCCACAGGAAGCAAAATGTAGGTTAACAGGTTTTAGAGGTTCACCATAGGGAGTGGAAGAATCATGAGAAAAAACTAAGAGGCAGGTGTTTGGGAGAACAGCAGGAACCCTGAGGAACCCACCAGTTCTTAATTGGCAATCAAAGAGTTCTGCCTGATGGTTTCCACTCTCACTGTTGCCTTAGATGGATTTGTTTGCCAAAGGCAGGAGATGGGAGGAAAATTGTACATTTTTATTTGCAAAAGTGACTTTTGCTCCTTAAAAACAAGAACACAAAAAGGAACCCGAATCTTTCCAAGATGATTGAGGTTGTCTTAAAACATTCTTGACAGTCAGGTTACTGTATTATTCATGACCATCTTTACCAGAGCAATCCCAAGGTAAAGCATGGAGGACGTGTTAAGACAATTAACATGCTTGAAGGCTGAGTGTGAGCAATCTGGTGATTGGATACATCCCTTCTGTACAGAGAAGGACTTAGGATTCTATAGCTGCTCAATTTTAAAGTAGTTAGGATTTTGGTAGTTTTAAAAATTAATTGAAATTTTCTGTGTCCTCAGGTGTAGTAATGACGAAGACCTTTCCCATCTTGGTTAATGAACTGTTGGAGGCATACCAGAGTTCTCTTTGTTATAGACATTTTGTGAAACTTTTCAGAGAATTTGAATAATCCCTCCCATCTGCCCACAGGAAGTCTCAGTGGATAGAAAGAAAATGAAGTAGAGATTGGGAACGCTTTTGAGTCTGGAGTTGTGCATTGGAGAGAAGATCCATGAGATAGTTTAGTACTGGGGAAAGAGATCCCCTTGTCAGAGACTGCTAAGTCTTTGGAATAGCTGGTACATCAGGTCAGGGAAAGCGGGGACCACAATGTAAAAATGGTTTGGAAGAATTAGAGATATGTCTTAAACTGTAGTTAGGCAGAAAGAAATCTTGAAGAAAGAGAACTGGTACCTTGGACAGATGATTGAGAAGAAAGGGGTTTTTAACCCATCCCCAATAGCTATCATCCAGTGAATGAGCTCTTATGAAAGTGGTCAATGACCCTGAAGGTGCTGTAGTTCCTTTCTTTTCAACAGCCTCAGCTTTTGAAAACTCAGAAATGACACACATATTCCTTAGGTGAGTCACATACTGAGTTACATAGCACAACATCAAATACTAACAGGATTTTATCAGTGGAGACTGCAATAAAGAAAATGTTCATTAAAGCTCTAATTTATTGCCTTACCTCTGTACTGGGGTTAACCTTAGCAGGTCCAGGTAAACCTTTCATAGACACTAATGTCAGCTTTGGCATCTTGGAGGCAGTATTATATCAGAAGAATAATGATTATCAGAAACATATCACCAGTTATAGAGTCAATCATAATAAAATATATTATCTACAATTTAAAGTCATTTTCAGAGTTTGTATTTTTTTTTCCTTAGAGATAGGAGGGAGCTACTTACACTTACTGAATGAAGGAATGGTATACTCTTAACTCTGCATTAGGAAATTCATTTATGGTTATAATGGAAAACCCCCATGTACAAAATATGACAAATTAGTCTAAATATGAAACTTAATTTCTCCTAAATTTCATTGGCATATAACCTGAATTAAAGGTAGAATTTATCTTATCTTTAAAGTTCATAACTTTTTTTTTTCTTTTGAACATATCAATTCAGGAACATGATCTATTTAAGGCATTGTATTTGGACCAATAATAAAGTGAATTGTTATAGCTCATTAGAGTAATTAGTTAATTATTAAAGTTAATTCTCTATAGGACTTAGTTAAGTGATATTTTCTACCAAAGAGCACCAGTTTAGGGGCCAGAACTTTCAAGTACTTAAAACACACACACACACACACACAATTAGACTTAATAGCTGGTCTGCTTTCAACTTTCTTTTAAAATTTTAAAATTTATTATTTCTTTATTATAAAAGTACAATTTTTTTGACTTTCAAATTGTCTCTCTTCAATCTCTTCTCCACCAAGTCATGCAAAACAATTCAATTTTAACCATGTTGTAAAGAAAGTAAGAAAAGTATACTTCAGTTTGCACTCCATATTCATCAGTTCTCTCTCTCTGAAAATGACTTTAACAACTTTCATTATGAGTCCTGAATTGTCTTGAATCATTATATTGCTCAGAGAAGTTAAGTCTTTTATGGAAAATGTCATCATTATAATGTTGCTATTACTGTATAGAAATATATACTGTGTACAGTAATCTCTTGGTTCTGCTCACTTTACTCTGCAACAGTTCTTATAGATTCCAAAATTTTTCTGAAAACATCTTCCTCATTATTATAGTACAAAAATGTTCTATCCTAATAATGTACTACAATTTTCTCAGAAATTCCCCAATTAATGGACATTTCATAAACTTTTAATTCTTTGACACAACAAAAAAAGAGTTGCTATAGATATTTTTATGTTTTTATGTCCTTTTCCCTTTTTTGATCCTTTTTTTGGGAGAAAATCTAGTGGTACAATTCTTGAGTTAAAGGTATGCAGAATTTTATAGCCCTTTAGACATAGTTCTATAGTATTTCAAAATGGTTGGAACAGTTCACAACTCTACCAACAGTTCATTAGTTTAACTATTTTCCTTTATCCTCTCTAGCATTTGCCATTTCTGATAGATAGGAGGTGGTAACTCAGAATTGCTTTAATTTGCATTTTTTTAATCAATAGTTACCTAAATCATTTTTGTATGATTATAGATAGCTTTGATTTCTTCTCTAAAAATTGCCTGTTTATATAATTTGTTCATTTATCAATTGGGAGATGGCTCTTATTTTTTTATAAACTTTATAAATTTATAAAATACTCAGCTACCTACATATTTGAGAAATAAACTTGCTGTGATTTTTAAACTCTATGATATCTTTTAATAAAATGTAATTTCCCTGATAATTTTTTTAATGAGGTTTATTTTGGGAGCAGCTAGATGGTACAGTGGATAGAGCACCAGCCCTGAAATCAAGAGAACTGGAGCTCAGATACTTAACACCTCCTAGCTGTATGACCCTGAGAAAGTCACTTAACCTCAATTGCCTCAGAAAGAAACCTATTTTTGCTTTTGTTGTATCTGAAATCATCTTTGCCACCCTTGCCTTTTTTACTTCAGTTGAAGCATAATGGTTTTTGCTTTAGCCTCTTATTTTAATCCTGTGTATATCTTTCTATTATAGGTGTGTATCTTGTAAACAACATATTGTTCTGATTTATAATATATTCTGCAGTATGCTTCCATTTTGTGGGTGAGTTCATCCCACTTACAGTCACAGTTACTATTACTACATATTTCCCTCCAACATATTTCCTTCTGCTTATCCTTCTCTCTTTTTTTTAGTTTGTTCCTCTTCAAGCATTTGCCCCCTGACTCCCTTAATCACTCACTCTTCCTTTTATTTTTATCCTCTTTTCTTAGTTTTTTGTTTTCCTAGTAAGATAGATGTCTATATCCAGCTGAGTGTGCATGTATCTATAGCTATATCTATATATGTATAGATAGTAAGAGTGAAATTGAAGCTTCCTAATCCCTTCCTCTCTCTTCCGCTTTCCTCTTTCTCTTCCCTTCCCTACTCCCTTCTACTCCCCTGTAGAATTTACCCTACATACTAGAGACTTTCTCTCCATCACAGAATTAGTTATAGAGCTAGAAGAAACTAGCCAATGCCTCATATTGCAAACACTGCTTGCCATAGAATAGATGGTGTCCTTACAGTGGCATATTTGACTGAAAGATACTAGGAGATCCAACCATGTTTATTGTTTGTAATCATAAATAAACAGCTTTTGATTCATTTGTGGGAAGTGTAGCCTTTCAGGCATTTCTCCAAGAAGGCACACATGTTAAAGTCATAGTCTTCTATGACTTCTATATCCTTTATAAATGTGGCTGTAGAGGTCATTCTGTTCAAAGACCTTCTGATACTTAATGTAAAATAAAGCATAAATTAGGAAATTGCCTGCCTGCTAAAGGGGATTATCATAGCCCTGGAGAATGAGCATCATAAGGCTCACATAGAGGAAGGATGGATTTCTCATGGATGTTGAGTTGTTCCATCCAAATACTGCTGTTTGTGTATGACAGGTCCCTGCAGGAAAATAAAAAGCAAAGAGACTGAAAATGCCTCAGATCCAGACTATGGTCTGACATTGGGTGGACAGTTGCCATTGGTGATGAGAATGGAATTGGTTTATCAGGTTCTGGGATGAAGCAGAAAATGAGTAAGACCCAGAAAGCAACTAGAAGAAATGAGTTCACTGGATTGCTTTTGGCAAATCAGTCAGTGCTCCAAACAATTCTGAACTATCTTCAAACCAAACATTCTCCCAGTGATTGTGAAGCTTGGAACCATTTCCAAAGTAAAAAAAAAAAAAAGTAAAATGTGGGACTATCATATTGAAGGGAGAGGGAAACTGTTCCCTTTACTGAAACTGCGTTCCCTTTAAGATTATCACTCTGAAACTGTTTTCCCTTTTGATTTGTGATCCATTTTGGAGTCTCCCTCAGATAAGTTATCTTTCAGGGATGCCAGACCCTTTGATTCAATTAGAAAATTGGTCAAAAAGCACCCCCTTTGAAGTGTTGTTAATTCCAATAGGAGGTTTGGGCCAGACACTGATAAGCATCTAGGCCTGGAAACTTGGCTTCCTTTTCAATCTGAAGCCTCAAGACTCCTATTAAAGGGCAATTTCTAAACTCACTCTTTGCAGAAGGTTTAAAGCAGCTTGCTAGGACCCTGCCAACTGAAAAGCCATTCTCTTCTCAGTGTCAACCTCCATTTCCCTAATAGAATTTTGCCACTAAAGAAGTCAGTCTCTTAGCAAAACGGGTTTCCTATCCAACAATAAACTTTCATTTTTACCAATTAATAGTTTGAGTTTCATTATTCTTTCATGAAGAACCTGTGTGCCGACCATAGGGGGAATTTAACAACTCTCTGATCACCACTAACCTCATCAATATGACTATATAAGTTATTAGGTGGCATACCAGAGAAAAAACTGTTCTCCAAATCAGGAAGAGCTAGATTCAGATACTACCTCAATCATTTACTACTTATGTAAGCTAAGGCAAGTCATTTAACTTGTCTCAGTCTCAGTGTCCTCATCAATTAAAAAGAGGGGATACATAGTATTTACATAACATGGTTGTTATGAAATTCAAATGACATATATGTAAAGCACTGTGCAAACTTGAGATATTTGTATAAATACTAGCCATTATCACTGTTGCCTTATGTGTTCAAACATCTAGAATTGGAAAGCCATTCATCGAATATTTTCCTTGTGTAGTGACTAAATCTGAAAGCAGAAGTCAGCTTGTTTGAATTTTTTTCATAAAAAAGAACCTTTCCAAATGTAAAGAAGCTTGCGAGTTTCAAAAGTAATTGAGTTGATAGAAAAATTAATTTCCTGAGTTTAAAAGCTGTTGGTTCAATAATAACTTTTATCAACTAGCCCAATTGTTTTGGAAGCATTTGATTTTTATTAATTTCATTCATTAAATGAAACCTTATTAAATATTATAAATTAATTCACATATTTTTAATTTATTATTAAAAATTCATTAAGTGTGTTCTTCATAGCTAGGGTTATGCCTCAGGGAGGTTAATAATAAAAAGAAGTATAGGGAGCTAGAGAAGTTACTAAGTGCTTATTATGTGTCAGGCACTGTGCTAAGTATAAGGATTATAAACATAGATAGATAGTTGCTGCCCTCAAGGAGTTTACATTTTAATGAGGATGGTGACTAAGAAAGGGAGGTTGGTTGGGGCTGAAGTATAAATATATTTTCTTGGCTGGGGACAAGCAAACAGTAAATACAATGGAGGTCTGGTTCCTGGGACCTAGATAGAGGTCTGGGTTAACAATGGAAAGAGGTAAAAGTGAGGGTCTCATCTAAAATATATTACATAGACCCTACTGGAACATGAACTAAGTCCAAGTTGCTCTATCCCTTCCTCCAAATCAAAATTCTTACATCTGTCCCTTGGGGTTGTAAGTTTCCTTGTGGAAACTTATTTGGGGAGATTTATTTTTTCTTTATTGTTATAAGCTCAAGTGTCTGACAGCTGTGTGCCTCTTTTCATTGTTTGGAGCCAGAGATTATCATCCTTCCCATTCTACTACTTAATGAAGAAACACCTGTTATGAGTCAGGCACTATGCTAAGCGTTTTACAAATATTATCTCTTATGATTCTTACAGTAATTTTAAAGTTAAATGCTATGATTATACTTGCTTTATGGTTGAGGAAACTAAGTCACAATGGTAAATTATTTGCCCAGAATAGAGATTAGTGTCTTAGGCTGGATTAGAATTCAGGTCTTCCTGGCTCTCCATGTTTAGCATTCTATCCACTATACATACCACTAGATACCTCAACCAATTAGCTTTTACTAATTAATATGGATTAAAATTGACTCTTACAGAGAGACTTTTATTTCAAAGTTATAAAAACAAATGTACAAGGTTTTCCCTAGTACTCAGGGGCATCCTCCTTCCCATTCTTATGCCCTGAATAAAATTATTATGGCCACCTCCCTTCCTTGCCATTAGGACTGGAAGAATTGAGTCAGGAAAAAATCTGATCTACCTTTGAGTCATAAACTCCAGTGGCCTTATCTCAAATCTTGCTGGGATAATTCCCCCTCCTTTTGAGTATTGCCCTTTTCCTCACTGTCTCCTGCATGTACCTTCTTATCTTGACCCCTATCTTGTCAGGATTAAGGTATGATCCTTTTCTAGAATTATGGCTTGTCCATCCTCCCAGTGTCCATTCCCCTCACTCCCTCCCCCACTCCCCCAGTCCATCTACCTTTGTTAAACCCTAGTCAATAAAAACCCTATATAAGTTTCCTGCTTTGGTTCCTCAGGGCCGAATGATTTTGAACATGACTTCCATTTGGTCAGCTACTCTAAATTCTCCACATTAAAGATTAAAAAACAATCTCTTTCTTACCTCAGTTTCTCTGGCATTATACTATATCACATTGGTCTCTGGAGGGAGTAGGTTTAACTTAAGTCATCTTCTCAGACCCATTGAGATCATAACTACATTAAAAAATGACTGGAAAATGAGTCTTTATCCCAACAACCATTTGGACAGATCCTTCTGATCACCTCTTGCTCCTCAGGGCACCAATGCTGCAATGTCTCTGGAATACAGCCTGCCCAATGCTGAGATATCAAGACAGTCCTATATACCTTTAGAAGATTGGAAATGTGATTCCCTTAATCTAAAAAAGAAAAAAAATTAATACCAACGCCAGGAACTTGTAAAGTAAATCTAGGTTCAGGAATCACATTTAATTGCACAGAATTAAAAGGGAAGGCATACAAATTTATTACTGCTCAGAACCTTGATTCAAACAAGACAAAAAATAAAACAAAGTCTTGTTTGCCTTGTCAAACATAAGACAAGAGGAAACTTATAGCATAAAAATAATATAATCAACACATATAAGAAAGAAACAAACCACATACAACATCAACATTCAGGTTTCTGTCTGGGGAACCCCAAATCTCCGCCAGCAGTCAGAATGTAATCTGAAGTGGGAAGGCCCCAGGTAAGGGGTCTCTTCCTAGAAAAAGTTCCAAGATGTCTATCCCATGGTGGGGTTTTTATAATCTGAGAACATAGAAAGTGCTATGTTAAGTATTTTTGTTTGATATATGACCCTCTCTCTAGACAGAGCAGCCTTCCAGACGTGGGGGATTTCATCTCATAGGTCCCTTCAAGGAGAATAGTTTATTAAAGTCCTTAGGTTGACTGTTTTTACTCAAGGAACTGGACAGGTTTGCAAAGCAAAATATGCCATCTATAAAGGAAGGTTTTTAATCAATGCACAAAGAGAGTGACCTTCCCTTCCAGTGCCTCTTAGCATTATATCAGATAACTGCAAGCACATCCTTGTGCTCTCAGCAAACAAACAAAGCACTTGACCAGAACTCAACAGGATTCCTTACAGATCTGAGGTCCAGTGCCATTTCTTGAAGCCACATGACCTGAGAAATGATAAGTCCTTATGCCCTAAACAGATACTACTGTGGATGAAGGACTCCCATCCCAAGGTCAGAACAACCTTAAGGGCTGAGGCAAAAGAAACAGAGTGGAATCTCACCAAAGCATTTTCAATATCTCTATAGACAAAGAGTCCATCATTCATCACATAGTTAGCAGACTGGAACCAGTTACAGAATACTGACATACTCATTCATGGTCCTCAGCCACCCAAGCCACTTCTGTTAAACATGATCACAAGTCACCTGGAAGTAAGTCTTCCAGTACCTTAGGAGGAGGCTTTGCTTATACACCTGAACTCCCATCATGTGGTTAGCAACAGATATGGCTCAATATAGGCTGAAAAACAATATGAAAGAATGATATATGAGGGAGATGTGGTCAATAAGCCAACAAGTATTTAGTGTTTTTATTAAAATGTATTTATTTATTGTTTCTTATTTATCCAAATATATGTAAAGATAGTTTTCAACATTCACCTTTTCAAACTTTGGGTTCCAGATTTTTCTCCCTCTTCCTCTCAACCTCCCAAAACAGCAAGCAATCTGATATAAATTAAACATGTGCAATTCTTCTAAACATATTTCTGTATTTGTCATGCTGAGAAAAAAAAAGTAGATCAAAAGAGGAAAAAAATATATGAGAAATGGGGGGGGGGGAACAAGCAAACACCACCGCCAACAAAAAAATGTGAAAATACTAGCCTTTAATACATGTTCTAAACTCATAGTTCCCTCTCTGGATGTAGATGGCACTATCTATCACAAGCCCACTGGAAATGCCTGGAATCACTTCATTCAAGAAGCATTTGTTTAGAGATCAATCCCTAAACAACGGAGTTAAAAATAGAAGTAGAAAGTAATATAGACCCCATCCTCAAGTTGCTGACATTAGAATGAGGAAAGACAACACATGAAAGGGGGGGGGTGTAGAAGAGACAGAGATAGGGAGTACAAGAGCAAGGGAGAGAAAGACACAGAGAGAGAAATAGAGAGACACACATACAGATACAGAGAGAGAGACACACACATATAGATACAGAAACAGAGAGAGACAGACAGACAGAGACACTCACACCCACAAAAAGAGAGAGACAGAGAGACAGAGACAGAGACAGAGAGAGAGAGAGAGATTAAGAAGATCCCTGGCATGGTAGAGATCAGATGAATCATTAATGCAGATTTCGGAGGAATGAAGACATTGTTAAATTGTTTGCTTGGGTCTCCTACTGGTAACAGATATTTCAAGAGGCAACAGTCCCTTACAGGGAGAAGATTCAGGGAAGAATCAGTGGATCCATCAGGACAGGGACTGAGCCTGCAATTTCACTGGTATAGGGGATGTTCAGGTGAGGAAATATCTATCTTCTATGACTTTAGGTCAGTTCCTTCTTTGCCAGGCAGTTAAATAGAGTAGTGGATAAAGTGCTGGTTCTGAAATCAGGAAGATCTCAATTCAAATCTGGTCTCAGATACTTACTAGCTGTGTGACCCTGAGTAAGTCATTGTACCTTAATTTGCCTCAGTTTCCCCAACTATAAAATTATGATAATTAAAAAACCTCCTGCCCAGAGTTGTATCATATGATATAATAATTGTACAGCACACAGTATACACTATATAAATATTAGGTAATATTCTTTATGAGGGAGCCTCAGGGAATTATCTCACCAGGCAGCTGTGAGAGGTTAAATGCTTCGCTTGACATCACTCCGTGAGTCAGAGGAGGATACTTAAACAAAGATCTTCCTGACTTCGTCATTCTCTTCTGTTGACATTGTTGTAGCCAAGAAATGGAAAATAAAACATCTGCCCAGCAAATGGAGCATTGCTAAACAGATTGTTGTACGTGAATGCAAAGGAATACTGCTGTGAGGTAAAAAACAAAAAACAAAAACAATGAATGTGAAGATTCACAAGAGAAGATTCACAGACAGATACAAGGTGAATGAATGGAGCCAACATGGATGATGACATCAACAATTTAAAGGAAGAAAAAACCCATCCAGAACAGAACAATCAAACAGGAAAGTTTTGACATTTGAATGCCCACACCGGGCCCCAAAATTACAACTGAGTAGGCCCCTCCCGTTGCTTCTTTGTGCATCTGGGGGCTAGCACTGGGGGGGCGCACTGCATAGAATCAATTTTTTCCATATGTTGGCTATTTTTGCTGAATTTGTTTTTAATCCTTTAATTTTTTTTTTTTTTTGTTCTGAAGAATTTATTTCTGGGAGGAACACAGAAGGGACACATGGGGAAATACAATGATGTAAGAACCAAAAAAAAAAATCAATAAAATGCATTTTAAAAAATAAATAAAAATGGCCTTAAAGAAATTCTTCTTTAAGTGCTATGTTTTCTGTGCTGGCACAAACTCCATGGATTGGTTTTTACATGGGCTAGCCTCTAAGTGAGCCAAGTGAGAAGCAGGGGCTCTCATCACAGTCTCTTCAGACCCATACAAAATGTGGATCAAGCCAATTCTTTCAGTAATGAGAGTAATATGTTAATTTTCTCCATGGAAAGAGAGAACAAAGATGGAAAAAAATCTTTCTTTTCTTTGAGTCCCAGATGGAAAGTGGCTGAAACTCAGATTAAACACATCTGCCAGCAGCCAGCCCAGCAGGTGAGACAAGTTCTAAATCAGAGCATGAAAGAGTTGGTATACAGAAAATAGAAATCAGAAAGCCTACAGAAATCAATCAATGGTAATGGCAGGCTTTCTGAGAAGCCCTAGAAACCACTTTAAAGGGGCCCTGCTGGAAAACTGTGCCTCCGGACAATGAAGGCTGACCAATTCCTTGGGGACCAGATGGTAGAGAGATAGATGCTGGGGATGCTCTACTGAAGCTAGACTTCTACTAGATTTTACCTGGGACAGAAAAGCATTGAACTGTGCTGCTTCAGATGGAGAGGCACTATTTGGGGAACACTCCATGTCCTGACCCCTTCAAAGCAGCCTGAGATGTCCCATGAGCACAGCTGTCATTGGGCATGCTCAGTGCTAACCAATTCATGCCTCAGGGACCCTTTGGCATTTGGGGGGGGGTCTCATGTGATATGGTAGCAAATACTTATATGCAATCTTTTATGTGCAGGCATATTGAAAACATGCAAAATTACAAATAATGAATTCATTATCCCTTCTCTCATCAAACTTACAGTTCGGGGGAGAAATGAGACATAGAGATAGTAATAATCCATAACTGTACATCATTGATACATTGGAACATAAGAAAAAGAGTGTGATGGGAAGTCCAAGGGAGGAAGATCATTACTTAAAAGAAGGATTAGAAAGGCTTCCCCAGAGATGATAATAATTATAGTACTAGTAATTACAATATAATAGAGCAGCTAGGTAGCACAGTGGATAAAGTGCTGGGTTTCATCAGGAAAACTTAATTTCCTGAGTAAGAATCTGGCCTCAGATGCTTACTGGCTATGTGATCTTAGCTTAGTATCTTAAGCTTATTTGTCTCAATTTTCTCATCTGTAAAATGAGCTGGAAAAGGAAATAACAAATCACTCTAGTATAACTACTAAGAAAAACTCAGATGGAGTCATACAGAGTCAGAATTAAAATGACTGAGCAAAACAATGATAACAACAGTAATAATAGCTAACAATTAATTATATGGTGCTTTGTAAAATGGTTTATAAATATTATCTCATCTGAACCTAAAAACAAACTTGAGATGTCGGTGTTGTTATTAGCTCCATTTTTTACAGATGAGAAAACAGAGGCAGACAGAGATTAAATGATTTGCTCAAGATCACACAGCTAGTCAAGATATGAGACTAGATTTGAATTCAAGTATTCCTGACTCCAAAATATACTGTGTCAGCTAACTACCACTAAGGAGGGTTTTTCTTTTTCTTTTTTTCTTTTTTTTGTGAGGCAGTTGGGATTAAGTGACTTGCCCAGGGTCACACAGCTAGGAAGTGTTAAGTGTCTGAGACCAGATTTGAACTCAGGTCCTCCTGACTTCAGGGCTGGTGCTCTATCCACTATGCTACCTAGTTGCCCCTAAGGAGGGTTTTTAATATGGAAAGAAGCACTGGTCAATTCTGAATTCAACATAGATTACTGGCCTTAGGTGTAGATACCCAAGCCAGAAGGCCAAGGGATACTAAAATGATAATTAAAGGTATAAAAACTATTTGTAACACCCCAAAATCCAGAATACAAACACAGGCAATTCATCTGAAAATGTGGGACTTCCACCAGACAAGATACTAACTAGGTATGCAAATCATACTTTTTACTTCAATTGTCTGGGAATGATTGAAAAGAGCAGCTAAATGACAAAGCACTGTGTAAAGTGATACAAGCTAAAAAGCAAGGTTTTAATCTCAATGGTTTTAAACACCAATGTCCTGAAAGAACTTTCCTGTAAAGATGTTGGCAGAAGTTGGAACCATGAAATGGGGGGATGTCCCAGATTATCATGGATCTGCAAAAATGGTACTAAAAAGCCCTAGGATAGATCATTTTTGGTCATGAAAGCTCTATATAATGGCTTTAAATGGATCAAGAAAAGATCCCAGAGCTGATAAGAAAGAGATTTTGCTGACTATAAATAACTGCATAAACCCCATAAACCAATAAGAAATGGAAAACTTGTGCCTGGTGTGTACAAAGAAAGGGACTGACAACTGGTATTACATATCTGCATTGAATTTCAGTCTTGGGAAAGAGAGTGCAAGAATATGTCACAAGATAGAGATAACTAAACATTTTTTATAAGTGATGTACAGGTCTATCCAACCAGGAAAGAAAACTTCTGTGGATAGTTTTTAAAATGTGACAGGAAAATATTGTTCCTTGCTATATGTTCATTATTCTGTCTTTTAATTGATGCAATTTAAATATGCCCTGATTTATTATTTTTATCTTGTTTGTTTCTTTACTTTGTATTTAGAATATTTACACTGCATACTTGATTGATTATATTTAATTTTTTCTTAGCACTGTGAACTATTTTGCACAATTTATCTTAGGGAGTTGGTTATTAGCTTGTTCTATTTCTTTTTCTAAAATGGGACTATTTAGACTATTTACTTCTTCCTCTATTAATCTGGGCAAGCCATATTTTTGAAGGTATTCTTCCATTTCATTTAAGTTATTGAATTTATTGGTATAAAGTTGGGCAAAATAACTCCTAATCATTGCTCTAATTTCCTCTTCATTAGTGCCAAGTTTTCATTTTTAAGACTAACAATTTGATTTTCCTCTTTCCTTTTTTAAATCAGATTTACTAAGGGTTTTGCACAATTTATCAATGACCGCTTTGATTTTGTGGGCTATCAAGTTGTTTTTGTATTATACTTGTTATGTTGTATTTGTGTTAGAGTTGCAGTGATGGCCAAATATGTACCTGTGATATATCCTATTGAAACAGTGGAACTGGAATTCTCTTCTTTATAGAAAGCTTTTTAATGGCAGAATTTTTAAAATTTTTTTTTTCACTGTATGCTAGTGCCTAACAAAATATTGGTTCTAATATGCTTGTTGAATTGAAACAGATTAAATTGAGCTGAGCTGAATTTTTAATCCATTGCTTCTGGAAGGAAGCAGCAGAGATAGAGATATAAATTTCAGTACCAAGAACAGATCCATGCCTTGGACCAAAAAATTCAACTATGCAGAGGCTAATTATCTCATTCATGGAGGGGCACCTGATTCATTGTATCTTCTCTCTTTGTGACCACTTTCACAGAATATTGGAATTACCATAAAGGAAGATATGGGAAAATGATAACATGAATTAAAATCTTCTATTTGTTACCTCTGGTAAGAGATGTGAGAGGAAGCTGGAACTTTTGATTTAGATACGATGAGGCTCTTACATATATAAAAGATATAATAGTGACTCTCTAAAGATGCATCAGAAATGATAACAGCTTCTCACATGGCATGATTCATATGGGTAAAAATATTACTTCCAGAAAAAAAATCTTTAAAATTGACAAAATTAAGAAATCTTGACCAAAGACATGCTTGAAAACCCTGGGACATGAGTTCTTCTCCCCTCTCCCTATTCTTCTCTTTCTCCTCCATTTCTCCTTCTCCTTCCCTCTCTCTTTTTCTCTTGTTTTCTCTTTCTTCCTCCCCCTTTTTCATCCATTGAAAACAAAATATTTAGAAGAGAAAAATTTGATTTTAAAAGCTAACAGCTAGTTGAAGATATGGTCT
This sequence comes from Sminthopsis crassicaudata, assembly GCF_048593235.1. NCBI lineage: Eukaryota > Metazoa > Chordata > Mammalia > Dasyuromorphia > Dasyuridae > Sminthopsis > Sminthopsis crassicaudata. The sequence goes on from NC_133619.1 coordinate 572,441,777, forward strand.
TAGAATGACATTTGGACTTCTGGACCAAGATTTTTAAAAAGAGGTAGCAGGAAAACCAAGAAGAATCAGTGTTAAGAAAACTCAGAGAGGGCAAAGTATCCAAAATAAGATGTCTGCTCACAGTGTCAGATGCAGAAGACAATTCTAAATGTGGTGAACCCTTTTGTGACTCAAGACCAGTGAGGCTCATCATTGTGAATCCTACCTCTGTGGACTTGTTAGAGTTGAAATTTATCTCTATTTTGAGGCTATATACTACTGTTCTCCCATTCTGCAGTCAAACTTTCATAACTCGTTATAAATTCAGAGTTTTCTGTTTTGCACTGAGTGGTAGTGGATAAATATAACATAGGCTTATGATATAGCCACACCACTACCATATCATCTCACCATGATTTACCTTTGATTCCTATTTTTCAGTCTATCAATCCCATAAGAAATCTAAAAAATATTCCATTAAAGCTCTTCAAGTCAGTTATTTTTAAGGCTGTAAAGATTCTGGTCTGTGATCAATCCAAATATCCCATCATTAAAATCCAATGACATTTGATTCCTTTTCTAAGGAGATTTTTATACTTGGCCTGTGATATACTTCTGACATAGCAAATCTAGACTTGATTTTCTCTATAATGAGGCTTCTTTTCTTGTCTTATGGATGCCTTTAATTTTTTTTTCTGTCTGCAAGCCTTCTCTGCTTATCATTGTTTCTTCATTCTAAAGAAAATCTCCAAAAAGGATTTATACTATTTCTACTGTTTATGTTATTGAGAATTTCTGAATAGTTAAATGGTCCAATACATCTGAATGACATCCTTGAGCCTGACTCTATTAATAAATTATTGTAGAATTCTTTTCAATGTTTTTTCTAATATCCTTTCTTTTACACACAGGACCACTCCTAATATCAAGAAAACAGTAATTATTTCTGTATCTGTAAGTTTTACACTATAGTGTGATCAAGTCATCTACTATTTTTTCCAAGAAATTGATTCATGATGATAGTATTCAGCAAATCAATATTTCTAAAGTAAGAGCTGGAAATACAGTGTGACTTTCAGACTCATACTCTTATAAGTCTATTTCTCAAAGTTGAAAAGCAAAATGCCTGATATGTACATATATGTATTCTAAAGACACTTTAATAACATATACACATAATTATCACCTTTCTATCCCTCAATCTGATTGAGAGGTGGGAGAAACAAAAACTTCATTTTCCATTTGTGTGGCTTCCTCTCTTTCAGTCTCATTCCACATAATGATAGTCAGGCAAATTCATGTTACATGGGCATCTAGTTTCATTTTTTAAAATAATGTTCTTAAATAATAAAGAAATGAGAATAAAAAATTAAGGGAATAAAGTATTTAGTTGCTGGCTCCTTTGGTTTAGTAAGAGGACAAATGAATTTTTCCCAATCCCTCTACATAAAAATCCCTCTTTTCCTGACTGGAAAAGAAACGGGATATGACAGCAGGCAAATAAAAGGAAAACGGTACTTCAGCTTCAAAAATGGGAAAAAGAAGAAAAACATTATATACTGAGTATCTCACCAAATCTACATATATACCATGTGCACTAATGTCTTTTCTCTTATCCATTTGTCCATACCTCTCTTATATCTGGACACCTCCTCTGCTCTAGTCATAATCTCCACTGTCCTTGATATCTGTTTATTAGCCATTAGTTAGCTCCATTTTTGCAGAGTCAAAAATAAAACCATACAAAGTGTTCTATTCTGTCTCTCAGCTCCACAGAGTACCTATGTTTCTCAATTCTGTTTATCTAAATAGCTGCTGTTTCCCTATTATTCCTTCAAAGCAAAAAGCCAAGATAACTTGGGGGGGTTGGGGGTAATACATACCCATCCACTCCCTTGGGCTATCACTTCTGACCCACTGAGTTTCTATGATAATAACTCTATGTTTGAATAAATAGGAACATATTAGTTTCATTTAAAGATTTTATAGAGTGTCTTAGTTTTCTATTTTTAAATGTGCATAGCTTAGGGATAATTTGTTTGTTTTTATAAATTTCATTTATTAATGTGTGTGAACATGGGGTGCTGATTTTTCTACCATGTGGGAAACTTGTTTAAATTATATGCTTCCCATTGTGCCAACTAAAGTATAACTATATAGCCATTCATCCATTTAATTTAGATTTTTAGTTATATTGCTGAATAATTCATGATAGTAGTTTTCTGAAAAAAATTTTTCGGAAAATCCCATATTAATCTTGCTTTTGTTAATCTGATCAAATTAATAATTTTTATTTTAAACCTTTAAAATATTGTATTTTAAACCTTTAGAATAGCTCTTGGGATGATTTCCTTTAAAATATAAATTATTTTTATATTGCTATTTTTATCTTTTTTTTTCAACCATCTAATTTCAAAACGATCACTTTTGTTCTTATTTGGGGATTGTTAATATGTTGTTTTTATATCTTATAAATTACATGCTCAATTCATCTTTCCTATTTTTTCTCTTATTAACATTTGTATTCAAGAACTGCTTTAGCTGCACAACATACATTTTGGTATATGTTTTGGTGTATATTTGGTACACATATAATCATTATTTTAAACATATTTTTATTGTTCATTTCCAAGATTTGATCTTTGACCCATTAAGTGCTTGCTATGTCATCTTAGCTTTTTATAGTCAAGTTTCTTTTTTCTTTTTTTCTGTTTGCTCATGTTTTTCTAGTCTGTCTTCTGTCTTTGAACTTTATATTAAAATTGGGTTCTCTACTCAGCTAAGAGTAGAGAAACATTGTCTCAGGTTTCAGGTTTTTGTGCTGCTCTTTTCAGGGCTAGTTCTGAGGTTCTACAAATTTTTGGCACTTCCAAGATGGTATGATATGGAAAAAGGTGTGGTTCCTGCTCTCTTGGATTGTACTCGGGTCTTTACCCAGGAAGGGCTTCTGATCCCCTGAAGATACAAGAGCTAGAGTTTTTCTTGGCCCTAGAAATGTGGTGAGGTCCCCTAACCTATAGCTACAAGTTTGATAGTACTTCTTTTTATTTTATAACTATAACCAGGACCCCTACTCCCTTGTGACTAAGCACAAATGCTCCTCCCTGTCCTGAAACTGCAACTCAGAACTACTTATGGGCAATAAAGTTGCCAAATAGCACCAGGTTGCACCTATCTTTTCCATCTTATCCTAAATAAGAATGTGACTAACCTCTCTTCCTCATGACCCACCTCTTGTCTTCTTTTTTATTGATTTTTTAAATTTCAAAACATATACAAGGATGATTTTTCAACTTTGACCCTTAAAAAATCTTGTGTTCCAATTTTCCCCCCTTCCCGCCACATCCTTCCCTAGATGGCAAATAATCCATTATATGTTAAACATGGTAAAAATATGTTAAATTCAATGTAGATAATTATACAATTATCTTTCTGCACAAGAAAAATCAAATCAAGAAGGAAAAAATAGGAAGAAAATAAAATTCAAGCAAATCACAACAAAAAGAGTGAAAATACTATGTTGTGATCCACCCTCAGTTCCCATAGTCCTCTCTCTGGGTGTAGATGGCTCTCTTTATCACAAGATCACTGGAACTGGCCTCAGTCATCTCATTGTTGAGAAGAGCCAATTCATCAGAATTGATCATCGTATAATCTTGCTGTTGCAGTGTATAATGATCTTCAGGTTCTGCTCACTTCACTTAGCATCAGTTGATATGTCTCTCCAAGCCTCTCTGAAATCATCCTGCTGATCGTTTCTTTTGAATAATAATATTCAATAACATTCATATATCATAATTTATTCAGCCATTCCCCAACTAATGGGCATCCATTCAGTTTCCAGTTTCTTGCCACTACAAAAAGGGCTGCCACAAACATTTTTGCACATGTGGTTTCCTTTCCCTCCTTTAAGATCCTTTTAGGATACAAGTCCAATAGAAACACTGCTGAATCAGAGGGTATGCATGGTTTGATAACTCTTTGCATTATGATTCCAAATAATCTCCAAAATCCACCTCTTAATTTTCATCTGGGTAATTTTAAGAAATAATATGTTCGTTTTCATCTTACTATTTGCCTTCAGTCAGATAATTCACATGTCTATTGGTTCTTTTCAAAGATCCATTCCTGGCCTTTAAAAAAGAATATTATCCTTATGCTAGTTAAGATTTAAAAGCTACAAAAGATTTAAGATTTTTTCTAGCATGTTGACATTGAAAAAGCCTTTATTTTTCATTTGCATTCATTTCAAGATTATCATGTTCATGATTCCTCTACTCAATTGTTTCATTCAAGGCCCTCACTTTCATATAAGGAAGCAGTTAAAGTTGCTGACTTTTTGAATACTTATGAAGAATAATCTTTTCTTAAAGTACTGGAGTTTCAATCTTATAGGTAATCTGAAGGTAGACTCTGATTTCTCTTGCTCTTTAATATATTCCATACCAGTCCCTTTAAAAAAATATTTATAATCAACATTGAATAGACTTGCATAATTCAAATTGGTACTTTGGGATATGTAAATTGTTCTCTCCCAGACTATAGGGTATATCAAATTGTCATTTCACTTCTGAGTGACTTACATACATGGTTCCTCCCTATTGACATCCTGTGAATTATTATACTGTCTTCTCTATTTTTAAGACCTTCAGGCAATTTATTGTGTTATATCTTGAACCACATTATGAAAACTTTTTCTGTACATCATTTTCCCATAGGGAAATTTCTTTTTAAATTTTTCATTGTTTAATTATATTGCTTTGTTATCTGATAGGTGAAAAACAATTATTTCAGCTATAAAATAAATAAATAAATGTGTGTGTGTGTGTGTGTGTGTGTGTGTGTGTGTGTGTATTTATATAGTTGTATTTGTCTGTTTTTCTATAACAATTTTTCTCCCATTCTACCCAAGGCCCTTTCCTCCTCTGAAAGGAGAATTACTTTATTGAAATGTTCTTTTATCTTTCTTGCATTGTTATTTCTCATATTCATGTTCATGAATTCTTCCTGTACCAACCTTAATTTCTAGGTTATACATACCATGTCTATTATCACTATAATCTTAATTTATATATGCAATCTCTTTCTTAAAACTATTTTTATTGAATTTTCATCATTTCCTCCTAGATATAACTTTTTATTTGTGGTTTTTCTTCATTGTCTTAAAGATTCTTTGTTTGCCTTCTCTTTTATTTTTCTTGTAAGTTGCTTTTTCTCATTTTAAGTATTTTTCTTCCCTTTTTTTTGGAAGGCCATTGGAATTAAGTGACTTGCCCAGAATCATACACCTGTATGATTTAGTAATTGGCTGAGTTTAGATTTGAACTCAGCTTCTTCTGACTCTAGGGCTGATGTTCTACTGACAAATTATAACAATAATAATTTTTATTATTCATTCATTTTAGTTTGTTTATTACCATTTTGAGATAGTACAGGGGATCATAGATTAAGGCCTGGAAAAGACTGCTGATGTCATCTAGTCCAATATCCAAATTTCATAACTCAGGAAACTGAGACCCAGAATTCAATTGAATTCCAAGAGGTCAGGAAGGGTTTGAACTTAATTCCCCTGGTTCCTAATCTGACATGCTTAAACACAACCACTTCCTCTGTAATCTCATCAGAATATTAGTGCACAGAGTGGTATTTTATTCACTTTGGCAGTTTAGAATTATTCTTAGGAAATTATATGCGCCCCTCTCCTGCTCTATTTAGCAATGGGAAGACCATAGGTCCCCCAGTCTTGAAAGACCTTTCCAAGGAATTCTATGGAAACTAAAAATAAAACAGTGGACTTGTCATTTACATCCTTCTAAAGCTGCCTCATTCTTCCAATGAGTATTATCTATAGGTGTCTGTCCATTAGTGGGGCGAAATTCATATTTGGGTCAGGGCAAATGAAAATCTGTGAGAAAGCCTTTCTATGGGGTGATCTGAGCTAAACCCCCTTTTGGCATTTGGGTTTATCCATAGTAGCTTGGCTATTAGCACAGAGATGTGGACTGCCCCCACCCCCATCCCAGGGATTTACTGACATGAAAAATAAATGAACAAACACATGCACTTTCCCTCCTTTCCTACCCCTTTAATTGTAGAGTGAGTCCAAAATGTATCCCCTCAAGAAAAATGAAGAATCTTCATTTTCCAGAGATCATTTTTAGTATTTTTGGATGGGGCTTTAATTGAATAGAGGAGTAGCATCCATTTTTCTCCTCTCTGTTGAGACTAAGGAAATTCTGTTTACTTCCAACTCTTAAAAAGTTACTGAATGTGCTAGGCCCTCATTTTCCTCTTATCTATAGAACATAATTGGGTGACTGAGCTGCTTTTCTCCTCATCTGCCTTCCACTTAGCAGGTAAATTGCTTTACATCAGATTTCATTAGCTCAAGCACTGTGTGAGGAATCTGACCATGTTCAGAGAGCCCTACTCATCTGTCCTTGTGCCTTAGGAGAGGTTCTGATGACCTCAACAAAGAAAATGCTTAAAAATGCTCTTTTTTATGAAATGGAGAACTTTGAAATAAAATAATTTCAAAATAACACAGCAGTGAGTAAAGCTAATACCAGCTTAGGTAAAAGGTCCTACACTGGAAGGAAAAGAGGGAGAGAATAGGTTTCAGCCAAGTTCCAGGCACTATGCTAAGTGTTTTAAGAACTGGATAATCCTCTTTCAGCTGATTATCCTCCAAAATCTCATCTCTTCAAAATATCATGACCTCTGAATCTGATTCAGAGGCCTTTTGCTCCCCACCCAGGATCTCAGAGTAATCATATCTGTGAATGAAATTTGCATAGGTGTGATGGAGAATGTTTAGCTTTCTTAAACTTAACCTGCCTTATTAAATTTTTTTCTATTATTTTCTTAAATCTATATAATCAACAAAATAACCAACAAATCTTCTTGTTCCCAAGACTAGCACTTTAGCCCATGGACGTGCTTCCTCTTTATATTCTGTAAATCTCTGTAGAAAAGTGAGTTGTGAGGGAAAATTGCAGCCATAGATGCAATGTTCTACTTAGGTGAATTCCTATGAAGTGGAGATGAGATTGAGTTCTTCCAGATGAGGTCTGTGGAAAGAAAACATTAATAGGTATAAACTTCTTAGAAGGTTTTTATATACAAAGGTTGTCCAATAAGGCGTAAATCTGAGGGGTCACAGAAGCCCACAAAGTACTGATATCTAGCAAGAGTTTAATTTCAATATATATACATTGTATATATAATATATATAAATATATCACATATATACATAATATATACACATATATACATATATGTGATCTCATTTGAGCCTCTTAATATATACATATATGCACATTCAATATATTTATACACACAGACACAGACACACACACACACACACACATATATATATATATATATATGTATATAAAATCTCATTTGAGCTTCTCAGTAACCTTGGGGTTAAAGTGCTAAAAGTTTTGTTATCATTATCTTATGGATAGGGAAACTGAGGTTGAGGGAAGGGTGAAGTGACTTACTTAATATCACACAATCACTTAGTGAGGCAGTGCCTTTACATCAGCAGCAGGATAGCCACTCACCTACCCCCTTCAATTGGATCACAATTGGACACATACACATACACCATACTGACCAAATCATGATCCTCAAAAGACTAAAATGTTGCAATGAATATGAGCAAAAACATGGCAATTGAATCTGGTTCCTGACTCTGACATGGCCCAGATTGTAGACAGAACTGGGAACAATGCCCAAAGTATTCCAAAAGCCAGCTCAGGACATTCCCATATACTCACTCTTCATGCAAGAAAAGTCTTTGTATACTCCGGCTTAATTCTGGATTGGTACTGAACCTGCCACAGGGTGCAAGAGAGAAGGTCAAGACTTGTTTGTCATCCTTCCATCACTTTACTCACATTCCCCTTTTCAACAAATCTTTCTACCATGTGGTCTAGTTGAGTGACTAATTGTCTGCAGTGGACATTACATATCTCCTGGCATGAGGTAGGGTCAATTTTCAATGATGAATCACCTCCAGCCTTTATCAATAAATTAGTCAATCATTAGGCATTATTAAATACCTACAACATACTGACACTGTGCTAGGCACTGGAGGTTTAAAGACAATTATTATGCAGTTCTTATAAGTGTGTAGGGGTTAAATAAAAAAATAAATCCAGAATAATTTGGGGAGAAGCACTAATCAGGAAAGCCTCATAAAAAGAATAATGTTTGAATTGAGATTTGAAGGAAATTAGGAATCCTAGGGGGCAGAGCTGATGAGGAGGGGGTGGGGATGAGAAGGGATAGCCTGTGAATAAACACAAAGTTGGGGATGGAGTGCTACTCCAATGACAAGGAGACCTATTTGTAGAACAATAGAGCATATGACAGAGAGTAAGGTCTAATATTGCTTGCAAAGTTAAGTTGGATCCAGAAAATAAAGGCATATAAGTCCCAAACTAAGGAGTCAGTATTTAATCCTGGTAGTTATAGAAGAATGTTGACTTTTTTGAGCTAAGAAGTGCTATGGAATCCCTCTAGAGGATGACCATTTCGAGACTATTGCAATGGCTCAAGTAAGACTCAATGAGAGCCATGAAGACAAAAGGATCCAGAGAAAAGCAGACACGCTTTTCTAGACATGCTAGAAAGAACATTTAACAAAAGGGTAACTCATAGCTTCTTGTGGGACAGAAATTCTTTTTGTCCCTTTTATGGTGTTTTTGTGATCTCATTTCTGCTGGGTTCCTTGTAGATTTTTCTACATGCTTTCCTCGATGTATCTAATTTGTCCTCAGCTCTTGGTGCAGAAATTGCCATCATTTCTCTAGAAACATCTCAAAGATGATCATCAGAAATTTAAACTCATTTGATCTTTCAAAGCAGATAATGTCATTCACTTGATGCATAGGGAAAGGAGATAAATTCACTTTCAGGGACTTCACTTGATTGCTCTCTCCTCTTCCATCAGCCCACTAGACACCTGAGTTCTGAAATATTATTAGTCCAATACAGCAAGCCTAAATCTCTTCAGCCAATCCCAATCTACTTCCCCTGTAACATCGCTTAATTTAGTTCTGTCCCAATTGATGTGTTTTTGCACATAGTTTGATGGATTTGATTGATCTATTGATTGATTCAATAGATATTCTCACCAGATCAAGGTATTGACGAGTAAGATCTTGTGGAGTTGCTTTTTTTTTTTTTTTTAGGTGGGGGATGGGAGGAGGAACTGATTGGCACTTGTATTACTCTCATTCTTTTATATTTAGTGCTCAGTGGACTTTACCAAGGGGGAAAAAAAATGACTGAAGAAAATGAAGGCAGGTAGGAGTTGCCACAGTGGATGGAATTCTGAGCTGAAGTCAGAAAGAACTGAATTCAAATCTATCCTCAGACATTAACATAGGAGCCTGGAAAGTCACTCAGCCTCTGTTTGCCTTAGTACCTTTATCTGTAAAATGAGGATAACAATAGTACCCACCTTCCAGGCTTGTTATGAAGAGCAAATAAAATAATATTTGTAATGTGCACAGTGTCTGGCACATAGTAAGCACTATTATACATGTTAGCTATTCTTATTTTTCTTATATTATTTTTCTTTGCAACTGAATGAAAAGCATTTAGATACAGTTCATCTTAGACTCAATGATAGCATTTTAGGGACAATTTGGGGAGCAGAACAGGTTGACAGGGCTATGATTTGATTTTTCCTTTTCTGACAGTTTTGATTTTTCTCACTGTTTCCCTGTTCAAAAAGCCTTTAGTTCCTTGTATTTGAGATGTTATAAATATTTGGCATGAAAAGATCTAGTCAAGCTATTGTTCTTACATTTTGATCAATGTTAAATCCAAGTGATGGTGGGTCATAATTTTTTCTGTTTATTTGTTGAATTTTCAAGGACATCTTGGATTTTACATTTGCAATATGGGGATATACCATCTATCAACCTATGAAGGCCATGAGTTTCTGGTGTATAAATCTGGCCACCAGATCATGTTTTTCTCATATTTTGCAATGTTAAATTTTGCTGAAGTTTCTAGCATTTTCCTCCAAAAATCTGTAAACCCAGGTTACTTAAGGATGATTTTTTCATTTTTTTTTATGGCAATGACCTGGTGTTCTTTCATTATCATCAAACACTTTATTTCCATAAACAAAACCTCATGACAGCCTAGGACAATGTTCAGTTATTCAGTGAAGATTGGGGATTAACAGACAAAGGGATTAATTATTTGAGTGAGGAATGATCAAGCAGTGGTCAACTTTCAATCAATCAAACTTGACTTGATTTCTTTCTGAGGTGGAAAAATTATGTGATAAAGAAGTAGAACAAAGAGGACAGAGTTACTGAAAGAAAACCACAGGCATAAAAGCTAAAAGGACAAATGGATCCCTAGACAATATTATTCCTTTTTTTTTTTCAGAATGTTTCATCTCATTCCATTCTACATCCAATTATCCCATACCATCCCATATCAGTCCATTCTATTCCACATCATCCCACCCCAATACTATTCTAGAAACCTTTAATAATGTACCTTCTATAGACAGAACTGTGCTAGATGCTAAGGAAGATGTAAATTTAGGTAAGATAGTGAAGTCTTGTAGATGATATGATACATAAAAAGATCATAACACAAAATCAAATATCATAAGGAATGAGAGGTGCAAGAAAAGTGGTTCAATTGAATTCATTGAATTCATGTATGTGAAGTGCATTTTGCTTCTGTAGTTAATGGATTAATCTGAGGTCCAAGAATGTGCCTTTCAATAGGATTTATTGATTAACCTAAGTTTTATAAATGCCATTTATCTTTACCAGTTATCTCCTAGTGGTAGAGGATGAAAGATACTCTAATTTCCAAAATAAATTCTCCATTGTAACAGTGACTGTATCTGGGGGTACATACAACATTCTGCTCTAGTCATTGCCTTCCTCTCTCCAATAAGTAAGAAACTGTCTATATTTCATTATCTTTTCCTTGAGACTATTATTGCTTTTTAATTTATTCAAAATTCAGCTTTCCTTTATTATTCTTTCCTCTTATCTTGCTACAGCAAATACATATTATGTTTTGGGTAAAAATGATAATAATAATTACTAACAATTATGTAGTACCTATTATATGCTAGACACTTTACAAATAGTTCCTTATTTCATCTTCACAACAATCCTGGGAGGTAGTTTCTGTTGTTATTTTATAGTTGAGGAAACTGAGGCAGAGAGAGATGAAGTCAATTTTGTAGGATCATATAGATAGTGGGATTTGAAATCTGGTCTTCCTGACTTGAAGCCCAGTTCTCTCTCTACTGTGATGCTGCCTAACCTCCCCAATAATTGTATAGCACTTGAAGGTTTGGAGAGAGTTTTATTTGCATTAATGCCTTTGATCCTCACAATAGATTCTGCCTATTTTTATTCTGCATCAAGTTAGGCCACCATAAAGTCTGCCAACATTGCTTTTGTAGCAAACTCTCTGACAATGATTATTTAACTTTCCCTCTATATCATTACTACAGAATTTCTATAAGTATGTTCAAAATAATGGTGACAGTGGAGAGTATATTTACTTTTCTTTCATACTTACTGGGAAATAATTAGATGTTTAATTTAAAAAAATCATGTTAGTGGGCTCCTTCCCTGCTGCCTACTATCTCATGTATGTCCCTACTATCTTTAAAAGCAAAAATAATGCCCCTCTCCAGTTTGATGTGACCATTTCTTCTAGATGTCCTCCTTTGCATGGATGGTTAAACTCCATGAGACTCCCGTATCTTCCCCCCCCCCCACCTCCTCTAGTTCTCTTGTCACTTTTTTCTAAATCTTGATGTCTAGCTTCTGACCTCATCATTCAATTCAATCTAGTCCCTCTAATGTCACTAATAGTCCCTTAAGGGACAAATCAGATGACTTTTCCAGTACTAATTCTTTTTGACCTCTGGTCAGTCTTGAACATTGTTTACCACTCTCTTTTCCCCTTTATTCTTTCTTCATGTTTTCAGTAACCTGCTCTCTCCTGCTTCTCCTTCTAATTGTCTGACTGGCTCCTTCTCTATTTTCTTTGCAATATTTCATTTGGTTTGTATCCATTAACTGTGGATATCTCCATCTTTTTCTTTTCTATTATCTTGTTTAGTGATCTTATTAGCTTCTTTGGATTCTATTGTTATCTCAAGAATTGATGATTCTTCAATCTATTTATCTAACTCTAACTCTATTTATTTATTTATGTAACCACAACTATCTATTGGACATGTTAATGGCTTAGAACCATCTCAAACTCATTGTGATGAGAACAACATTTATTTTTTACTCTTCTTTCCAGTTTTCTCGTCTGCCAACTTTCCAGTTACCCACAAGGATATCACCATCGACTTGGTCATTCAGTCTCAATATCTTAGTGTCATTCTTAATTCCTCATTTATATTCATGCATCATATCAAATCCATTTATACTTAAACAATATCTTTCATCTGTGTCCCATTTCAAGCATTGTTTCTGCCCTGGTGTGCAGAACTTTATCTTAGAGCTAGACTATTACAATAGTCACTGGTGGATCTGTCTGCTTCAAGTCTCTCTAGTCTATCCACTCCTCATTAACCAAAGTAATTTTTTTAAAGATCAGGTCTGGCTGTAATACCCCACCTACACATGCCCTATTCAGTCAACTTCAGTGGCTTCTTGTCAACTCCAGGAACAAATAGAAGGTCCTTTTTGGTGTTCAGAGCCTTCATAATTTATCCTCTTTGACTCTTTCCTATCTTTCCAGTCTGACAACTTACTCCCCTTCACATAATCCTTGATCTAGTGACACTGAGTTCTTTGCTGTTCAAGTCAGATGCTCCATCTCCCAGCTCTGGCAATTTCCCAAGCCCCAGTGTTTTGAATATGTTTCCTTTTCAGATTTCCCTGGCTTCCTTCAAGTCCCAGTCAAAATCTCAACTGCAATAAGCTTTTACTGTTCTTTAATCTCAGTTTTTTCCTTCTGAAATTTACTCCAACTTATCCTGCATTTAGTTTGTTTATAGACAGTTGTGTGTTCATGTTGTCTCACTCATCTAACAATGACCTTTTGGAGGCAGGAGCAGGGATTGGTTTTGCCTTTTTTTTTTTTTTTTTTTGCATCTCCAGTGCTTAGGAGAGTGCCCAGTACATATTAAGAGTTCAGAAAGTGCACAGTGACTTACTAGCTCTTCATCTTTACTTTTTAACAAATTAAAGAAAATTTTTTTTTTCTCTGCCTATAACTGCATCTATAACTTAAATATTTTGGGGAAATTTTAAATGAAAACTTTTGTGCATCTCCTGATGTGGTCATAAGATTTTTCTGATTTAGATGATCTATTCTACTATTAGTTTTCTTCAGCTCAAACATGTTTGCACTTCAGTTACAGATCCAAATTGGCAAAAATTTATAATTTTTTTATTAGATATTTAATTGTTCAGTAACTTAATGAGCATACATTGTTAATACTAGCTCAGAGTCTCCTTTCGTACAGTGACAAAGACACAGGATTTGTCCCATAAGAAGAGGGATGATATGATATCTTTCACAATTTTTCAAAATAATTTACACAATAGAAAAGATGTAGTTTAAAAAAATTACTTGATAGAATTCACTTGTAAACATAGTTGAACATGATGACATTTTTTGATGGATTATTTATGAAGTATTCAATTTTTCTTTCCCAAATTAATTCAATAATAGTATATATTTTTGTTTTGAGAATTTTGTATTTGTAACTATTCATCTTATTTTATTTAGATTTTTAGTACTATAATTCTATGCAATAATAGTTCTTGATAATTTTCTAATTCCTCTGAAGTCACTGTGATTTCCCCTTTTCTCATTCTAAAAATGATTTATTATAAGTTTAATATTAAACATTAATAAAGTATAACTATCAAACATTTAATATTAGATAGTAACTTGATATTAATATTAATGTTGATGTAATCTTAATATTCAACACTTAATTTTAAACATTAATATGACCAATTAAAATTGCTTTTTATCTACTTATATTTAAACTATGAATTTTCAGGCAGAAAATGTCACAAAACTCATTAGTCACCTCCCCTGAAGTCTTTATTAAAATTCCTTGTTTGCCTGTTCATTTCTAGTCATTTTTCTTAGCATAAAATTATAGCCAACATTTTAAATAGCACTTGAAGATTTCCAAGATATATACAAATATAGGTGCATATATGTATATATGTGTATGTATGTGTATCCTTTCATTTGATATTCATAACAGCTCTGAGAGGTAGGTATTGTTATTATTTCTGTTTTACAAATGAGGAAAATGAAGTTGAGAAAGATTAAATAACATCCAACATCACATACTTAGCAAAATTCTGAGGCAGAATTTGAGCTCATCTTTCTTCCCTGAAGACCAATATTTTCAGCCCACTTTACCACCTGATTTCCTATAGATTATGGTGATCATTTGTAAGTATTTTATCTTTCTGTCTTTACTTTTTATGGCTGATTATTTTAAAAAGATCCTGGAATTTTTCTTTAGATTCATTTTATTTGTCAGTCTAAATTGCAATGCAGGATTTCATTACATAAATGGATCACAATTTATTTAACTATTCCTTTATTGTTACACATTTAGGTGGATGACAGATTTTTTGTAATTACAAATACTACTAGGGAACTCTCATTTTTTATTTTGTTAATTTGGATTTCTCATCTTCAATTTCAATTACCCAATGGTTCATCAACTTTATTGCCCTCCTTGTTTATTGAAATGTTTTGATTTTACACAAGAGATACCTCCCAACAAACACCCAAAAGAATATTCACCTAAATACATCCTCTGAAAAAACTTGAAACCAAACAATCTAATGGTGTAATTGAAGTAGTCAGCCATTCTTCATGAAAAAGAAGGATGGGGAGTATAACTGGGATTGTTAGATACCACCATCAGCATCATCTCTGGTTACATCAGACCTAATTGATGTTCAATTCCCATATAGACTTTATCAGGTTGTGTCTTGTTCTATTGACACCATTTGCTTCACTTGGTATCACTTCATACATCTCTTTTG
This sequence comes from Sminthopsis crassicaudata, assembly GCF_048593235.1. NCBI lineage: Eukaryota > Metazoa > Chordata > Mammalia > Dasyuromorphia > Dasyuridae > Sminthopsis > Sminthopsis crassicaudata. The sequence goes on from NC_133619.1 coordinate 572,456,809, forward strand.
TCATGACTCTGAATTCCTTAGGCCATTGTGTCTGTACATAATAACATGTTTATTCCTCAATCATCAGATATGTATTTTGTTTCCAGCTTTCTGGTATTGACATTATGAAATTACAAATAATAGTAATGTATGTTTTTCAACAGCTTTGCTATCATTGCCTCCTCAGGGTATAATCCTATTAATGGGTCAAAGGGCATGAACAATTTAGTATTATTTCCTCTGTAATTATAAATTGTTTTCTAGAAATGTCAGATTAATTTGTAGATCCATGAAATGAATTATGTCTGACTTCATACAGCCCTATAGAAATTTATTTTTTCCATAATTGTCCCAATCTGATGGATTTGAGACAGTCAGAATGGCTATACTGTGCATTTCTTTGCTCATTGAATTTAATCAAGTTTGCATATGATTACTGAGTTTTCATCATAACCTTTATTCATGTTCTTGGACTACTTTCTATTTGGAAATGACTTTTACAAATTTTTCCTTTTTTTCTTACACATTTATGATCTCAATCTTTTTACAAGCAAAGTCTGAGACAAAGATTTTCCCCCAGTTCATTTCTTTTCTTCTTATTTCTAGATTATTTATTTTATTTCTATAAAAAATTCTATATTATAGAGATTGTTTCATACAAAATTTGTAATATTATTGTTTATTCTATGTCAGACTAGAAATTTTTCCTAGAAGAAATTCTGGCCAGAAAGGAATGACTTTCTATTACTTTCTATTTTGTAGAAATTTTTATAGTTTATAACACATCATTTATAGCTGATCACCTTTTTGTTTTTTTTTTTTTTTTTGCTAAATTGTTTTCTAGCTTTTTTTTGCTTTTCTTTAAAATTTTTTTCTTTTCATTTTATTCAAAACTATTTCCGCATTCCATTTAGCTTCTCATTCTAATTCTTGCCTCTAGATTCAATATGGATTTTGTCCAGAGGATTTCTGTAATAGACAGACCAGACTTGGGTTTGTCCTCTGTTAGTTTTACTTCAGTTTGGACACCTTTGGTCATTTAACAGATACCAGAAACAGTATAGAAAAATTATTCAGTTCCTGGACTGGCAACATTTCATAGATAGATTTGTTGTCTTCTGAAACAAAACAAATCAAAAAACTAACCTAACCTAAAGAGCAAAGGGAGAGAAAATCCTGATACCCTAGAAGATGGTGTTGCTAATATATTTGTTATTCTTCTTTATGACCGGCAGACCTCACATTAATAATAGGCAACTTATTAAGTAAATCAATTTTCATACACCGTGGTAAGTTAGAATAATAATAACAATAGCATTTACATAACATTTTAAGATTTGTTATTCAGTGTATGTGTTTTGTGTGTGTGTGTATTTAGTCCTTACAACAACCCTATGAGACTAATACTATTATCCTCATTTTATGAATAAGGAGACTGAGAGAAGTTCACTGACTTATGCAAGATTGCATAGCTAATATGTATCTTAGAGCTCATTTGCCAAACTCTTATCACCACTGGCAGTTTAGGTCAAAGGGGTGGCCATGGGTATTTCTAGGGTTCCAGAATAACCTTGTGATTTATCTTCCTAATAGTAATCTCCTAATCCAGGCATTCTTCATCTCTGATCCATGGACCCCCTAAAACTTTTAGTTAAATTTCCAAGTATTCTCATTTATAAATTTTGATGGGAATATTTTCTTCAAAACAAAGGCTAT